>NC_065567.1:42716401-43040542 GCF_022605725.1 Anthonomus grandis grandis
CGTAAATGTTATGGTGTGGGGGTGCTTTTCAGGAAGAGGTGTTGGTCCATTAGTGCGTGTAGAAGGTAAAATGGATCGTTTTGAATATCTGCGCATTCTTGAGCAGCAAATGTTTCCACATGCTGAAAACAACATGCCATTATTGCGGACGTTTCAACACGATAACGATCCAAAGCAAACCTCAGTACTTGTGAAACAGTGGTTATCTAGCAATAAAGTTAATGTTATGAGGCCTGCTCAGAGCCCGGATATTAACCCTATAGAAAATGTTTGGGAAGAATTGGATCGACGTCTACGACAAAAGAACAAGGCTAAATTCAGAAACCAGGAAGAACTATTTCAAGAATTAAATAAAATATGGTTGACCATAAGTCCAGAATATATTAACAAACTAATGCTGTCAATGAATTCTAGGTGTATAAAAGTAATTAGGACTAAGGGGTTTGCAACCCGAAATTAATTGTACTTTAAACTTTTTGCTTTTTATTAAAATATATAATTATAAATTTTCCGCTTGGATCCCGTTAAAATGTAAAAAAACTAAAGTAAAGTTTACTTGGGGCACACCCCATAAAAGTTATTTTCTAAATAAGAACAAAATTTTACAATAACAAAAATGTATTTGGTTCTCCACTTTTTGCCGATAGTGTAAATGTATCGCGATACACGTTGCGGTTGTAACGCGCGTTTTCACCTAAATTAGTACATTAAATATCTTGTTTTAACACAGTTAACAATTCGCCAAATGATTTTTTAGACATTCTGTAGTAATTGAAAAACTTATCATGATACTGCCGAATATTTGTATGAAAGTTGTCGATTTTTTTTTCTACGCCACTTATCTCAAAATATGGATTGTCTTCCATGTTTACGTTATACTGACTCTCGCAAAAATCTTCTGCTTGAAGACTACAAATAATTCTTAGCAATAAAGACATTATTTCCCGATGAAAGTTTCGAAGCAATTAAATTTTGGAATTTTTTTAGTGCATATCCGTTTTGAACGCAGTGTGTATCGCGTAAATCCCATCGGTTTCTACCCCAACGGTTTCTACCGCATCCGTTGAAATCGGATCGTGTATACCCGTATTAAGAGTTGGTCCTCAATTCTTTGACTTAGAAAGATATGATATAAAAAGTATGTATAATGTCATTTGCTGGAGAAAATTTGTTTGTAAGTATTTCAGCAGGATAACAATCCCATGCACACAGAAAAAAAACTTGATAACTATGTAACATTAATCATATGGTCGTTTTTTAGCACTGACCTTAACCCAATTAAAAATCTTTAGAATGGTCTCAAGGAGGCATTACTTAACAAACAAATGTGGATAAAATAATAGAACAAACTGGGAAATCGATACTTGTAATGATGATAACATCTAGTCGGGTCGATGCTAAGGAAATGTAGGGTTGTTATATAAAATAAAGGATTTCCTTTAATATATTAGGATTAATCGTTTAAAATTTTAGTTTTTTTTTAATCTAATTTTTGTTTCTAGTATCATAAATTATTGATCTATTTATTTCGTTTATAAATAGCTAGTCACCACCATATTAAGTATAATAGGTAGGTATTTAAAAATAATATTAAGGATTCGTGCAATATTTTAAATTTACAAATCCCCTCAAAACCTCCACATAAAATTGTACTATAACTACATCTAAAAATGTACTGTAACTCACCGATAAATTCGAAAGCCTCCTCAAAATACTGCTTTAGATTTTGATGACCGGAATCTGTGGCGGGTATCTGTTTGTATGTAATGCCGCATTTTTCGTGGTAACCCGGCAGCTGTGACGTCACGTTTAAAACACAGGTGGTACCCAGTCCTTGAAGACAAGAAAGGTCGGCTGCATCCTATAAAAATACCGTAATATTTTAAGGTAATAAAGGCTGGTAGGATTTGTTTAAGCCTGCGTCGTCGGCAGGTGACGGCCATCTTTGGGTCAAACGTTATGGGCGTCAATAAACATAATAATACCAAATATAATAGAAAAGAAAAAAATGTGAAAGCTGCGTAAAGTAAATATAATTGTGGCGTTACTTGAAATGTGCCAAAACGATATATGTATAAAAAATTATCCTATATTGTATAAGATGAAGAGAGGCCTGTCACTATAATATCGCTTTTTTGAAAATCAATTGCTGTCGCCGTCCTTCTCTTATTATCACTACCTGTGTGGTAACAACAATAACACTGAGGATATGAAAAAGTTTCAATTAGAATAATCGATGACTGGAATAACGCGACCCGATCGAAGGTAGCGCGGAAATCTTTGCTCTTAAAAGTTGGTACATTTACTTTAATTAAAAATGCTCAAAAACTTTCAAACCAGACTTCACCATTCAAATTAGAGGCTGATTCACGGTTGACAATTATAACAATTTAACAATAAAATTGTAAATATATTTTGTTTCAACAAAACCACAACTAAACCATAAATTATATTATAAGAAATATTTAAATAAGGCAACTTTAAGTCGATGTTTTGATCCAGTCGATTCTCGGTATTAATGACGAAAGCAATTATGGAATGAAATAATTTAGAAAATTCAGTTTAAAACTCTAAAATTAGTCTTTTTTCATAGAAATTCTTGTGGCATAGTCAAAATATAATTTTGGATTAAAAGCGTTTGTTTGTTGAGGGTGAATCCCTCATAACAATTTTGCTTACATATCACCTGTTAAGCACCTTTGAAAAATATTGTTAGATAGACAGAGTTTTCACTCATTTTTCAAAGGTTTTCGACTAGGTGCAAGTTTACTAGCAACAGCTATGGGCCTGGGTATGAACCTTTTTTATCAATAATATTTTCAGTTTCATTCACCACTCTAACTTCGTATTATTTGTCGTCGAACCTAAAATTTAGTCAAGATGTATCCCCATTTGGCTGAGATCTTGCAGGAGGATCTGGATAATGTTGCTTTATGGCTTATACCTAATAATGGGTGAACTTTAGGCTTAGATTATGTATTTCATTTGGTCGTTTCTTAAAATTACATAGAAAACACTACTCTATTAATGGCATTCCTTTAATTACAGTCGTCAGAGACTTGGGAGTGTTATTAGATAATGAACAGTCATTTGTACCACATTATAATTAAATTGCTAATAATGGTATGTGTAACCTTGGATTTTTTTGCGTAATTTTAGTCAGTTATCTGCGTTCTGCCTGAAAATCTACATTTGATTAATTCAATCTGGACTTGAATAAGCAGTAGTGTGTGAACTTCCTTTTGACTTTCATATGGAAACTATTGAGGCAGTACAAAAAACATTTTCCATGCTTTAGCTTTTAAGGCACATAATAATACATAAATATATAACGATTTTCATATTAACCACAGTATAGTTAAAGAAATATTTAATATTATTAGCTTAAGAGAAAGAGGAGTAGTGGTAAAAGTAGTTTTTTACAACATTTTAAATGACATGTCCTGCTCTAGTTTTAGATTCCATTTAATATCAATTATAGATGTCATAATGCCTCCATGTTGCTTATACCCCTTCATAATGCTTATTAAGATTTCTTCTCACCATTAACAAGAATAAGTTTGATCTTGACCCTTTTACAAACAACATAAGGGATGGGTATTGTTATGTCAAAAACAAAGTATCTATTCTGTTGTTGGATAAGACTCAATTTATTAAGTTTTTTTTGGTATTCTCCAATTGGCGTATAATATGGAATCAAGCATAAAAAATCGATAAAAAACCACAAAATCAATTATAGAGGGCATTATTCATATAAAAAATTACCTTAATTAATAATGATAATGAACCTTATAGTAATACATTAAAAAAAAAGTTGCACTATGTATAGAGATACGCCCATTGACAAGTAAGATTCTAGATAAGATTGGATGAAAGATAAAATGCGTGAGAAAATACATATTTTAATTATCCTCAATATTTGGACATACAGTACAAAGACGCCTGACTCACAATAAATTCGCGGAGCAACTGTTTAAGTGTTATTTCGTCAGGTTTTCCACAATAAAATTATAGCAATTTATAATTTTGCAATGTGCGCCTATAATATATACGCATTATTATCTTATTTTCTTTGATGCGGTTTATTGTGTCTAGTTACTTTAGCAGCTTTGGGTTTCATGGGAAACAGATAATTGGGTTTCATATATAATCTCATCTTTGTTTTGTTAGTGGTATGATGTTCATAATACCCTGAAATGGAAACATACCCTCTATTATCTTATAATGCAATAATGAGAAAATAAACAATTAATGTCTTTTAGTTTCGGATAAAATCAATTAACTTTTATTATGAGACATTAAAAATGATTCATTGCAATGACTGAACTTTAATGATAATGAGTCACCTCCCTAAAACTTTGGATGCGCAGGTTGGAAAATTACTTAAATTTTCCCGGAAAAGTAACGAAAAACACTAAAAAAACCTAAATAACGTTAACATTTGGGGTGTCGTCCTACACACACCGTTGCCAGATTGGAAAAGTATTTACGATCAAATGCTTTCCAGTGCTTACATTAAAAAAATTAAAATAAGCCTTTAAACTAGATTATGATAAACCCAACAATCCTCTACTAAATCGTCTTCTACTGAATCTATTAGTTCAACCACTCGACACACGTTTGACTGACTGAAATTTAAGTATATTTTTTCTTCTAAAAGTGTAGTGATCAGCCGGTTTCGTGCCTTAGAGAAAAGAAATTAATGCCAAATTCAATAATTCAACAAATTTTCCATATAGAGTATCTGGATTCAGCTTGGAAATAGGTTTTCTACGTAAGATTAGTCTGGCGATTGTACGACATAGATGTTATTATCCCTTAACTAGTCACAATATACATAATGGCTGTATAGAATCGATTTGTTGTTCAATATTTTAAGGTTCATGAATCAGTCTATATATTTTTCCAGAGGGTGTTTCTATAAGAACGCAAGATTTGAATTGCGCGCCATATTTGATAGTCATGCCACATGATGACGGGTCAGATGGGAGTTCGTAGACATAGAGCAATACATGGTAGAACAACGCGTCCTCAAAAATTATTATCAAAATGGTGAAAGTTTAATTGCCACTATTATTTGTAAAGTGCGACCGTCATGTTCGATCGAAATATTGTTTCTAATTCATCTACTGTCAAAAGAATAATCAAAAAAATTGAAAGTACTGATTGGGTTACTGATGTGAAACACACGATACAAACTCATAGAAAGTCGTTCAGAACAAAACATCACGGCAGTTCGGGAGAGTGTGACAGAAAGGCCAGGGCGTCAATTTGTCATTGGGCGCAAAAATTGGACATTTCAACAGGCACATTTCACTGAATTCCCACTAAAGATTTACAGCTGCATGTCTACAATCCAACCAACTGACTCAACAACTTCTACTAGCAGATGATGAACAGCGAACAGAATTCACCAATTGGATCCTTGAGCAACCTGCTGATTTTGCAAAGAGAATCATTTTCAGTGGCCATTAGGCCCATTTTGATGCTTTGTTAATAAGCAAAATTATCGCATTCGCAATCCACGAATGATTCATCAGAAAGCAATGCATCCCCAACGTGTCCCTGTATGGTGTTCATTATGGTTTGGAGGAATAATTGGGCCTTTTTCTTCGAAAACGAAGAAGATAATGCAATAACGGTGAATGGCGAACGTTATTGTGCTATGTTAACACAATTTGTTGTGCCTCATGTGGAAGCACTTGATCTTAACATGTAGTTTCAGCAAGACGGTGCCACATGTCATACCGCCCGTGAAAAATTGACGATCTTGCACGAGTTTGCTCCTGGTCGCGTCATTTCCCGATTTGGAGACCAGAATTGGCCTCCACGCTCAAATATGGCGCGCAATTCAAATCTTACGTTCTTATAGAAACACCCTTTGGAAAAATAAAAATATCTAGACTGATTTATGAGCCTTAAAATATTGAACAACAAATTGATTCTATACAGCCATACTGTATATTGTGGCTAGTTAAGGGATAATAACATGTTGTGAGTCACCAGACTAATCCTATGTAGAAAACCTGTTTTGGTCAAGTGTTTGGAAAAACATACTGCCCCTGAAAGCGTTTTTTATCATTTATCGTAAAATTAATATTAGATGAACATTATTTTACCTTCCAGATACACTATATGGAAAATTTGTTGAATTATTGAATTTGGCATTAATTGTTGTGTGGTTTGATCAGTATACTTAGAAAATATACTTAAAATTGTTAGTGAAACGTGTGTCGAGTGGTTGAACTACTAGATTCAGTAGAAGACGATTTAGTCAGAGGATTGTTGGGTTTATCATAATCTAGTTTAAAGGCTTATTTTATATTTTTTTTAATGTAAGCACTGGAAAGCATTTGGTCACAAATACCATTTCAAACTGGCAACGGTGTGTGTATGACGACACCCCAAATGTTAACGTTATTTAGCGTTTTTCGTTACTTTTCCGGTAAAAATTTAAGTAATTTTCCAAAGTTTTAGGGAGGTGACTCATTATCATTAAAGTTCAGTCATTGCAATGAATCATTTTTAATGTCTCACAATAAAAGTTAATTGATTTTATCCGAAACTAAAAGACATTAATTGTTCATTTTCTCATTATTGTATTATAAGATAATAGAGGGTATGTTTCCATTTCAGGGTATTATGAACATCATACCACTAACAAAACAAAGATGAGATTATATATGAAGCCCAATTATATTTGTTTCCCATAAAACCCAAAGCTGGTAAAGTAACTAGACACAATAAAACGCATCAAAGAAAATAAGATAATAATGCGCATATATTATATGCGCACATTGCAAAATAATAAAATTATAAATTGCTATAATTTTAGTGTGGAAAACCTGAAGAAATAACGCTTAAAAACATTGGAATATATTTTATCTCTTACCTTACTATTACCAAGGTACAAAAAAGGAAGAACTTTGGAGGCTGGATAAGAATCTACATCGGCTAAAGAGGGGCAAGAGGCTGAAGGCGATAGACCTCGAATCGTAGGTCCTTGAGTTAAAGTATGTTCACATAATTCTTTGTGCTTCTTATGAAACTCCCTATGACCTCCTGTAAGAAACAAGACAAATGTTAAAACTAATTATACAATCTCTGTCAAAATCTGAAAAATCCACAGTGATTTAATGAGGGTTAGGTCTTGAATGTGACACCTGAGGTTTAAAATTTCTTATGTATTTTTATTTTAAGATTCTTTTAATTTGTTTGTTTTTTCCTTAATATTATTATGCATTTTTTAACTTCTGCATATTTAATTCTATTTTTTATTAACAATGAATAACCGTCGTCCTTTATTTACTACATAAATAACACTTATCCTGCAAATAGAATACATCCTCAATATAAATAATGCAACTGAGTAATAGGACGGTAGATTTGAATTTGTAATAGGTTTTCGAGTTAATATTTAAAAATATTCGGCTTGGTATCCAAGCAGATATCTAGAATATATCAGCTATTACACTAGTATACCTTCTTTCTAATAAAACTACAAACAGCATTTACGTTTCGCAAAAAAACTAAAAATACATTTAAATATCAAGGCGCGACTTAATTTTATTGCAAAACAGATAATGTAGGGTAGGTATACCATTATAGTATATATTTTTGCCTTATGTAAATAACATTATTCTTTAACATTTTGTTAGGTAGGAAAATAGTTAATTGACATTTTCTCTGGAATATAAGGACGATCCCAAATGAAAAGTATTGTGAAAACAAAAAGTTGTATTATTATGTAACTATTTGTTAAATATTGTTGTGCGGCTAAATTGCAATTGGATTATGATAACACAATAAAGTAATGTACGCTAATGGCTAATAGTAAAAAATAACGATATTTTGAATGCGCTTTTTTTATTTTAATTTCTATAAATAATTTACGGATACATTAAAAAATTTAAGATCAACCGCCCCTTAAACATGTATTAACTTAAAAAAAAAACAACAAAAGACCAAGGTGTATTTAAATGATTCATACTCAGTCATCCAAACAGGGGTAAGATTTAAATGGATGGTGAGTCATAATTGGGGATAAGGGTTATCCCAGTCAAAGCCGTCATATGACGTAATGTTTGCCGCCACATATAAATTTCTATCAATGCAATATCGTTTGGATGGAGCGTGACTCATCGAAATATTTGCATACGGGAATTCGAAAATTAGCGTATGTATTGTATACGTATTTAACAATACAAAGTCAAATTTTAATTATGTTCTCTGGTCACTTGGGATTTTGCATATAATTATGTTATTCTTTCATCGTTTCCACGAAAATTTCCAATAAAATTCCATGTTTTGATATTTTAAGAAAAGAAAAATTGACAAAAAATATTATTTTGCTCCGACGTAGACAAGTGAAATACACATAAAGTGTTGTGTATTTGCCAAGGGCATCCTTAATATTCTTAATAAAAAAATATAATATATACACTTACAAAGTATAATTATCAACGATTATTGAAATTACCATTACATACAGGATGGAGCCTTTTCCTATAAACGAGGTTTCGCGAAAATCGCTATAAAAATTCTGTTTATTAAACAGTCTCGAGGCAGACTCATTGAGAATATTGTTTAAAATATTTTGCTGGATATTAAATAAATTGAAATTTGGTTTGGTAGAATAGACAAAATAAATGAAACAAAAAATCGATGTAAATATGTGGGCTATATTTAGAAACAAATACAAATTTGCTGCTACTTTTTTGCCATTTTATATTTCAAGCCGTCTGAATTTCAGTTTAACTTCAGTTTAACAAGCTCTTCAGTGGTTTGGGTCTTATTTGCATACTAGAATGCAGAGTGTTTCTGTGGATGGTGCCCTTTCAAGTGAGCAGCTTGTGACTCATGGTGTTCCTCAGGGTTCAGTTCTTGGGCGACTTCTATTCCTCATTGATATTAATGACATGGCCAATCTTAGGATCTTAGGTAAATTCATTCAGTTTGCGGATGATTCAACAATTTTATGGCATGACACGAGTGCGATGAATCTAAATACCACAGTTAACAGAAATATTGTTAAAATCAAGAAATGGTGTGATTCCAACAAACTGTGTTTAAATATTTCAAAAACTAGTGTTATGAATTTTATATGCAATTTAAATAATGTGTTTTTGGAGAATCACATTCCAAACAACTTACACGAAAATAATTTTTTATGTTTATTTATTGATAATAAACTAAAATTTGAGGGCCATATCACGCAACTGTGTAGAAAAATATCAGCAAATTGTTATGCTCTTAAAGTGGTCGCAGGAGAGGTTGATTTTGACATGGCGAGAAATGTTTATTTTTCTTTAATTGAGTCCCATTTAAGGTATGGTTTGTGTTTCTGGGGTGCATGCACACATTACTTACTTAATAGTGTTTTTGTTTTGCAAAAGAGAGCGATCCGACGTCTGTGTAATGTGAGTATGGGAGAGTCTTGCAAACAGCTATTTATCACTCATAAAATCCTAACCCTTCCTGCCTTATTTATATTGGAATCTGTTTGCCTCGTTCATAAGCAATTTAGAAATGTGAACACAACTAATAGGCATGAATATAGCAGTCGACGAGCTAATGATGTACTTTTGCCTATGCCTACAAGTTCACTGATTAAAAGAACTTTTATATTTGATGGTAAAAAACTCTTTAATCATCTTCCTGCAGATTTGTAAGGTATAGGTAGCTGGAAACTTTTTAGAAAACGTGTTAAAAAAACTCTTAGTTGGAAAGGGCTATTATGAAATAACTGAATTTTTGTCGGATAGATTTTAGTCATTTTTACCTTTTTCTTGCAGGACTTTAGGTATATTCTTTATATTTTTTACACCATATCATTTCGCCTT
Organism: Anthonomus grandis grandis; assembly: GCF_022605725.1. NCBI lineage: Eukaryota > Metazoa > Arthropoda > Insecta > Coleoptera > Curculionidae > Anthonomus > Anthonomus grandis. Next base: position 42,726,244 of record NC_065567.1, read on the forward strand.
TTATTTCTGATTAATTTTTTTTTTACAGTTTTACATTCAATAAAATTGTATATTTCGGGAGTGAATAATATCTGTTTGTGTTATACATATTGATACTCTTGACATTACATTAGCTTTGTATGTTTTGGTTCAAACATACAAGGAGTCTTGGAGGAGTATTTCTGAAGAAAGGGGGATGTTGTTGGTTTTACCGGTATAGGTAAACCATATTCATGGAAGCAGAATGCCTTTAGGATGATGGACCATAGCATGCTAAATAACCTTTTTACATGTTTTTTGTGATAAAATATATGTCACTTGTCACTTTAATCATAGGATCCCATCACGGACTAAAAAAATGTCCTAACATCTAGGTATAAACTATTAGGAGCTAAATCAAATTAATCTATGGTTTGTCTATCAAAAAATACTTTATGTACATACAATACATAGGGTTTTTAATAAGAAAAGGTTCTAGAATACTAATATTTCTTATACAGGGTGATTCATTAAGAATGGGCAATCTCTGAACTGGAGATACTTACTACACACCAAAATATGGCAATTGAGCTTAACATGTCTTATACAAATGTTGCAGGTTTACGAGATACAGGGTATTTAAAGTTGGGATTTTAATTTAAAATTTCTTAATAGTTTTGTGATTTTAAGCAGTATCGTCTTAAAAATTGGCGACTTTATGTGTTTTGATATGAAAATTACGAATTTTGTGGTAAATTTAGCATTATTTATACAGGGCGTTAGTTACAACCTGTTACTTATATATTTTTTGTAATATATAATAATAACTTAAAAACTGATAGAGTTACATGAAATAAACAAGAGTACCTTTTTTATTTAAAATTAAACTGCCTTTTAGATTTTCTAGTCGTTTTAGCCCATAACTGATTAGGCAAAAAAGATATATTGTAATTTACCTAAGTAATAGGGTGTAACTAACGCCTTGTATAAATAATGCTAAATTCACCACGAAATTCGTAATTTTCATGTCAATGAAAACACATCAAACATATAAAGTCGCCAATTTTCAAGACGATACTCATTAAAATCACAAAATTATTAAGAAATTTCCAAATTAATATTCCAACTTTAAATACTTTCTATCTCGTAAACCTGCAACATTTATATAAGACATGTTAAGCTCAATCGCCATATTTTGGTGTGTAGTATATCCAGTTCAGAGATTGCCCATTCTTAATGAATCAACCTGTATATAAATTAATAGTGTTATGATGAGACCTATACTCCTACAATCATGTTAACTTCGATGGTTTTCAGGTAAGAAAGTATGGGAAAAAATGATTACCAACCTATTCCACATTTTTTCAAATAAAAATAAATTATTTGGAAAAAAAAAACGATCAAAGTTAAATCATATAAATATTCAAAGTTAATCATATAAAGCCATAAGAAAACTGTAACATATAGGGTAAGAAGAAAAAAAATCATTGCTTTATTATAGAGTTTCCCTTTTTAATGCAGATGGGTTTTAAGGTGGTCATGTTAAATTACTTCTGAATTTTCTTCATTGGTAGAGAGTTGTAAAATGTTAATTGTTAGACTTCAATAGTGCTAAATAAAGATTTCATGGACAAATCTAATTTTTTTAGTCAGCTGAACACTGGTCAATAGCAAAAGTGAGTGAGGTACCTTATCATCCAAGTTGACCCAAGACTGAATGTAATGGTTATTTTAGTTCAAATGTATCACATATTGTGTTAATTCCAGGACAATCAAGACGGAACAAGTGTTTAAAATGCAATTGGCATTGAGTCATCTGATGGCCTCTAGTTTTGGAGAAGTGAATAGCAGTTTGTTATTAATGTTAAAATGTTGATGACTAAATATTTAACCTATACAAAGAAAAATCATCCAAATTTGGACACACTTGGAAACGGCTATGTTACTGTAGAATCAAATTCTTCTTTACTGCAACTTGTATACAAATAAAAGGTCTTGGCAAGAGACTAATAATAAAATTCAAAACTATTTACTGGAACATAATAATTTGACTTACTATTAAGATTCTGTTTTTTTTTCTAATCTTGCCCTTCATGTTATTTTTAAATTCTTTAAGCATTTATGAATATCTAAAATATAATTTTAAGTTGTTTCATTAATTAGCTAATTAGATCTATCATATATGGTAATTAGACAGTCAGTTTGAAGGACAAGAGCTTTATTAAGGCATAGATTTATAACCTAAAAATGTTAAACTTTTAAAAATTAATATGATTTAAGGAAGCACTATTATTTAATTAATGCATTTAGCATTTCATGAACAAAGTTCCTCTTAATAAAATCGTTATTTTGCAAGAAATTTATTTCTACTTGTTTATTAAAAAATGAATTGCAATTTTTTTCGATGAGACATCGACCAATTTTAAAATACGTATTTCAGTAAATTGTCCGATTGAGAAAAACGACGAAGAAATAAAAATGATAATACAGAAAATCTTAACTATTAATAAGTATTAACTCAAACTCCAAGACCATCCAGAGCAGATGACTGGCTAAAAAAATTATCAGTAAGCAGAACCAAAATATATGACTCACCATTGAACTAAAAATACATTTAAATATCAAAAAAATATGCCTATAATAAAACTTCAAACTTTTTAAATCTGTCTCCTTTCTATTTGCTATTTTAAAATGTATGCCCTATTGATAATTGATAATATATATTTAGTTATGTTGTGTAAGATTTTTCTCTTGAATTAAGTTACTATGATGGATATCTAGGGTTAAGTAGAGCAGGGGAGATAAACCTATTTGTATAGGTAGGTTTTCTACATCTGGACTTGGCCTCCTTTTACAATAGTAGAATTATGTTGAAATTATTAATTAATTATGATATATTAATTAATTATGATAAAATTATTTGTAAATCTAACTTAAATTGTGAAAATAAAGTCTTTATTATTATTATTATTCTTGAAAAAAAATATTTGCAGGGGTCAACCAAAAGCTGGAAATTTTTTTTATTTTCAGATGAAAGTAAATTCACCATTTTTGGATCAGGGGCACTTAGCCCATTAATGAAAAGGTTTGATTCAAAGTACTACAGCCACATTTATAAATGATATGATGATGTTTTTCATTTTATAGAAAGAAAAACGGACCAACTCATTCATGTAAGGAATATAATTTCCTTTTGCTCAGGACTATTTGTCTTTAAGCTAAATATTTCAGCAATCCAAAACAGAAATCCTGAGCCTGAAAGTAAACCTGTGGGAAAGGAAGAATTTACTCTAAAAGTAAAATTTGACAGAATCTTGGAATTCCATTAGGCAGGCCAAAATACATGTTATAATCAAATACTATATACTTTATCGTCATCTATGTTATGATTGTCCTATAAATCCAACATAAAATGTAATTAAATCTCTTTTAGATAATTAACATTTTGGGCCAAATGTAAGCTAATTCATTTAATGTAAATTGTCATTTGCTTTAAAGGTTAATTTTAATATAGGTCATTAATAATGACTATTATTAAATATTTAGGGTTAAGTGAAAAATTACTGGTTCGACAGTATCATGATCAACTAAACTTCACTTTTTCTTATAAAACAAGATATATTCTAGCAAGATTATATCTTTTGTTAATTTAGAAATAGGATGTAGGGTTTAATTTTTTTTCATATTTTGATTTAGTTTTTCTACTTTTGTCTCTACTATTTTTTCTTTATTTAAATCAAATGTTTGAAAATTTTTTTTAAAAATTGTTAGGGTAGTTTACTTTTATAAATATTTTTTTAAGGGAAGATTTACAATAAAAAAGAGTATACCCATTAATGATTCATAAAAAATATAACCAGAAAAATTGCACTACACAAATTAAAAAGCCTTGCTGAACATTAATTAAGTATTAGCAATATTATACTATACTATACAATATATTTGATGAATGAAAAATATTTTTTAATTGTTAGGCTAAGAACTCCATAGTTATAATTTTTAAAATGCACTAAAGATGCATAAATCAATATGTAAACAAAATAAAAACTTACTTGTTGAAAACGGAATAATCTTTAGAGAAAGTACAGGATAAGAGTTCGGTCTCTTGATCCCCATCTTTGAAAAAAAAATTACGTACTCGTTTATTCACTAACCACAAATTCACAACTGTTTTTAAAAGTAAATGAAAAGTTTAATAAACACACCATTAAGTCCAAACGAAAACTTTCCGACCGTACCTCTCTCACAATTGTTTAGTGAATAGATAAATGACAACACGCTAAATTTACAGGGTCACTACTAAAAGGTAGTGGGGGCAAGTGATTCATTCAACAGAGTGTCCGTTTATAATGTTTATATTCTGCGTCATGTGCTTCTCCTTGTCTGAAGGACGCTGTAAACGATCCGATATACAAACGCGGCAAAGCCCGCATTATTGTCCGGAAAAATACAAAACAACATTTCGGCCAATAAATACTGTTTGTCAACAGGGTGTTGTAAAACCCTTTGACTAGAATGACGTAAGAATTTGGATGGATAATAAATCTTAATAACAAAAAAACTACCTACTAATACTTGAACCTTACATTTATAAATATACGTAATATCGCGGATATCATGAATGCGCCGACAAGGTAGTTTTATCTGCAAATTTATCTACTGAGTAATTTATTAACGTTTAAAAACATGATTCATACAGATAACTTTGAACAGATCCCTGTTGGATTATCCGCCCGATTACCAGAAATTCACGAATACTTCTTTGGAAAAAAGCTAAATCATTTGAGAAAAATTCGCATGATTAATATGTAGGTAGGCAGTACCTAGCATCTATATATGTACAGTGAGTTACAGGGTAGGTTAAATGGAGGCAAAGTCGCGCAATTTGGAGCTTAATAAAATGACGCTTAAAAAATTTTAAAATTCCCGATAGTCCGGAAAAATCGAAAATTGTCAAAATCGTTTTTACCTTTTACCGACTTTATTTAAAGAGACATCGGAAAACTAAAAACAGTTTTTCATAGCCACTTTTTATGTCCTACAACATGACGCAAAAAAAATTAATCCGACGTTTCGTTTTTTTTTTTTAATTATCATCGACTTTAATTTTTCTTATGGGCGCCATATTGGATTTTCTTATTTTTAAAAAGTATTTTTAATTGCTTTTAAAATGAGGTATCGCACTTGCATGCCCGATTACTCCTTCTAGCACTTCCCATAAGAATTCCATGAGTGCAAGCGAGAAAGATACAGTGCCGGCCAAAAGTGGAGAAAATAATTACAAAAAAAAAATTGAAAACAAATAATCTATTACAAAATATGCAAACAAAATTTATTTTCTCTAAGGACAAAAATGGAGAAACTTTTTATTTTTATGACATAATTATGTTATATTACAAAATGTGGATAAAAGCACACTAATAATTTGTGGCATAACCGTTATTCTTCACAACTTCACTACACCGTCTTGGCATAGATTCAAGAAGATTGTGTATAATATCTCCGGAAATTTCACTCCATGCTTCTTTTAGGACTTGGAATAATTCGTCTTTATTTCGGATTTTTTTGTCGAACTTTTTTGTCTAGGTGCTCCCACAAGTTCTCGATGGGATTTAAATCTGGACTTTGAGCTGGCCACTTCAGAACTTGAATTTGTTGAGAGGTTAGGAAATTTTTAACAATTTTAGAAGTGTGCTTGGGGTCGTTATCATGCTGGAATTTCCAAATTAACGGCAAATTATCCTCGGCGTAGGGAAGCATTATTATTCCTTAAGATGTTTAGATAATATTGGCTATTCATTATCTCATCTATTCTCACCAGTGGACCAACGCCATGCCCGGAAAAACATCCCCACACCAACACATTACCGCCTCCATGTTTCATTGTGAGAATAGTGTACTTTGGGTTGAATTTTTCATTCTCGGGACTTCTAACCCATCTCATACCATCTGACCCAAATAAATTGAACTTACTTTCATCTGACCATAAAACGTTTTTCCATTGATTATAGGTCCAATGTAAGTGTTCTTTTGCGAATCTAAAACGAATTTGTCTATTTTTCGTTGAAATGAAAGGTTTTTTTACCGGTCTCCTGGCTTTTAAGTTGGCGTCACATAAACGTCTTCGAATAGATCGAACTGAAAGGGAAATGCTGGGATATGCCTTTTTTATATCTTCAGCGGAGAAAAATGGATTTCTTATAGAACATCGTCTAATAATTTATCTTGTCAGTTGCAGATGTTGTTTTTTTGGGTCTACCTGGCTTAGAGATGCTGGCAGTAGTGCCTCTAGTTTGCCACAATTTGATTTGTTTACAAATGACACTTTTATGAAGATCAAGTTCTCTAGCGATTGTTACTTGTTTCACTCCCGCATTGTGCCTCTCAATTATAAGTGTTTTTATTTGTTCAGATAAATTTATACCTCAAGGTATTTTAATACTAAATAGGCTTCTTCACAATCGAAAACGAACTGCTTCAAACGAGACCTATTTAATTTAAAATATTTAATACAAAAAGTTTCTCTATTTATGTCCTCAAGTAAAAAAAACATTGTTTGCTATTTACATTCCTGTGATAAATATTCAAACTGTTTTGGTATGAATTTATGGCTTAGGCTAAGATAAACATTTTTAATACATAATGTCACAACAATTATAGATTATTAAATTAGAAAATAAATTAAAAGTTTCTATACTTTTGACCGGTACTGTAGTATATAATACTCTGTATTTTATATAGTTTTTTTTTTAAACCATTTCAATGAAAATGTAGCAATTGAATACAGGGTATTTCATAACTTTGGTTCATTTATAGGGTGTTCCTTAATGACGTGCTAATATTTAAGGGGGTGATTCCTGGACCCATTTTAAGAAAAAAAGTTTCTATGAACATATGGCCTAAATGTCTTAACTTTTGAGATACAGGGTTATAAAGTTTTCAAAAAAAATCAGTTTTTTAATAATAAAACTTAAACAATATTGTAGACATTTTGATGAAATTTGGTACATGTATTCGATGCATTAAGACGCTATTTTTGATGTGCAAAAAAAATATTTTTTTGCGCCAGTGGCGTCCCTACAGGTCTTCTATTGAATATTTTTAGTGAAAAAAATACTACGCCACTGCTTTTTCTTAAAATAAAAATTATTTTTAAAATCCTCAATCACTTTTTAGCAAATTTGATTTCTTGGTTTTTTTTTGTCCAAAATAAAAAAAAATCAAAAAACAATTTTACTTCCCTAAATAGCCAGGCTCGTTGCCCATAGCAACGAGCAATAAGAAACATGCAGAGGCGATTCTGAGACTTTATTTGTGTTAAATAAAGACGCGTTACGGAACTTTTTAACTCCCATTTACTTTTTAAACGCCTTAAAATCATGAGTATTTCTTAAATTATTTAAATTTTTTTACTTTTCATACTTCTTGTAATAAATCTGATCCCTTAATTTGCATGCAATCGACGAACAAACATTTTCACACCGCATCAGATTTTTGGGGAAGTAAAATTGTTTTATTTTTTCAAGCGAAAACCATGCGTCGGATGAAAAAAAACCAAGAGATTTAATTTGCTAAAAAGTAATTGAGGATTTTAAAAATAATTTTTGTTTCAAGAAAAAGCAGTGGCGTAGTATTTTTTTTACTAAAAATATTCAATAGAAGACCTGGAGGGACGCAACTGGCAGAGAATTTTTTTTTGCACATCAAAAAATGCGTCTTGATGCATAGAATACATGTACTGAATTTCATAAAAATGTCTTTAATATTGTTTAAGTTATTAATAAAAAAACTGATTTTTTTTTAAAACTTTAACACCCTGTATCTCAAAAGTTAAAACGTTTAGGACATAATATGTTCATAGGAACTTTTTATCTTAAAATGGGTACAGGAATCACCCTCTTAAATATTAGCAGGTCTTTAAGGAACACCTTGTATAAAACAGAGTTGATGATAATTTCACAAATAAACTTGTTAACAAATTCCATTGAGTTCTTATGGGAAGTACTAGAAGGAGTAATCGGACATGCAAGTGCGATACCTCTTTTTAAAGGCAATTAAAAATGCTTTTTAAAAACGAGAAAATCCAATATGGCGCCCATAAGGAAAAATAAAGTTGATGATGATCGAAAAAAAAAAACGAAACGTCGGATTTTTTTTTTCGTCATGTTGTAGAGCATAAAAAATGGCAATGAAAAGCTGTTTTTAGTTTTCCGATATCTCTTTAAATAAAGTCGGTAGAAGGTAAAAACGTAAGGACGCAGGTAAGGAAGTAAGTTAAAAAGTATCCGGAATTTTAAAATTTTTTAAACGTCATTTTAATAACGTTTTTCCAAGACGAAATTCATTCTGATTCCTATAAGATTAAAAGGAAAAAATACCAAAATTCTCTTAAGACTAAATGCAGGGAAAGCTTAGCAATTCTTAATAAATTTAAAACATTGCGACAAGAAATTAAATGTTATTGAAATTAGATTATTTAAATTACAAAAAAACATTGGAAATAATATAAATCATGATCCTACTACATTCTGGTCATTTCTGAGAACTAAATCGGACTCTCGAGCAGGATGGTCTGGGGCAGTGTGATTTTGTCCGATAAGCAAAGTATTGTGGATGCCTTTGCACATTATTGCCAGTGTTTTTTTTGACGCCAGTTTCTTTAACCACGGGTCTGGTGACTATAATAATGAGTTTAATTTGCCCGAAGTGACAGACGATGATATTTTATCCAGCGTTAGAACATTGAATACACTAGAATAAACACTGGCTGCTTTGGATTGAGTGCAACATCTACACAGGGGGCAGAGGGGATATTTTGTTGATAAACATGCTTAGTATTCCATGTTGCCAGTGATTACTCAATTTTATGAGAAGAAAATAAAGTGATATAATCAATTATTATAATTAGCAGAAACTGAGTTGCATTCTTTATTATAAAGCAGAAGAAAGAGTGAAACTCTAATAACCAAAACTATTTTATACTATATTTACACTAAGCACTAATAATAATTAATATTTTTAATTTGGATTCTTTAAATCGCCAAATTTCCACATACAGCGCAACGCGCAACTGTTACTGCGCTCGTTTCCTTTTGGATGGTGCACCTTTCGTACAATATTAGTATTAAAAGGATCTTTTGAGTGGTTTCAGTGCGTTTTTTTAATTAATTTTAAGACTAAAAACTTCCTTTTTGCCGAAAAATAATATAGTCTGAAGTGGGTGACATATATTGGGAAAAAGGAAATTCAAATCGTTCCTTTCACAGGCGAGTTAGTGTCAATGGTGTCATCTTTCTAGGTTATAATATAAGACGGCATATTTGTGAAGTATCTATTAAGTATTGGATACCAAAATATTAATAAAATTTTTAATTAAGTATATTAATATAATTTAGCAAATTTATTGCTTATTCGAACCCGAATGCCGCAACATTTATATGTGTAAAAATGAAGTCAGTCTGGTCGATATCCAGCAACCAAAATGAAGAACGCAGCATATGTCGTTTGCGAGCAACATATTTATAGTCGGCGCCCATTATTATTTAATCAATATAATGCCCGTATCTCCTGGAATTTCAAAGGAGTTTTAATAATTTTTTGTCTAGATATTAACAATGGATAGCTAAATCGGTTTATATAGTGGGTATAAACCACCACAAACTAAGGAAATTAATTAAAAGGTTAACTTCCAAAGGATTTTAATTAAACTTTTTTCTGTAATATATAATAAAATTCTAAACAGATCTGAGATGGTTGCAAACCTCTACAAACGAAAGTTTTTTGATTAAAAATTATTGAGTTAGATGTTATAAGCGGCTATAATTGCCAAAGGATATGGATAAAACTTGTCCTTATAGCCGTTAGGAGTTACATAGCCCTTTATATTTTTTAACAATTCAATAATTTTTTACCAAAAAAACTTTGTAGAGGTTTGCAACCATCTCAAATGCGTTTAGATATTTATTATAGAAAAAAGATTAATTCAAATCCTTTGGGAGCCTTTTTGATTTCTTTAACATTCGACTTTTTAAGTAATTTTTACGAAAAACTTTAGTTTGTAGAGATTTATAACCATTATAAATCGTTTTAATTATTGATTGTTAATATCTGGACAAAATAAAAATTCCTTGGGAATTTCAGGAGATACGGGATTATATCGATTAAATAACAGCGGGCGCGGACTATAAATAGGTTGCTGGGAAACGACATATGCTGCGTTCGAGACTCTGGTTGCTGGATATCGATCGGGCGCTAGCTTCACACATATGAAAAAATATTTAGAAAAACAATACAAAGTGGCAACTTTGGATACGTGCATTGTAAGCATAGAGGTATTCTATGTTGCCAAGTTGCTTTTTTTCATTAACTCTTTCGTCAGGAATCTTTTTTTTATTCTGAAAAATTTGTTGATTACTCCTCAAAGTATATATTCGTCGGCAAATAATCGAAATTTTTAAAGAGTACATTTTTTACCTGTTACAAAATACAACACAATAAAAAAGGGGTTGATTAAGAAAAATATATATTGAATGAAAAATTGGAAAGTCGATTTGACATCATTGTCTGAGAGATGGTGAACTCAAACAACCTCGCCTATGGTTTGCAACTGGGCTTATTCTAGGCATTCAATGTTCTAAGTATCCAGCATTAAAAGTAAACCCCCCACGGGCTCTGATAACATACCGTCATATATCAATAAGGCTTGTGCCAATTTAGTATATTAAATGGTGTGGGCAAGATTTGTTCAAAGGGATTCTACATCAATCTCCGATGATATTCAGCACAGTTTTCTTCCTGGCACACATGAACATGAACCTCGAATAAGCAACAGCTTGAGGTAATCTACACTAATTGTGCAAAGGCATTCTAAAACTAAACCTGGAGAGATCAGGCTTCTCTGGTAAGTCGTTGATGCTAGTGACTCCATACTTATCAAATTGAAGGCAAAGAATAAAAGTTCGCGTAATGCCTTGTCTGACATGAATGTACATTGGGAGTACCCAAGGATAGTGACTTGGGCCCACTCCTTTTTCCTGATTTTTATTAATGATTTGATTGGGAGTCTGAACGCAATAGTGCGGGTTAATGTTTGCAGATGACTTTAAATTGCTTAGACCGGTAAGTTGGAACAGTGATGTGGCTTTGCTTGAGGATGACTTGAATTTGGTCCTGAACTAGTTCAAGAACAATAACATTTTTGTTAAAAGTGTTGTGGCCTTTTCTTTTGTATGTAATTTAATTTTTAGGGATTATTTTGTTAACAATTTGGAACTTGAAAGATGGATGAGCTTGAAGCTAAGGGGTTCTATTTCAAAAAACTTTCGGTTTTATGGTCATTAAAATTACGTAATTAATAAGACATAAAGTAATTGGCTTTATAATACGAAACAGCAAAGAATTGGTATACGACGTTAGATGTTAGTTAGATGTTATTGGTTACTCTGGTAAGACCGCATCTTCAGTACGCTGTAGCAATGAAATCGAAAAGGTACAAAAGAGTTTTATGCGTATGTGAAGAGAAATAGCATATATTCATGATATCCTATAGGTCTATTTTAGATACGTTTCACCTTTCTTCTCTTAAGAGCAGGAGGAAAATACAAGCTGTGATATTTATATATAATATGTTAAATAATAAGAAGTATAGTAATTGTAACCTAAATAATTTTATTCAATCAAGAGTTCCTAAAATCAACTTCAGGGTCTTATCACAGGATTTATTCTTTGTTGATAGCACCAGTTCTTCATCTCCTTTTCACATGCTCGGCGATGAGTTCTTCGCTACGTTTTCAAGGTGGTATAAGGCACCAGCTCCTCTTGCATCAGACTCATAATCCTATTTAATTTTATGTCATCAAGCTATTGGCATATTACTTGGTCTATTGGGAGTTCTAGGGATTCCACAGACTTGCACTTCTTTATAAAAGGGAGTCCCGATATACCAACATTTTAGGGGTCTGCAGATGCACTCAATATTCATCGCAGTCATCTGCCTGTCGAATAGATCTTGAGTGCCAGTTTGGAGAGCATTTACCGTGAGGGTATCGATAAAAGAGAGTCAGGTCCGCCACGTTCCTCCTATGTGCCAGACTGTCCAGTTATCTCCGAAGCTCCTATAAGTATGACCCTCTTTTGGATAGAATCAAACAATGGACGAATCTGAGCCTTATAAATCGTTAAAAGCTACTACGGTGTATATAGTCTTTTCGTTTTAAAGAGGACCCCAAGTTTTTGAGAAGCCGCTTTTGTTATTCCCGTTATATGATCATGCTAAGACATATTTCTTCCAACTTCTACACGCCTAACAACCGAACTAAAGAAGACAGCTGCCAAGTAAACTTGAACAGCAGGAAGCAGCGACAATAAGCGGCAGAGGCAGCCTTCTTTGTAAATACAACAGCCTGAGTCCTAGCTGCGTTAAACTCAATCAGATTGCATTCACTCCCCTCCAAAATGATGTTAATGCTTGTCGAAAAGACTGCTTATATATAACAGGAAGAGGGTAAGGGACAAGATGCATCCCTGAGGGATACCAGCGTTAATTTGAAATCTCTGCGAGGTGCGTCCATCAAGGACAGCGTGAATAAATCAGTTTGTTTACATGGAATACAGTTTGTTTAAGAGGTTTTTATGCCAGACCCTATCAAATGCCTATAAAATATCCAGAGCTACAGCACGAGATTCACCAGATATCTTGAGCCTCGATCCAAACATAGGTCAACACATCGCCAGTTGATCTGTGTTTTCGAAAACCACACTGACGGTCGCTAATCACGTTGGTGGACTTCAGATATTTCAAATTTTGATTGTTGACAAGTTTCTCCATTACCTTGGCAATTTCCGAGACTAAAGCAATCGGACGGTAAGTTATGTTAAATTCGCGCAAGTTTTCAGTCTCCAGGGAAGAGACCTCTTCTGGATGAAAAAGAAAACAGTTTGCACAAGGGTGGTGTCAGCACGACCGCATTGGCGGTATTCCATACTATTGGCAGTATTCCATCGGGGTCGGTGGCCCAAGCCTTTGAGAACTTTTTCACGATCTATGTGACAGAAGCTGCGCTAGGCTGTGAATAATCGCCAAGTTTTCTCTTTGGCTTCCCTCATTATGAGTGCTGTTACGAATACGTCAAGGAGTTCACATTTTGGACCTTAAGTCTCCCGTAATAACAATTTTTGCATCTGAATGGTTTGCTTGCAGATCGTCGATTTTATCAGCAAGGTCGCTGAAAAGTCTTCTGTCTGAAAAGCTGCCTTCTTCGCTGGATGGTGTGTAGAGGAAGCAGAAATACTTTGTGGGTCTTTCGGTTGTTATTTTGATATACATAACATCGAATTCTGGGGGTTTCAGGGCTTCTTTTCTCTGGCAAAATATGTCGCTTCTAATAAAGACAGTGAATTCGAAGTTGTACCTAAATCCGAGGTCATATCCGGGATACAACATATGATCTTGGTTGTTTCCGAGTTCACTTTCATCTCTGCTAGAGCTAAAATGTGAGGTCTGTTTATTTGCTGCACAGCATTTATGTTCATGCTCAGTCCTCCATTATATTACGTAGATCCACTCTGAAATATTTCACGCCTTATGGACCCTCCAGATCAGCCCGGAGATACAAAAAGGAGTCTATTTTAACTCCGGAATATTTTTATCCAGGAGAACATCAACCTGGGTACCGAACACACTCACAAGGCCATGAAACTTGAGTCCCGTAGGGCCAATTCACGTCGCCTAAATCCAAATAACTAAAAATTCTCAAAGTGTCCTTTCCACTCATGAAATTGAGTTTTTTCAAAAGGACCAACTTATTTTTACACAGCATTTCATAATTCTGCATAAATTTTTCAAGAGTGTCTACTAGTGTTTTCTATACAAGGGCTTTAAGGTATTCCTCCAAAAAAATCAGGTTTAAATCCGGTGGTCTGGCGAGCATTCCACAAATTCCCTGCGACCTATCTATCTGTTAAGAAAAGAAAATATTTCCTAACTTAAATTGGAATGTGTTAAAACACGTCTTATAGCAACTTGTAGATTAAATGTCATACCTGAAGCGAAACATTTCTAATAGGAAAACGATTTATTAAAAAATTTAAATAAATAAAGCAGACTGGGAATTGGGTTTGGGGAAGAAATGAGGTCCCAGAAAATGACCGAGTTCGGTTATCGCATAGTGGTTTCACTATTTTAGAAATGAAATAGTGAAACCACTATGCGATAATATAGTAATATACAAAATAGTTGTAGATGTTAATGAGACCTTCATGACCAAATCCATCTCAATCCGTAAACAAAATGTTAAATAAACAATTTTCATGGTGTTATGAATATTTTGAATATATGCGTACATATGTCCATACAATCGCCGTAGTCTGCTGGTCATTTTTCAAGATGATATAAGTACGCAAAGTCAGCACGGTGGTAACATAGGTCAAGGCCTGAGTCTGAGTTGTAAAAGATGTCCTCAAAGTGACGTCCCATCACCTTCGCTCTGGTCCGAGTACTACTGGGAATATTGACTCAATCAGGTTGATTCTCTCAAAAGGAATGCAAAGCCCATAATGTGGCACATAAAAAGGACTAAATATGAATTCAAGCGAAATTGTACTTATTTTATTTACAAAGAGAAGAAAGTTGCATAAAAGCACCAATCCTAAAAGATAAAAACGATAGAGTTTTAACAAGGAGCCAAGTGTCTAGATATCGTTCTTGACCAGAAACTAACTTGGAATTCCGAACAGCACTATAGGCCTGTCGAGTTTGGTGGTTCTACCAGTGCTGTTGGAGAAACAAAACCAGAGAAACACAAAATTTAAAGTCAGAAAATCTGATTGGTCACAGATCAGATTTCCAGACAGGCCGTTACAAAACCAACAGATAAAATATAAGAGGAATTCCATTTCTGAATGTATCACGAAAGGTCTGTAAGCTACAAAGCCGTGCTATCCTGTCAGACAGCCACTCTCCCTTAAAAGCACTTGCTTTCTATAGAATTAACTCTTGGCTAGTACGTGATTATCGGCTTGTAGCAACACAACTGGTAAACAGTAACAGAATCACCCTTTACGTGCTTGCCAGGGACGGAAAACAGATTGCCTTCTGTGTGTCTGAATCATTCTGTGATACATCATCATTAGAGAATCTTAATAGAAGAATTTCGAATGTGAGAAAAATGGAAGAGGGTCATATTGGGTAAATTGCACCTGGGCAGAGACAGGTAAAAATGTATTTATTGAAGCAGAAAACTCGATAAGACTCCATCACCGAAATATTCTATCGTTCGCCAGGGCGATAGAACTTTTCGGGTAACATAGGACATATAGACAAAAGATCAAGACTGGTTGACGTAGTAGGGCAAGGAGTGTCGAGCGACCCCCTACATACCAGACTATACCAACTCGACATTTGAATAATTATAGTCCATTATTTAAAACAGTTTGTGTACTTCAAATTTCAACACCCCGTACATTGTTAAGAGAACATTGTTCGACGTGTGCTTACATGAGAATCTGGGGCTTATTTTAGGCGTAAATCACCCCTTAAGAAAAGTGCTCCAACATCCTATATGTTTCATATTTTAAAAACATAAAATCTTAATAGTTTTGTTTGTAAATACATTGTCGTATGCAAATATAATGGACAAATTCGTTCTAGTTTTACTGATAAAATAAACCATCAAATTCTTTAAAAGTCGTTTTAAATGCATTTTCAATACGGTTTTCTTAGTAAACTTTGCAACTCGATGTAATATATTATTTCATTAATTTTTGAAATTTACATACATATATGTATATTTAATAAGCTTGCGTGGCCTACATAAGTTCTTTAGGTATGTAGAGTATGCTTATTTGTAAATTTTTTTTCTGTTGGAACTTTTAATCTTGGTACATGTCAGTGCGCTTAGTCATCAGATCAGGAAGAAAATGCTTTATAACCTTATATAAATAGCCTTGTTTTTATAATAAACATAAATTAACCGGGGCTGGACTTAGTAGCTTATACAGGGTGTTTTACCGCAGGTATACGTTAATGATTTATATAGAAACACATACGTTCTGCATAATAATATACTATATTTTTAAAATGTGTTATTTATTTATATATAAATAACTACGAAATATATGCTGCAAAATATAAAAGCCAGTTTCTGATATATCCGAGAGTTTTGAAAACTAGAAAAGGAACAAACTCAAAACAATATGTATCGGACGTGTATACCCTAAATATTGGATTATGTTGTCCATATGTACTATCGCAATCTACATAAAAAAGTTGTCCAAATCTAGTAATTGAGTCCGAAAATAAAGCTTATTTGAATGATAAGCATATAATCAGCTTTATTACGCCTCAACTTAGTCCACAGATAAAATTATTGAAATGCAGATTCATTGGGATAATTAGGTAGAGGAATTTTAAATTTAAAATTGGAGCTTAAAAATATTTTCTGTACTATACAGAGTGATTGATGGTTGATGGTACCTTAGACGTTTACGGAGAACGGAAAATGGAATTTTTTTGAAAATTTGGCATCATGGGTTTTATCAAGTGATCTAAAGATTAAAAATATTTTTAGCGATGCAGCGTTGTTAAAAGTAGTCAGTATCCAGTATCAGTCGTATACCAAAAAGTAGTAGCAACTTTGTTATTTTAAATGGAATACCCTCTATATTATTTAATTTTCTGATCCGCTATCGCTTTATGATCGTTTTTGTATAAGGTATTCCTATACCTATTTTTAGTGGTTTTCGAGAAATTAATTATTTTTTTTAACAAAACATAGCTCCAAATGAATTTTTATTACTACGGCACTGGAACGCGCAGAAAATTGAAATTATGAGAGTAATTTACGGAAGTATTGCACATTAGTTTTCACTATAAAAATTTGTTCTACGTTATACAGGGTTGCTCAAAATTAGTGATATTACCGCTAGATACAAAAATTGTGATAGGTGCATTTTTTAAATAGAACACACTGTATATTATAACATATTCTAAAAGGAAATTGAAGTCCCTTTCTAACGAGGTATCATGTTCATATATCTAAGTACTTCGGTTTCTGAAATAAAAACAATTTTCTGTAAAAATCGGAATATTTTGACATATTTGCTTTAGGTGGCTATGAAAGGTCATGACCAAACAATGCTATGCTATTGACGTTTGACAGTTACCTTTAGTTGATCAATAATAGTAATACTCGTGGGTGTTTCTTTAAAACAGTTATCTAAAAATTAAAAGAAATAGTTATTCCAATGGAGTTTTGATGAATCTATTTATTATTAATGGATAATTTGATAAAATTGTAGCAAGAACATGTCATTATAAGTAATTTACAATAAATTTTCAAAATGTTGGACATTGACTTCTAAGCGCTTCAAAATCCTGCGTTGTACAGCATGTGTTGTCGCTTGTAGTTCAGAAGGATCTTGTTGACCAATGCAATTGGTCAGTCGTTGACATAGTCCCTGTTTACTGTTTACCGGTGTCTTGTATACCATTTGCTTCAAATTACCCCAAAAGTAAAAATCGATTTTTTGCTCGCAGGCCAATCCCATGGTCCCAAACGCCTAAACCAGCGGTCACCGAATTTCTCAAATAACTCATGTGTCACCTCCTTAGTGCAATGAGCGGGTACCCCATCCAATTGGAGCCAGCAAGTGCGATAATCTTCAAGCGTTAAATTTTCCATGAAATCTACTACTGAGCGCAAAATCTGAAAGTATTTATGGGAGTTTAATGACCCATCGTAGATGAAAAAAGCTATTTGATTGTCTTTTAAAGGTTGATTCCTTCTATTAAAAATACCTTTTCTAGAAAACTTTGCCTCATCTGTCCATATTATTTTTTTTAGAAAGTTTGGCTCCTCTTGAGGCGTGTCAGAAGTGTCTCACAATATCGAACGCAACGTTGGTAATCATCCAGTTTAGCAGATGATGAAAATTGACTTTTCAACGCAGAATAATAAGTTAGGCCTAAATCATCTGCTGCACTTCGGATGGAAGCTGGTGGATTTGTGTGAAAGTAGGCTTAAAGATTCATGATGTTGTCCTCATCAGACGTTACAGGCTTGTGTAAACTTGTAAGTTATGAACCAAATTGTATAAAGTTATTTTGTATTCGCACAAATTTTCATTTATATTTTTTTGTTTGTCACAAATGGGGTACATTTCGTTGAACTTTCTGCATGTTCTTGCTACAATTTTGTCACATTGTTCATGAATAATAAATAGATTCATCAAAACTTCATTTGAATAACTATTTCTTTTCATTTTAACGAATTTATAAGTCACTATTGAAAAAAAAACACCCAAACGTATTTACTATTAATTGACTACATGTAACTGTCAAACATAAATAGCATAGCATTGTTGTGTCATGACCTTTCATGGCCATCTAAAGCAAATATGTCAAAATATTCTGATTTTTACAAAAAATGCTTTTATTTCAGGAATCGAACTACTTAGATATAGGAACATGATACCTCGTTAGAAAGGGATTTCAATATCCTTTTAGAATATGGAATAATATACAGTGTGTTCTATTTAAAAAAATGCACATATCACAATTTTTGCATCTATACTCTATTCCTTTTTGGTGAGAGCACAGTGCCTCATTATTTATGCAGAAGTAGCATAAATATAGGGTGAGTCTTCCATTTTTCTACATGTAACAAAATGATAAACCAGGCTGTTTTTACCAATTCTAAGTGGACAAGTCCTGTATGGTCTCAAATACAATAGGTCGTAAAATTCGGAACAATGGTTTCGAGTTCATTTTTATGACAAACGGGTTGCCAGTGTCGTCCCGACTATGGATATTGATTTTTAAGTTAAATAATTATCTGTTATGAAAAAATTTATAAATAATGTTGGATTTTATCTATTATCTATTAGATAAAAATTTTAGAAAAAGTATGGTTGGTAGGTATAACCTATATTTATTAAATTAACAAGAAACATTTCTTAAAAGCGGAAAAGCCTCATTATAAAACTTTGGCAAATAAAATGAAATATAAAAATTTGATTAATACCGCAATTTGATTGTTTCTTAAATGTTTAAAAAAATTGTTGTAAAATTTCATTTTTTTAATACCAACCAATAAAAAATGCAACTCTCCAAACATATCTTATCATTTATAAGAAAGGTACATAAATATAAGGATCTTTTAATTTATTAACCATGTTTACATATATTACAATAAAAATATTTACGAAATATACAAAAAAAAAATCAATTTATAAATCACACATTTCATTACTCTCATCGCTTTCATCCGAATCAGACATTCTTACTGTTATAACTAAGGGTTCGACAGTTTCTTCTAGAAGATTATCGATGGTCCACATCTTTTCTTCTTCTTTTATAGCATGATTTACAGCATTGCTCCAGTTTTCTTGGGTAACGTTATCCACTGCTGCTTTCAGAAGATCTCTCACATCTTTCAATTTAAAGGTTTTATTATTTCTAGCCATAAATCCTTTTACTTGAGCCCAAATTAACTCTATAGGATTTAATTCACAATGTTAAGGTGGCAAACGAAGTACAGTTATATTGTGTTGTTTTGCCGTTTCGTCAGTAACGTGTCTTTTATATTTTGATTTATTTTCTGTAACTATTGTCAGAAGCTCTGCTTTTACCGCGTCATCTCCAAAAGGTATTTCTTTCTCGGTAAGCCAGTTTTTTATTTCCCCTTTTCGCCAGCAGGATGATGGTAATTGTTCTATTAATCTTGAATGGTAGCTGTCATAACAATAATTGAATTTTCGGGAATTGACTTGTTAATTTCGGAAAAATAATCAAATAATAATTCAGAAACATCAGCGTTCATTTCTTCGTGGTAATCCTTAGTTGTCTTCGATTCGAATTCAAACAGATCGCCATTTAAAAATCCTTTATAGCTCCCAATATGTGTAATTATTAATCTGTGGCCCTTACCAGAAGGAGACTTCAAGCCAGTCGATAAACCTTCTAAAAAAGCCTGACGGGAGCTTCCAACATTTTTATCCTGCCAGCACTTGCTCACGGTGTGTCCTTCGTTAAGCCAGGTTTCATCCAAATAATAAATGTTTCTTCCTTCCTTTCGATACTCCTTAATTTGCCTTAAATACTTTCTTCTCCAACAAACTATTTCTTCTTTATCTATTAAAATAGATTTTCTATTTTACTTTTGCCAAGAAAAATGTAATTCGTGTAAAATTTTCCATAATTTTTTTCTTCCCATTTCTGGTACATTTTCGTCTTCTTTTATAAGTGTCAAAATTTTGTCGATAGTTGGGATTTCATTCTTAAAATAAAGTGAATGTACTGTCCTCCTGATGATATGCTTTGCTATCTCATCAACTGCTATCGGCTTCCTACCGGCAGTTTTCTTTACACTCTTCTTAGGCAAGTTCTCACGGTTTTCACTTTTTCTGTCACTAAGAAATCTGTAAATTGTTGCTTTACTTATGCCTGTCATATTGGCACATGTAGAAACTAGATTTCTAACAGTACTTAGAGGCATTTGATGCACAAGTGCATCATGTACGTTTAGTACTATAGTCCTTGCTTTAAAATCTAAAACACCTTTACACACTACGGGGCTAAACTTTGACATTCTTACAACAAATGCGCAACAATACTGAAAAACAAATTAAGTTTCTTTGCACTATTAAATAAATCCAACAAATGAAAACATTCAGGTCTCAATGTACTTGAAAAGTGGGACGCCAATGGTTTACGACCGTTTTATGGCTATCGACCCTTTCATGTGCTCCTACGGATTAAGAAATGGACTATAGCGGTAATATCACTAATTTTGAGCAACCCTATAACGTAGAACAAATTTTTATAGTGAAAACTAATGTGCAATACTTGCGTAAATTACGTTTATAATTTCAATTTCCTGCGCGTTCCAGTGCCGTAGTAATAAAAATTTATTTGGAGCTATGTTTCATACAAAAAAATAAAGAAAATAATTGATTTCTTCAAACCCACTAAAGATAGGTAGAGGAACTTATACAAAAACGATCATAAAGTGCGGATTGGAAATTAAAATAATATACAAGCTATTCCATTTAAAATAACAAAGTTGCTACTATTTTTTGGTATAAGCGGCAACGCTGTATAGCTAAAAATATTTTTAATCGTTAGATCACCAGCTGAAATCCATGATGCCAAATTAAAAAAAAAACATTTTCCGTTCTCCATAAACGTCCTTAGACGTTTTACCATCAACCATTAATCACCCTGTATATCTCGGGTCTGGGCCTAGATATGTATTTTGAATAGACTTCTGTGCGGAACAAATGAAAGATTCGAAAATCAAGATGTTTTACCTTCTTTAACACAGTGGAATCAATACTATGGCAAGATAATAGTAAGAGATAAATAATAAACTCCTGGACAAAATTATCGCACCACTTGATTTTTAGAGATTTTTTTTAATAAAGATAAAAAAATAAGCAAACTTATAAGCATTGTTAACTATGCATTATTAATTAACAAAAACAATTATATTCTATTTAACAAAACGAGATTTAAGTAACTAAATTCAATACAAGGAAAAGCATCGATTTTCACTAACTTCAATTTTGATACAAAAATAAAACAATAGACCCATAATGAATTCTTAATAACGTGTATTGCCACCTCTAGCTGCAATGACCGCTTGAAGTCTTCGCAGCATTCCTCGTATCAAATTATGAAAAGTTTCCTGCGGATGTATTCTCACTCCTCACAAGCAGCATGTTCCATGATAAAGCATAAACATAGTTTTTGTCCAGTTCTGCTTTTTATACGAGAAAAGATATCATAACTGTTTTAACTGATATTTATTTTTATTTAAATTTTCTTGACAAAATAATTAGTGGTGCGATAATTTTGTCCAGGAGTTTAATTGACACATTCAATGGATAGCAACAATTTTAGTTCATGAGCAAATAAAACTCGCAATTCTTCACAAAATTATATATAGTATTAACCAATAGGGTAAATAATAAGGGACCCCGATGAAATCCGTACAGGATACCAGATGGAATATAAAAATTGTTGTGATAAAAAATTGCCCAGCCTTAAATTGAAAATCTATCAATCAAATCCGTAACCGACAAACAATACAAAAAACTAATAGCTTAAATTTTAGCCAGTAGAAGCCTTCAAGAAATTTACCTTAGTTGCAACCACCTGTAAAGCCCTTCCAAAATAATTTTAAGGCGGCCTTAACAATAATTTATTCGTTACACTGCATGACAATTGTTTAGTAACCAATGCATCCAAAAGTTTAGGGTCCAAGGTTGAGGTTGTGCAACAATTCTTGCAAATTGAATATTTTATCAAACATTGAATTGAATTCAGACTCAAATAGTATTCGGGGATGTGATATGATTTGTCAGTAATTAGGAAGAAAAATCCCTCAATGCTATATATATATTTTTTTAGGTCACACGTCGGTTTTTCTTATTCCCAGTGAGGTAAGTCACGAAGCAAGCAATAGTTATATTTCAATGTTCGTTTTCTGTTGCAGCTTTGTTCAACCCCATCCTAACGACATTACAATTTCCAATGATCACCGTCTTCTAAAGTTCACTGTCGATACTGAAAGTTCAGTCCAGTATGTTTAAATATTTCTTTAGATTCTTAGTTATTTCTTCAGTTGATCCGATCACTATTGAAACTACTCGTATGTATGCTTTCTCTGCTGTGTGATACGTTCTTATCCGTTTGAACTTCTCTATCCCAATATATAAGAAACTCGCTCGGGATGGACTCGTTACGGAGCTTGTTAGTCGTTGAGTTACATTAGTAGTAAGGTATTTTCTTGTCAGTATGTTTGTAATGCAACTCAGCATGTACGATTTTCGCCACGTTGTTTTATCTGTTCGTGTATCCTTTACGAACTAAAATTCCGCATGCGCTTATAGGGTGTTCGACGATTTCCTGAGCTTTATTACACATGCGATAGTTGGTAGCTTTTACATTTAGAGCCGATTTTCAGCGTTGAATTGGTAAGAACCGCGGTTGCTCTTTTGGTTGACAACTTTGATAGATAAGTGCAACGTATTGTTCCCCCACCACTTAAAAATTCTGATTTGAAGAAACAGTCGCTGAAATGAATTGGTTATTAGGAATTAAGGAGTTTATGTTTTTTCTTTTCTGTTTGATTAAAAAATGAAGTCGAATTTTTTGATTTTCCAGAACCTTAACCACTTTTTTCTCTCGATTAAAAATGCTTTTATTGGATCTAAAATAAATTATGTGTAATGGTCATGTACATTTGCATGGGTGAAGCCATAAACACCTCATTGCCGGAATTAATTTTAAATTTTCTTCTGGATTGTATAACCGTAAGTTCAACCCACGTCCAAAACCAGGTAATAATTGGTACCAAACGCCAAACAGCTGATCCTCGACGTCACGTTTTCCCCTATTTTGGTTAAAACCAGAATCGCAAAAACGCATTGGTAAATACCAACTAAGAACCATTCCACGCTGAAAATCGGCTTGGGTCTTTCACGATATATTTGAGATGGAATCTTATTGCTGCGACCTGGTATTTAATGGCGCATAAAAAGCCTACCATTTCGGGAAATATTCCCCCTCGTTACGACCCAGTATCACAGCTTTGTTAATTTCTTCGTTGTGGAAAATGTTGTGATATCTTCCATGAAGCTCTTTTCTTTTCGATGTATTTTCGATTTCCACTAGCGAGTCTGAATTACTGTCTAATTGAAAGTCTTCATAATGCAGATTTAGCGGTGCGAGTTGTCTATCCACTTCACTTATAGCATTACGTATGAGCGATATAGCGGTTTTAGAATAGAAGTATTTTTTCAATAGGAATATTATTTTTTGCACCTGATCTGAAAATCCTTGTTTTCCTTCCTCTGGAAGCGCTCACAACATAGCTACTGAGCTATGTTGTGGGCTAATGATGACTTTTACATTGAATTTTGATTTGAATATTAACTTTGTTTTGGTTTTTAACTTCTCCATCAGTTTATCTTAGCCACTAGATTTTCTATTCTTTTAGCTTGGGCAAAATCGAGATATTTGTAGGTTTCGTTATGTTCCATGCTTTCAATGGTCTCTCCTCCTGCTGCCTTTGTAAAGTTATGTCCTTCTGTCTTGCACCATTTTCCGCGACTCGTATTATTACTAGTCCTGCATGTTTCTATTCCAAATCTCATTCTGATATCATTGATGAAAATTTTTCGACGCATGCCCGCTGTTTTTTCAAAGTACATATTAGGTGGGTTAACTTTATGTTGTTTGCTGAGTTGGAAGCCTGCCTTGGGTTCCACAATTATAAACAATAATTTATAAAATATTTTAATAAGGATGCTAGATATAACATTTGCAATAGTGTTGCGCTATCCCACTAAAGGATTTTCTATTGTAAACTATATTTACAGAATATATAAAACTTCAGAGTTAAATCAATTCCGTAAAACGTTTCTCAAATAGGAGGGAAGAACAAAAGCTTCACACTGATTTTCTTTAAACAATTACTAACATAAATTACTCATCTGACATTCTCGTAATGAAATTCTTAAAAGTATGTAATTCGCATACAAACGGGTCAAGAAATGAATAATAATTATTATTTGTTCTTATTAGCGGCATATTAAGCCAGTATTTATATGGTGAAAGTTGATATGAAATAAGCCAGTTTTTCTAAAGAAGCAGGCAAGGTGCTTGAAACTGGAGGAGATCTAAGCACTCGGCAACTTAAAGAGAAAGGAATCATCCTTTTGTGCTAAGCAATAATGGTATAATTTTAAGCAATAATGGTGTAATAATAATTTTATGTGAATACCTTGTATATAAAAAACCTCAAAAACATGTGACCACTATAATGTGGATATTTGTGGTCTTTCAATTAGACTACTGTGACACTTCCACGATGTGGCCTATCGATACATACAGACCCATTAGAGTGGAGGGAGAAAACTTTTGACTGCATCTAACGATAAAACCAGGAATTTCGTCAAATTCAGGTATACCTTTAGAAGTTAACTCTGCATAATGGTCTCTAAATCATCACATTTTCGATCAAAAATTACTCCCAGATCCTTTACCTTATTCATCAACTGCACCTATACCTCATCAATGGACTAACGAGATCTGAATCGCTGCTTGCATAGAAACTAATAAAATGACGTTTCTCAAAGTATAGAGAAAGGATATAACTACGCGCCCAGGGAACAAAATTAAAATGCCCTTTATAAAAACCTTTGCAATAATGTAATTCTTGATATTCCACGGTAGTTCGAAATCTCGCGCCGATCTCCAAAAATTGGCACAAAATTTGGAAATTTCTATTGACCAAGAAATACTGCAGTATCAAACGATCTCTCGAACAAATCACATCAAGGCGTCGTCAGAGTCGAATGATAAGAGAATATGTTATTGTGTTGAGGATATTATTATAACTTCTAATATTGCTTTAAAAATACACTAAAAGCAACAATAATATTCCATATTACATATACGTATAAATTATCCATTATCACAAACGATAAAATTTTAAAAATCTATATTTCGGTACGACACTGAAATGAAACTGAAACAAAAAAGAAACGTTCCATCTGGTGTTGAATTTGGACCTGTTCCAAGGAGATGGCCTTTAGCAGTTTTTTTCCTTTACAAACACAATGACTAAGAATTTTTAAATACCACCTAATCCACAGGAACGGAAATTTTCTGCTTTTCCTTTAAAACTTTGTCATTTTCCTTAAGAATTAAGCAAAAATAATATAGTATTATTTTGGGTTCAGTCTCAAACATTAGCAATTGTAAAGTAAACAAAAATATTAAAAAGAGGCTTAATTTTTATTAGGCTTCAATTTTTTTAAGTAACTATGCCCCAATTTTTATTATTTAATTTTTTTTAACTCTTTAAGTATTGATGAAATATTACAGATCGTGTTATCTTGAGCTACGTATTACCCAAAATAATAGCAACACCGCTTGGTTGCGGCTTGCAGGCGG
The DNA here is from genome assembly GCF_022605725.1 of Anthonomus grandis grandis. Lineage (NCBI taxonomy): Eukaryota > Metazoa > Arthropoda > Insecta > Coleoptera > Curculionidae > Anthonomus > Anthonomus grandis. The sequence continues at coordinate 42,752,162 of NC_065567.1, forward strand.
CGGAATTTTTCGTTTTTATTTTTTGAACCGGGAGTCAGCAGACCCCACTTTGCTGTTACTGCACGTTGCATTAATAATTTTTGAGCGTTATTTTCGTATTTTTTTCACTACGGCTGTTTATACCCCTTCCGAAAGAGTTCAACTAATTAAATGGTTTTATGGAGGCAATTCGGCCATTTTCGGCAAGGTACAATGTAGAGATTTGTTTTCAGTGACATTTGAGAATAGACTGATTCCTTGTGCAAAAACGGTTTTAAATGTGGTTACAAATTTTTGAGACATCTTTTTGTCTTCAAGATTGTAAAAAATGCCACACAAAACGTCAAGAACCACCTGTTGAAGTGGTACAGGATATAGAACGGCGGGAAGAAAATGGTTTGCAGTACCCTAGAACTTGATTCGACACGGTCCACTAAAAGTGTTGGAGAGGAACTGAGAATGAGCAATAAAACTGTCGCTCGTATCTGGAAAAAATATGGGTATAAATGTTTCAAGTATTCAAAAACTCAGGAAATATTTCCTGATGACCAGTGGCGAAGAATGGAATTTTGTAAAACCATGATGGAAAAGGCAAATGAAAACAAATATTTTTTAAAAAATATTTTGTTTTCTGATGAATCTTCTTTTCCATTACATGGCAAACACAATCCTTCCATTGTTCGTTATTGGTCTCAGGAAAACGAGCACAGAAGTTTTCAGTTTCGTACCCAGTATCCTCAGAAATTGAATGTTTGGGCAGGTATTTTGGGCGACAATGTTATAGGGTCATTTTTTATTGATGGCACTTTAAACGCCCAAAAGTACCTTGAGTTGCTGCAAAACCAAGTTCTTCCTGCCATTCAAATCCTACCTGATGTAGACCTGGGATCGGTTTATTTACAGCAAGATGGCTGTCCTGCTCATAACGCGGCTAGGGTAAAAGAATTTTTAACAAATACTTTTCCTAACCGCCTTATTAGTGGGGCTGGCGATATTAAATGGCCTCCTAGATCTCCAGATTTGTCTCCAAATGACTTTTATCTGTGGGGTTACCTTAAGCAGGCCATTTACAAGCATGAATTTAGTAGGCCAACAAATTTAGAGGAGTTGCGAAATAAAATTGTTGAAGGTGCCAATTCCATTTTACCTGAAACTCTTTTGGAGGTGCGAAATAGCTTTTACGATAGGTTAAGTTTTTGTTTAGCGAAAAAAGGCGGTTTATTTGAGCCTTTTATTTAAGAATTGATATGTTGTTAAGTTTGTTTATTAGAGTTTTATTTCTGATTTTTTATTATATTTTTATCAGAGTTGATATTTTATTTTTTATTAGAATAACGCTCGGACTCCTCGGGCCGGCCGGGGCGGTGCTCTGTCGCAGGCACTCGTTCACGCGCGACGTTGCAAAATTTCGCCTGTATGCGGTTTACTATAAGTAACGAACGAAAACAAGATCTGTATAGGGACCGCCAAGGGACACCAATTATTAATTGCACATTTTTGTTTGGAATGACCCTGCCTAATAGAATGTAGATTTTCAATAGCCCAGACAGGAAAATTTGGTATATTAAAACCATCCCGCGTAAATTGGGTATTTAAAACAAAATCAAAAGTTATTAGTAAACAAAATCAAAAGTTAAAGAATAAAAGTTAAAGTTAAGAATATTTAAAAAAGAGCTTTTACGGTATAAACGGAGCATCAGCTGTAACTCAACTGCCTTAATCTCGACACGTGTTTCGCTAACGATGTAAGCATCTTCGGGAGAAGATTAAAACTAAACTAAAAATACTTACAAATCTCCTTATACACTAATGATGTAACTAATAAATCGGAAAAAGCAATGAAGAATGGCCAAACAAATCTTACACTAACTAAACTATATAATTGACTACAAGGGATTGTACATTTATCCCTGTTAAGAATGTTTTTTTTGATTTTTGAATATTGCTAAACTTTCGTATGCATCTAATTTTCTATTGTTATTAACTGGTACTTTTAAATTGTCTATCCCTACAAAGCGACCAGTATTTAAAACATGTTCAGCCACACTTGACTTTTCAACTCTTCCATATTTCACATGAGCTACATGTTCTTTAAATCTGGCATTAATTGATCTTCTGGTTTGTCCTATGTACTTTTTATCCCAATCGTTGTAATTAATCTCATAGATCCCAGACTTTTCATTGGTCTTTATTTTATCTTTTGGGTTTCCTAAAAGATTTCATAACTTGGCCGAACTTTAATAGACCATTCTAAGACCTTTGGAAACTCTATCAAAGCGTTTCCTCGTCAAGATAGGATCGTATGGTATTGCAACAAAAGTTTGCTTATTTTCATCTTTTTCAAATGTGGTAGAGTTTTTAAGATTAACTTTAAACCTAGGTATGTCTTCTAATCAGCTTATCAATAATCTAATTTTTCTTTATTAAATCTGCTATTACTTACAGGAAATGAGACCAAACGATGTACCAAAAAATGCATGCTAGCCATTTTATGTTGAAAATTACAAAATTATCAATATTACATTTGTTTTTGTCGAACACAGCAAACACATCATCAACATATCTTAACCAAACTCGTGAGAAGTAATGGAATGTATTTTTTGCATTTAACTGAAAACGGTTTATAAAGAGCTCTGCTAGGAGAGGAGAGAGGCAATTACCTATGGCTGTACCTTTCAGTTGTTCATAGTATGAGTTGCTATATTGAAAAATATTTTGTGACATACAAAGTTTTGTTAATTTAATTATTTCTTATCTAAACCATTATTTTCCAGAAGTTCAATCAGATATTCCAAAGTGTCTCGTATAGGAACAAAGAAGATACATCGAAAGAAACAAGAATCTCATTTTCACATAGAATTAAATTATTGACTTTTGAAATAAACTGTTGGCTGTTTTTGACTGAAAAACATTCATAAGGTAATTTTGATGTCTCAAACTGCTTTACTAAAAACTTTGAAATGTTGTTCTCATTTTATTGCCAGGTTTATGGATTTTTGGTAAACAATATAATTTTGGAATTGTCGGGTTCGAATGTTGTAACTTGAATTTTTCTGAAGAGGAAACAAGGTTTTTGCAGTCATTTAATACTGTCCTAAACTGCGATATCATTTTTGATAAAGGGTTTTTAGAAATCTTTTTATATGGACCATTTTCAATAAGATCATCAACTCGTTTAAAATATTCTGATTTGTCTAAAAGAACAACTTTGTTTTCCTTATCAGCTTTTAAATAGAAACAATCTTTTTCTCTTAGTCGTTTAAAAATATTAGAACCCGATGTGTTTTTTGATTTGGTAAGATTCTTTGTAACTTGGTTGCGAATCGTTTCTCTAGCAAAACCTTTCGAAGATTCTGGCAAGTACTGAATTGAGGATTCAACACTTACTACAATCTCCTCCAGGTTGTTTTTGCAATTTGAAACTGGTGCAAAGTTTAGACCCTTATTGAGAACATCAAGTTCTTTATCATTAAATGACTGAGAGGATTGATTTTCAACGATATTAATGAGTTTTTCCTTTTGTGGTTTATCCTTCGCACTCAGTAACTTTTTTAGTTTTTTGTTTAGTGAAGAAAATTTGCTAATGTATTTGTGGCTAATAACCTCAAAAATATTTCTTTAAAAATTGCTCCATGCTTGATACTCTAAATCAGTTTGTCTAAAAGTAAGTTTTTTAAAAAGTGTGTATGCTTCTAATTCTAAAATGCTACGTTTACTATACAGTGTTTTCATTTCAAAACGATCCACCCTTAATAACTTTCTTCTAAAAAAAAAAAAAAAAAAAAAACGTCAAATTAGATATGCAGTCTTTGCAGTCTTATAACTTTGTATGTGTATTTATTTCACTTATATTTTTTGCGAAACCTACCAATATGCAAAATGACAACTAATCAATTACAACAAATGTTAATGTCATTATGCAGTGTGTCAATTTTTTCCAAAGCCTGCTACTAAGTTTTCATAAAAATTGGTAGTGAAAATAATACTATGCAGCGTTATTTTTAAATGCGTTTTTCTCGAAAATGGTAATTCCTAGCGTTATTAACCAAGAGGTACTTTTTTACGTAAAAAGCTTTAAATTTTTAAAATTTAAAGAAAAAAAAACAAAAACTTCGCAAACAATTTTTTTTTAAGTATTTTTTTAGGCTCACCCCCTAAATGATACGCACCTGACTAAATAATGAAAATTATGAAATGACAACTAAATTCAGCATATCAAAATTGGGAGAATACCAAAATTTAAAATTTTTATATTTACCCGTTTCGAAAATAAGTGGAAAAAACCATCTTCAGGTGCCCCCTATAAAAGGGGCGTAGCTCCCTTGGAAGGCGTTTGCAGATATATGTTTATAGGAAAAAGTGAGGTTATTTTTGACCAAAAAATACAGGGTTCGCGTTTCGTCCACTAATTTTAAGACACCCTGTATATATATGCTCAGCTCTTGAATATGACTTAACAAAATTAATTTTTGTATGTTTGTATTTAAATACATTTCGATTTTTGGAGTACGGCAAAAGGCTGAGTAAACAAATTCTTATGGTGCGGCGTGAATAAACGCCGCACGCGGCACAGCTCGGAACCCATCTGCCTTGTCTAGGTTTAATTTAGGCCAAAAAAAGTAATAGTAAAGTAAAAGATTATGAGACGAAAATCTCTGGTGATTTTTTTTCGTTAGGGGTCGAATTGAAGTCGGATGTAAAGTGTATGCTCGTAACAAAAACAAAAAATTTAAAATTGAGTTTGGCTTAGGATGATGATCATGTATGTATATATAATTTAGTATTTTCGTATTTCAAAAAAGACCGCAACATATTAACTGACGTGTCCAATCATGCTTCCGGAATAGTTCGTTTGACTAAATTTATTCCAAGATATATGTTGCATGATGCACAATAATTAGTTTAGAATTTTGTCCAATCATGAGCTGGTCGTCTGCATGTCACACTGACTATATGTATTTCACATGATTCTAGTACTTTTAATAAGGACAGACGGTGATCAATAATAATTATCAGTCGTAATTTTAACTAAATATGGCCTAAAGCCAAGAACAGTAAACAGTTTATAAACAGTAATGGCCTGAGTCACATGTTTTAATTCCATCAGCAATTATGCAAAAAAAATGCTTTTATTTCGTTTGAGTCATCATAAGTGGTTGATTCTTCCTTAATATTCTTATATTTGTATGCAACTGAGAAAGGTTGATTATTCGTTTTTTAGGTTACAAAGAAACGTTTGTACGTATATGCATATGTCAGGGATAAAAATAAAACTAATATTTTAAAGAATGACTCATTTTCACATCAAAGGATTTAAAAAGAAAGTAAGGAAGGAACGTTAAATGATGACAGAAAGATAGGTTTGTCGGGAAAGAGGAAAAATATTAGTAGTAGTAGTAGCCGGCACGTATTTTTGCTTATGGCTTGTTCGAGGTAATGCAATCAAAAAAAACCAAAGCAAAATTTAAGTTTTTTCTTTTTTTTGAAATTATATTCATACGTGTTGTATCACACACGCATATATGATCATACATATATTTCTCATAGATAGATAATTTATTGGTACATCATATACAAATTGAGCATTTATACAAGTCAAACACAATAAAATTTAATTAAATATAATTAAACGTTGAAATTATGCAACGTTGATTAACATTTAAAATAAAATTTGGAAAACTACAACAACAGGTAAAATGGTACTACATGTTAAAACTGGATCTGGGGTACTCCGCAAATGAAAGAAGGGATCACGCACAAGATACCTCTTGATTTGTTTGTTGAACTTTGTTTTTATTTTTTTGGTTGCTTTTATAATGTAATAATTTAATATTGTATGAATAGTACTGATCGCGACATCTAGTGACTAGTTAATACCATTGTAAAAATAATAACTCCTAGATGGCGGTAGCTGTTCTTCGCGTTGTATTTTAAACAATTTACTGGAATCAGGTTGTTTCTCTCTCTCTCTCTCTCTCTCTCTCTGACTAACGTGATTTTTCTATCTGTCTGTCTTTTCTCAAGGATTCACTTTTACGTATTGGCATTTTCGATACTATTGCCATTGTTTTTACTGTAATTTGAATACTTTGCCTTTTGGGATTAGATTGATTTCCGTACGCGCTGCAACTTAAAGCTAAGCAAGGCAACGTTGTATTGTCAATTCTTGTGAAACTGGGCCTGCGTGGGATTATCCATCGAAGAGGTACCCAGAAATTGCGTTTTGGCTTTCTTTCCAAATGGTGTGGTCTTCAGGTTAACAAGTTCAATTGCTCGAGGTTGGGATTCAAATTCATAGTTACCTCATGGCGACAGTAGCCATGTAATGTGACCCTCCAACATCTTGAGGTAAGCTTAATTCATATTCTTTGTTAAACGTTTTCTCATGGTTTTTAAGGCCGCAATTTTTAAAATTTCACGTGTTAATTTTTGGGTCTTATGCCGAGTCCTAAACTAAGTCTTAAGTGAGATCGTACATTTAAGGGCCATCCCAAGACTATCATGAATTAGAGCTTTATCAGAATTTCTTGCCTCTATGACGTTATTTATTGGACCTTAGTCAGCTACTGTCCTAGAATCTGCACTGTGGGTTACCAGGTCAAACCAGATAAAAGGAATGTAAGCATGTTATGATATCTGATTTGTATTGTTATTTCGATTTTGGGAATGGTCATATTGGCTAATTTATACTATTTGATGACTCCCTAATTTATTAATTATTGTTCCTAAAGCTCTTTCTTGGCAATTTGCACTGTAATGTAGTAGTAGCAGTACTAGTAAGGGTGGGGGAGCTAGAGCTCGGCAAATAGGCCTAAACAGTCCCTTTTCGCTAACCCCAGAATCACCCACCCCTACGCCTCCACTCTCAATGCACGGTCTTCACTGAGTCTTTAATAAAGGCTTGCACGTTGTCCCAGTCCAGATCTTTAAGATCTTCCCGTTGGACTGTCATGGCTCCGAAAGTTTTCCTTCTCAGTCGACTCCACCTATCACCTAGTATGTCGTGCGAAGTTTCCTCCCCTGTACCGCAATTTAGACAGAGTGGGCTTTCTCTTATACCAAGAAGGTGTAGATGCCTGTTTAGACTGTTGTGCCCTGTCAGGATTCCCACAAAGTATTTGATACTTTGTCGGGTCTTTGTTAGCAGTCTCCTTGCTTTAGAGCCGTCATGGTCTGGCATCATTTCCTTGGCCTGTCTACATCCTTCTGTACAATGTTACCACAATGTTTCCTTGTTCGTTTTATTGTATGCGTATTTTTTCTTTGTAAAATTTTAATTCATTAATAAAATGATCTGTGTAAATATTAACATCGTTATTACAAGTGGAAAAAGATCATATTTCTTGCTCTAAATCCATTTTTAACTGGTCATAATTTATAAATTTTTTAATTCTATGATCTGGTATTTCAGTTTTTACTGATTTATTGTACTCCAATATCAATACTACTGGGTAGTGATCAGTGATATCATAATTAAATACGAGGGCGGGTCAATAAGTCCGTGACTTTTTGGATAAAAGATAGGTTTTTATATAAAAAGTTATTTTATTTTTCAACATAGTCTCCTTTGAGTTCTATACACTTAGTCCAACGTTTCTCCAATTTTTTTATCCCTTCGGAAAAAATATGATTTGTCGAGGTCATCAAAATAGGCATTTGTTTGAGAGATGATTTCGTCGTTGGAGTCAAATCTCTTTTCGCCGAGCCATTTCTTTAAGTTTGGGAATAGGAAATAGTCACTGGGGGCTAAATCTGGAGAATAAGGTTTATTCATGGATTTTTGCCATGGAAACTGCACATGTGTGGACCCTTGCATTGTCCTGGTGGAAAAGAACTTTTTTTTTGGCCAAATGAGGTCTTTTTTCTTTCAGTTCCTCATTGAATCTATCCAATAAGTTGGTATAATATTCTCCATTGATTGTTTTCCCCTTTTGAAGATAGTCAATGTGGATTATACCGCGTGCATCCCAAAAAACGGTCGCCATGACTTTATTGGCTGACAAACCGACCTTTGCCTTCTTGGGCGCCGATTCACCCCGAGAAATCCACTGTTTTGACTGCTGTTTGGTCTCCGGCGTGTTGTGGTGGATCCACGTTTCGTCCACGGTGACGAAACGACGCAAAAATTCGTCCATATTGTGGTTGAATAACGCCAAACACTCCTGGGAAATTGTCACACGGTTGCGTTTGTGGTCGATTGTGAGCAAACGCGGTACCCATCTTGCGGAAAGCTTTCTCATACCCAAATGATCATTCAAAATTGAAACTACTGAACCATGTGAGATGCCTATGGCTTCCACAATCTCTCTCACTTTCAATCTCCGATCGGCTAAAACCATATCGTGAATTTTTTCGATTGTTTTGGATGTAGAGACCTCGACTGGGCGTTCAGAACGTTCGGCATCTTCCGTGCTTGTACGGCCACATCGAAATTCAGTAAACCACTTCTTTACCATGGAAACGGATGGTGCAGAGTCCCCATAATATTCATCAAGCTTAGCCTTGGTTTGAGTGATTTAACAAAATAATGGTCGATACATGTTCCTAATATAGGTCTTGATAATTCATTAGTGTGAGATAGGAATCCAAAAAAAAGAGAGAATGTTCTTGTATTCTTCATTTAGATATTCATTGCAAAAAAGGTTTATATTTAAATCCCCTGTTAAAAATACAGTAAATCTGTCGAAAAAAAGGCCGTTTTGGCGAAAAAGTACCTACACAATTTTTTTTGTGGAAATCGTTAAGAGAGTATTCAAAAATCTTAAGTTGAAATTTGTGAGCTCGACGCGTATCCCGGGTTTTTGAAAAAACTCAAAAGTTTTTTGAATTTCATTTATCTCGAGAGTGGTAGGTTTTTGGAAAAATTTGTAAGGACAAAAAATATCGGGGACATCATTTTCTACAACTCTTCTCATTGAGTTCACTTGCTGCGATAAAAATTACAAAAAATAGATGGCGCCAAAGTACCCAAAAAAGCGTTTTTTTCGCTTTTTGGGATAGAAAAAAATTATTTATCGCAGCATTATTAATGAAAAAATTGTTCGTCTCGAAAAAACCTACAAAATTCATCTAAAAAATTTTCTTGCCCGATAAACCGTTCCTTAGTTATAGCGTCTCAAACCTGTCTGTTAGGGTTTTTATAAACTATAATGATCTTTTTTATTTGTATGAATATCGCAGTTCATCTGTTCATCACCGACTAAGTAAATTTAATTTTATTAGGTTTTCAAACTTTGTTTACATTATTATTATATTTTGCACTTATGTACTACTATGTATTATTATCGCAAAAGAGTGATTTACACGTCAATGAATTTAATAAATAAATAAATAAGTAAATAAACAATTGCACCTATTGTAAATGTGTGAAATAAAAAACAACAATTTTTTCGTACTTTATTATAAAATGAAAAATCTTATATAACCTTATCAAAGTGAGCAAGCATAATAATTTCTAAAGTAAGAATTACAAACAACTTTAATTATTAAACATGAATTAATAAGTAATGATAGTTAATTTCAATGTAATTATAACCACATAATAGTAATAAGCGCAGCAAACTGACAGAACAAGGATTAATGTAAGTACAAAACATTTTAAACGAAGATTATCATGAAAGAAACAACTTTCATCGAATTCTTTCACAATTTACCAACAAGGAATTTTCTAACAAGATAATTTATATATTTTTTTATTATAAATATTATATGACTGCGCATGAAAATTGTTTGACCAATGAAGTTAATATCCATATACTATTTTCTTAAATAATCATATAATATTTTTCATTTTCTTATTATTGTTCATTATTATTATTTATAATTTTGCAATTGAAAATATTGTTTCTTATTGTAAATATGGAAGAACATTTTTAAAAATTTTGAGTATGAAAAACTTGATTTCATCATACAAAGCAAAAGGGTCGTAATTGTACACGCTATAACTAGGGAACGGTTTATCGGCCAAGAAAATTTTTTTAAATGAATTTTGTAGGTAATTTTTCGTCACAAATTTGACAGATTTACTGTATTAATGCGTAAAAGTAAATCTTCTCTCTGGTCACCGTTCAGCACAAACCAAAACAATTTAGAAATTTAAAATCTATCGTACACGCGCAGATTGGTTGTTGTTAAGACTTAGAAAATATTAATTAAATTGGTCATAATAAAAGGAGAAAATTAATATAAAATGGTAGTTTTAATTTGGAGAGGAAAACAAATAAATATTATAAAAAGAAAAAAACTATTTGGACGTTTACGAACCACAACGAAATGTGGACGGACCAGTTTGATAATTCTCATGTTCTTTTCTCGATTCCTATGTGCTACTGTGAGTATTTGAATTTAAATAATTTTGTCTTTTCTTATTGTATGTGTTGTGCAAGATGTGGTTGTTTTTATTTTTAATGTTGTTTTAAAACCGGCAATAAAAATAATTGAATATGACGGATAAAGTCCAGTTCAGAGATCTATTAGAATCTTTGATGTGTCGCAGGTGCCGCACTAACTAGTCCGTGGGCCTATGTCATATTTAATTATTCACCTAGTTTTTGTACAATTTTTTTAGTATTCTGTAGTTAAAGTTGATTCGTAGGGTTTCTTTAGGGTTCTACTTACGTTTGGTTTATTATTTTTATCTATAGTGTTTAGTTTTTAGGTAGTTCATCTTGTTCGAGAGCCCCATTTTGGCCCCAATTTAGGTTATTTAGGTCATATTATTGTAAATCCCTGTAGTTCTAATTTTCTAGAATTTGTATACTTGCTTGCTTTGACTGTCAGTATTCTCCTAAAATTATTGGTCTCTTTGGGCAAAAACAATGAATATAATTCTAAACATTTCGAAACTGTTCCATCGGGTTTTAAAAAGGACGCGCTTCGTGACAATTCATTCAGTTTTAATTGTTTAGTCAGTTTTTACCTTGGAAACAATTAAACGACAGTCAAGGCGAGTTAGGTTAGTGCTTTTGACGTTGACAATAGAAGTGTGTTCCCGAATTTCGTTCAATATACATGTTTAAATGGCAAAATTTTATATTGTTTATCTATGAAATCATTTTAAATATACGTAAAACCCCATGTTTTATACTATTTTTTATTTTTCTTTCGAAAATGTCAATTTTTAGAAAGAAAATAATATCAAAAAATTGACCGCGGACTAAAATCCAAGCATCTTACAAAATATTTTAAACACTTCCAGCACTCACAGACTTGTCACCTCTTTTTAGCCAGTCTATTAAACAAAGATAAAACACCTGCGTTCTGGCGATTCCTACTTTAGACTGTGCAAGTGATTAGCCCGTATTTATAAAACTAAAGCATTTACTTTGAAGTAAAAGGTACAAGCAAAAGGTAGAAGTAAAAGGTTTTGCTCTAATTCGTATTCATAATCTCTACCTCTTCCTTGCAAGCAAATGCTTCGGGAAAATAAAGTAAAAGGTACAGAGATTAGCGATTTCGACAAGGCATGACTTGCAGCGTGCAGTCAACGCGTATCTGGTCTGTAACTGATGGGGTTGATCTTATTTGTTTCATAATCAAAAGCAGTTCGCACGTCAAATTGATGTAAAGAAGATCCATCTAACTTATTTGTGCAGCTATTTTAAAGTGAATAAAATATTTAAAATGTCTGACACCGATAGTGAACAGGAAGTTACCGAAGATGCCCCTAACGAAATGATGTTTATCGCTGAATAAGTCCAAGCATTTCCGGAGATTCTCGAGAAATCTCAAGTTCCAGCGATGAAAAAAAAGAAAAATGCTGCATTAACTGATATCGTTAAGGAATACGTTACTTTATTTGGCAAGGAGATAAATATTAAAGCTTTTATGAAAAAAGTGAACAAAATGAAAACGCGACTCAAAAATAAAACTGACAAAAATAAAACAGGGAACAAGCCCATTCGTCTTTTGTCCTGGGAGAAAGTTATGTTAAATGCTATGGATGCGGACATAAATCCTGTACTAAGTCGGGTACCAGGTGAGAAATAGATTCAGGTCTTTATTATTACCTTGTAGGTACTTATCATGCATGTATATTTTTATTAGGGGCTCTTGCAATTGGCGTGGCAAGTCAACCTTCTTTACCTACTTCAAAGGATGACATTATGGTGGAAAACGATGCTCATCAGATGATTATGCCTCAAGTAGTAGCTAACAAAAAGCGATCCTACACATCGGTTGAAGAGGTTGCTGCAAAAAAATTCCTCCGAAGCCTACCTTTGCTTCGGGCAAACAAGAGTCTGACGAGACGAGGCAGTTAACGAAAACCCAGCTTCAACGATTAGTTTTAGTTGAACAACTGAAAGTTGCTCGTCTCCAACAACAATATTACTCTGCCAAGCTAAAACATTTAAACGCGGCATCAAAGGAAAAAGCCCCGCAAGAGTATGTTGTTGTTGGAGATAATATTTACCAAAACTTGTAAAAACAGACGTATATGTAATATGTATCATTTATAACAAAAAAAAATTTAACGTTTTTTCCAGTTCAAACGTGTAAGTTTATTTTTAGTTTAAGTAAATACATCTTTGTACGTTTGAAGTAAACGACAATATACATAGCATTACATGAAAGTTTTAATCCTAATTATACAGCTATATTGTTATTAGTAATAAGACGAGCTAATTCCTCTCGCCGCCTTGTGCGTTTGTCCTTGTGCGCGAATAGCATCTACATTTTCATTCTCTATAAATGGCAAGTCCTGTTCTTCTTCTTCTTCGTCATTTTCTTGAAAATCTTCATTTCTTAATTGCTTAGCTATATTGTGCAACACAGCACAAGCAATTATAACTTTTGGAATAGTGGTCAGTTTTAATCTGCATCCATACTTCAGGATAGGAAATCGCCGCTTTACTTGCCCAAATGTACGCTCAATCACAACTCGCTCTGATGTAAGCAGCCTGTTAAAGACTCTCTGATATTCCTCGTGGGGGTCGGTGTAAGGAGTCATAAGACATGACATTATACCATACCCACTGCCTCCTAGAAGAATAGTGTTTTTTGCCTTTTTCATGATTTCACACACTGCCGAATTTTTCCATATACGACCATCATGGACTGATCCAGGCCAACTTGCATCTATACTAGTTATAACAGAATTCTGGTCGCATGTAACCTGTACATTAATACTGGCAAAACCTTTTCGATTTACATATTCATCTCCAAATTCTCCAGAATCCACAAGACAAAAAACAAGTGATTAATCAAAAAAAAAAAAAAAACAATAAATAAAATAAATAAAGTGATTAATATTTAGAAAAAAGGTAACTTTTATACTTCTTTTTAAAAGTCGAAGTTGATTGATTAAACATTTTTATGTTTCCAGGCAAATGATTTAATAAATTAACAGAAGTATAGCTAAAGCAAGATTTAAAGAAGCTTCCCTTATGCCTTGGAATTTCATAATAGTCTCTATATCTAGTATCTCGGTTATGAAGGCTTGATCTAGGTGTAATTTTTGCAAATAGATAGTTTGGCGATTCAGTTTTGAGCATCCTATGAAGAAAAGAAGCAAAATGAAGCTGCTAATGGTTTTCATTTTTTTTTCGTATTTCTCCTTTAGATAATCACAAAAGTAAATAGAGCAATTTAATCAGGAAAAAGGGCTCTTTTCAATGAGAGTTTAAAAAAAGTGGCTTTCCATTTGAAAAAAAAAAGTTTGGGTTCATTTGGACGCCCCCCGTAGGTGAAAAAATACAGAAACTATCTTGAAATGTGAACAAAAATCGACTGATCTCAGGAATTTTGCGAGATAAAATTTGATTAGTTTTAACTGAATTTATTCCAGTCGAGTCACCACACTGTATATTCTTTGTGTTTATAGGCCACCTACAGGAGATATTGCTATGTTTCTGGACAAACTTGATTCTCTTTTATCCCAGTTGTCCCTACACTCTAAGGTTATATTGGCTGGTGACTTTAATATCAACTACACTGATGAAACCTTGCCACGTACTTCTCTTTTAAGTATTTTAAATTCTTATGACTTGAAAATGCACGTTCTTCCTCCCACACGAATAACTTCTTCATCTGCAACTACAATTGACTATTTCTGTACAAATTTTGATGACGTTTTATGCACAGTACTCCCATCTGGTATTTCCGACCATGAAGCTATTCTTGCTAAAATGCCATATAATACTGTATTAGTTTCACCTAATTATATGGGAAGAATTTTTAGCAGGAGAAATTTCAATGATTTTTCTGCTGCTACAGCTTCGGTAACTTGGAATGCACTTGAAACGGCTTCTGACCCACTTACTTTATTTTTTCAAGTTCTGTGTGATAAGATCAATCAGTGCTTTCCTAAAATGAGGCTTAAAACTAAGAAACGAAAACCATGGGTTACAAGAGGCCTTAGAATTTCTGCTAAAAACCTCCGTTTTTTGACTAAATTGTGCAAATATACCACAAATGAAAATATCCTTGTATATCATCAGAAATACCGTAGTCTGTACAGAAAGACAATTAAAACAGCAAAATCTAATTATTATAGGGATCACTTAAATATGTCATCAAATAGGCAAAGAGAGTGTTGGTTGATTATTAATGATTTTATAGAAAAGTATCTGAACCCGAGTTACTGACATTTTAAACGACTATTATTGTGATATACCTAATATCTTGCTCAAGGGCATTCGTAGTAACATTGATCCCTTACACTATCTTCAACAAGTGTCGGTTGAGCATTCATTTTTCTTTCATCCTGTCGATCTTACCGAAGTAAAAAATGAAATCAAACGCCTAAAAAACCATAAATCATCTGGAGCTGATGGGATATCTTCGAGGTTGTTACTCTTTTTGCCTGATTCAGCCTTAAATGCTTTAGTTTCTGCCATAAACAATTCTTTACATATTGGCATTTTTCCTTCATGTTTAAAAGAGGCAGTGGTTATCCCTCTTCATAAGGGTGGAGATTTGGATCAGCCTTGTAATTTCCGTCCCATTTCTATTTTGTCTACCCTCTCTAAGATAGTTAAAAAACTTGCAAAAAGCAGAATTTTGTCCTTTTTACATCATAATGGCATTTTGTCTGCAAATCAATTTGGATTTCAAGCCGGTAAAGGCACTAATGATGCTGTTTTTAGCTTTTTGGAGAGCGTCTATGTGTCCTTGAATTCTGGAGAGTCATCGGCGGCAGTGTTTTGTGATCTATCCAAAGCATTTGACTGTGTGGATCATGGAATACTGTTATCTAAGCTCGATAAATATGGTTTTAGGGGCGTCGCGCTGCGATGGCTTGAGTCCTATCTATCAAATCGTACTCAGAAGGTTACAGTGTCTGGGCGTTTGTCTGCTTCTAGATCCCTAAAATGCGGCGTTCCCCAGGGTTCAGTGTTGGGACCACTGTTATTTTTACTGTATGTGGATGACTTGAGTTCATTGAAACTGCAGGGCAAGGTGGTTCAGTTTGCTGATACCACCATACTATGGAGCCATAAAAATTCTGATTATATTAAGACTTGTATCCTTGAAGACCTTCAGATTTTATCAGGGTGGTGTGCTTCCAACAGGCTCGTGTTTAATGTAAGAAAGACGTCTATTATGGGGTTTAAGTGCGATGTTCAGGGTCTGATGTTTGACGAAAATTCCCTCTTGCAGAATAAAGAGTGCTGCAAGTTCCTAGGAATTACCATTGATGGTCGCCTTCGGTTTGAAGATCATATTTTACATTTAGCTGGGAAATTATCTTCTGGATGTTTTGCAGTAAGAATGGCAAAACAAGAGCTGGGAAGGATGGTTGCACGTTCAGTGTACTTTTCACTTATTGAATCTCATATTCGGTATGGCTTGCATTTTTGGGTTTTAACCAATAAGGGGATACTTAACATTGTCTTTGTTATTCAAAAAAAAGCAGTTCAATACCTGTGTTCTGCTAAGTTAAGAGATTCCCAAACTACCCTCTGACACTGGCCATTTGACTCGTCGTGTAAATGATGTTCCCCTACCTATTCATACGTCTTCCCTTACCAAAAACTCATTAATTTACATAAGTAAAAAAATTTACAATCATGTTCCTCTATGTGTTAGACATATATCGGATGTTAAGAAATTTAAAAGAGAATTAAAGACGCTTTTATTGGCTAAGGCATATTATAACCTGGATGACTTTTTTAATGATAGGTTTTAACCTTGGACATGTTGGAAAGTTTTTTTTTCCCCTTTTTTCTTCTCTAGTTTTGTCAACAAGTTTACCTTTATTTAGTAATTGATTGTTTTATTTAGTTATCTTTAATTCAAGTATGTTCAAAAAGTTTTGTCTTCTTGTGTTTGTTCATTGTTTTGTCAATTTTTGAAATTGTATTTTTGTTTTGTTTTTTTAGCTTGTAGGATGCTTGTACACAAGATTATTCTTACGTAATATAGCACATTTTATTTATTTCTTTCTTTCTTTCTTTCTTTCTTTCAACCTTGTGGAGAAACCTGATAAAACTTGGATTTAAGCTTAAGATGGTTAATAAAAGATGTAATGGAATTGTCAGGTGGTGTATAGAATATTTGAGAAAAATTTAAAAAATTTGGGAGAAAGTAAGATCCATATATTATTAAGCCGAAACATCGTATGATACATTTATGATTGATGTATGATATCCATTCTCTGGGAAAAAAGTCCCTTTTTTGCCATAGTAAGAAAACCATATTTTTATTAATTAAACAAGTTTAAAATTTTGTTTTTTACAGCTTACAGCCCCTGTTTGTCCTTCAGTGACACAATAAAGTATATATAATGTAATGCTTTAGTATCCATATGGTGATGTGCGAGATGAAGTTGGAATCCATGGCGGCAATAAAGAAACTGTTTCCTTCCTTAATGGAAGAAACTGCTAAAGAACAATGGCAAAAAAACAGAATTTAGAAAATTGTATTAACTTTTTGGGCCAGATTCAAAAGAGTGGTTAAATTTATAAAAGTATTTAGTATCCTCACTGTGGCTTTAGGATCTAGTATACTTAAAATCTAGTGTTTTGTATAAGATTCTTAGTTTTTAATATAAGCATTTATTTTTGTTAATTTTCAACTAATCTCTCCTAATATGAACAATAACTAAATATGAGGCAAACAAATTAATAAATATTACATTCAGGATGTAAAGTGTGTTTTTTTTTATAAGTAAAACTTGTGTGTTTTAAACGCATAAAATATAGACAGCTAGATGATTTTTAATGTAAAAGTTTATTTTAAAAATATACTTTCACTTTTCTGACTACATAATTACTTTTTATCAAAAGAAGTTGGTACTAAATATAGAGATAGGGGGTTTTCATGAGTATATTATTATAATAATATATCATAATATGTATTAATTTTTAAAAAAACAATAATAAAGGACATTGAATGTGGCAGCCAAAATCCCCATTAATAATCACCACCAAGTAAAAAATAAATCTCAATACCCCAAAAAAGGAAATATATAAAATTTGAAGACAACCCAAAACATTTAACCCTTTTGTGTCAAAAAGTAAAGCTTTAATGCCTTAATCCACGAATAAATGGGCCTAAGTAATTCGTACCATCTATTCTCTCATCACTTGTTAATAAACACCCCACTGATGGCGCTAAAAACTAAACTTTTAAATTAAAATTATTGGTTAAACTCATTTTACGTACTTAAATCTTATTTTTAAATTAAATATTATCTTGCTATCAACTATTCTGAATTTCTAACTTAATAAAACTAAACCCAAAAATCCCAAATAATAAAGTTTTAACTACAAATAAATTTTAAGGCCGGACCTGTGCAACTTTTCACGTTTGAGTGGCTGTGACTGAGGTCAGGCGTCTAACAAAATAGTACGTGGGCGCATGTAGTCAAATTTTACGAGTCAAATGTATAAATTTAAAAAAATGCTTAAAACATTTATTTATTTAATGAAATGATTAAATATCGCTTAGAATATTACTTTATGACTCTTTCCACATAAAATTTTGCGATTTAAACATGCATGTCATGTGACAATACAAGCAACACCGGCACACGGACTATTCGCGGCACATCAAAGATTCTAATAGATCTCTAAACTGAACTATACAAATAAATTATGAGTGATGTATTGAAATACCATCGGAACAAATCCGACGCATTGCCAGCAAGTACAATATTAGAACTGCCTTTAGATCTAGCACCACTATCAGAAGCGTGGTATCAAAGACCAAACCAGATGGCATGTTGGATACCAAAAATTGCGTCTACCGGATCCCATGTGAGTGCGGTGACTCATACATAGGTGAAACGAAGCGCCCCCTAGAAATCAGAGCGAATGAACATCGCAGCTGGACCCAAAGAGGAGAGGTTTCCAAATCCGGAATAGCAGAGCACGCGTGGCATAATGGACACAATATCCATTGGTCAGAAGCCAAGATTCTGCACAAGGAACAGCACTGGCGGAAGAGGAAGTTCGTAGAGGCAGCTTTCATTTCACAGAATCAGAGGATCTTCAGCCAGCCAAGCGTCGATATACCCAACATCTGGAAGCCTCTACTCTCAGGACAGTGTAGGATCTAGAGAGAGGCGTGTCCTCCCCCCAACTCTTTTCACGGATGACTTTCCTTTCCACATCGCTGCACACATCTAGTATATAAGCCTTTAGAATAGTAGTTTGCTGTCAGTTTACACTTGATAACGGTTGGAGATTCTTATCAACCGAAACGTCGTGTTACATTAAATAAATAAGACAATGCAAGTTCGACAAGATGTTTTCACTGTACCATTGTCTACCACCTTCAAAAACATTATTATTATCATTATTATTATTATGTCATACTTAACTCATACTTTCTTACCAGATATATATCTTATCAAGTGTTTACCAAAATGTTTTTTCACTTTACAAACAAAAATATGAAAAATTTATTTAAAGGTTGCCAAGCACATAGTAATAGCATGATACGCTGATGAGTCACCCTAGTTTCACTTGAAAAAAATAAGTTATTAATATAATTATAATTTTCGAAATATTTGAACCTAAGTAGAAACAACAACAAAAAAATATTTTTTTTTCACCAAAACTATTTTGAATAGATTCACCTTCTGAAACGTTTTAACGATTTAACACTATTATACTACACGAATTATTTCAACGCATATTCATAGTTTAAATAATTGAAAAGGCGTAAATTTGTGCTTATCAGCAACAAAGTTGTAACATCCTTAAATTACTGTTGATTCGATTTTTATTTTAAAAACTTGAATAGTTTTGATAACTTAGTAACTTTTAAAATATTAAAATTATCAAAATACGTTCATTTATAATTCATTAAAAGCAGTTTAAGATTTAAATCAGTTTTTAAATAATTCAGGCCATGTTCATTTGACTATTTTGATTAGAACAACATTCATTTTCTTCCCTTTCCTTAAGTTTACTAGTATTAGTTTAATCAAAAAAACACTTACCAATCAAAAGTAATGGCTGCTTATGATCTTCCACTAAAGATACCAGAATCAAGAGCAACGGATGTCCCAAAGTTATCCGGTCCTTTTCACTAGTGGAGTCGTCGTATATAATCACCTCTTTAAATGACCGTTTTTTTAGCACCTCCTTTCCCTCCCTTGTAGTTGCAAGATCCGCTAAGCTAGCCTTCCCTTGTTGTAACCTTCTTCTGTTAAAGCGATCTGAACAATTTACGTTTATAGCCCCACTGATGTGATTTAAATTATAACTCATAAACGGTCGACAATCCATAAGGATAAAGTTTTTTCCTCTTGGATCTTCCAATTTTGCTTTAAGTGCTTCTGGTTCCATTGTTTTCACATTGTTAAGAACGTGATTACGCTGTACAGATTCTGCGCATGGGCTTGAAGGAAGGCTAATGCAGTGGGGCTCCAGTTTGGTACGTTTCGTAGGGAGTAAATGGTTAAAAGGGGGAGACGGTCCAGGTTCACTTAAGCTTCTATCGAGAGGAAGCTTTAAACCGTTTCGCGGTCGACTACTGTCGAGGCAGACGGACATATTGATATGGTGACGTACGCCGCTACAGCTATCCGCGTCACAGGCTAATTCGGGAAGCCTGAAAAAAAAAATCAGAATTAGTTGGCAACGCGCGACACTTAGCGTAAGACAACGAGACAAGTGTATTTCTTAATTAATGGAAGGAATAAAAATCCATGGTACTTTCAGAGTACAGGTCCCATGATCACATAACTATGAAAACATAAGTGACAGCTCTCAGAATCGAGCTTTTGGGATCAATATGCTGAAATGAAACGTACATAAATAAATAAAGGTTTAATATGCAACAACAAAATATTACATAAAAGGTAACATTCATATAATGTGTTCTTCCATGCTACCTGAAAAATACAGATTTCTTAGAAATACTTGTTTCTTAAAATTACTTAACATTACAATAAAGGTATATGTGAATCTAACAGAAAAGCCCTGTACTTCTTCTTGAAAGTGAAAAGTGAACATGATCTTATTAAGTTGTATACTTCAGAGTTTAACAAAAATACACCCTGATAGGCAAATGAGTTTTTAAAACCTTCAGTTCTATGCACTGGTATTTGAAATCTTATAATGTTTTTTAGGCGGTGACTATGTAAATCTATTTATTTATAATTCTATTAACAAACTGACCAAAATGTAAAGCTGCTCTCCTTTCATATTTTAGTATTTTATTGTTAATATATGTTGGTGTTATGTGATCAAATTTTTGTATGTTGAAAACAAATCTCATAAAGGCGTTTTGAGCTAACTGAATTTTGTTCTTCATTTGAAGAGTGAGGTAATTGTAAAAAACAACATTGCATTAATCTAGCTGTGACCAAACAAGAGTCTCCATAAGCATCAATTTGATATTTTGGGCAAATAATATATTTAAATTGATAGACTTTTAAGTAAAGCATACATGGACGAAGTACACCAAGATTTTTGCTGATGCTGAACAAGGAAGGACACTGTTATTTATATGCAAAGTAGTGAAATTAGATGGAAGAAATTGTTTTTTTAATATATTAGAACCTATAAGTAAATATGTGCTCTTGTTAGCATTCAAAATCATCCCATGATGTCTTAACTAACCCAACCTGGATTACACCAGAGGTAAAAAGATATTCTAACTACATAATATTATGATATTGATGAACTTTCCAAATAAATTTTCCTCTGGCTTGGATGAAATTCCGGTATTCGTTTTAAAGTCTGTTGGGATTCACTGAGCTGGACCCATTTCCAATGTGATCAATGAGAGTCTTGCTACCCAAAATTTTCCTTCTGCTCTTAAGCGGGCAAAAGTAGTGCCTGTTTTTAAGAAGGGAGAAAAAACGAATATTGCCAACTATCGGCCTGTATCCGTATTATACCATCCATATCGAAGGTATTTGAAAGGGTTTTCTATCAAATAGTTATGAATTATTTAACTCACCATCAAATAATAAATAAACAACAATACGGATTCGTTCCCAAAAGATCTATAGTGCAATACAATATATTATGGAGAATCTTGAGAGAAGGTCCAGTGTAGCTGGACTGTACTTCGATTTGTCTAAGGCGTTTGACACGGGCCTGGCATCAGGGGTGCAGCATCTAAATGACTCAGTTTATATCTAGAGCAAAGAGAACAAATAGTTTGTGTGACACGTTCCGGCTCACCAACATTTTCCCGCCCTCTAATTATAGGAAGAGGTGTGCCTCAGGGTTTAATCCTGGGACCTGTGCTCTTCCTATTATATATCAATGGTTTGCCTGAACAGTGCATTGATATATGCACTGCTCAGGCATATATCAGGGAAAGGGACTATGTAATCAATGTAAATATTTCGGAAACAGTTGAGTTTTGAGATAAGGTGTGTTATACGAAACTTGCTTGGAATTTCGCCTATATTTCATAAATGCAATAAAAAATATGGCATTCCATTTAAAAAAAATGACCGATGACGTCTTTTTTTTTGTTCCACCCTGTATATAAAAAATTATGTGAAATAATGCGCAACTTAAAATAAAAATCGACGGGTCTCTTATTTTTATCGAATTTATGCGGAACTTTAGGCGGTCACTGTATATATAATATTTTGTTTTTTGTCAATCAAACTAATGAATAAAAGTAAATTTTCATGACTTTTTATTTTAATTTACCCGACCGATCATCTTCTCGAAACAGGTATGAGCTGCCCCTCCTCCTAGCTGAAATCCTGGGTACGCCCTTGAAAACATGCGTATTTCTTAAATATTAATCATAATAGATCTACATTATTAGAGTCATAATAATGTAGGATTACTATTGTAGTATTTTTAATTAGGTTTTTTACAACTAGCTTCTTATTTATCACAATAAAATATTTTTGAATTTGAATAATTTGTCAAAAAGACGAATTATCAAATACGATAAACAGTGTAGGTGTTGGGAGTGGGTTTTTTTTATTGTTTCCTGTAGGCATTTGCTAATTGGAACCAAAAGTTATAAGATATGAAATTTTAACAAGAATCTGTGAAAAGTCGGTTTTGAATTATTGCAAAATTTGCTGCATTTTATAAAATAAAATCCATAAAAGAACAATAACGCTATTGATAAAATCCTATAATAATATGGTCTATAAAATCATTTTTATCCAAAACGGTTATATTAAACAAAAAAAATATTCATTGTTGGGCATCTATCATTAAGGGTGATTTTTTTAATCACGTGAATAATGAAGTAATAGAGAAAGTACATTGAAATATTAAAGGATATTTAAGATTATTTATTTATTTATTTTATTTCAGGCTTTATTTCCAACAGACAACTTGCCCACTAATAGGAACTTGTTTACATGTTAACTGAAACAATAATTAAACTAAACTTAACCGAAATAATCAAAGAATCAAAAGAAAAGAAAAACCTTTAATGACAATATATAAATCAGATAATATAAAGAAACTTAAAAATAATATATTATAATTTAAGGCTTAAACACAACCGACCGCAATAAGCCTTAATCAGTCACGATAATACATATCAATTAGAGCACCAATAATCACATTTATTGGAGAAATATTTATGTCGCCCAAATAAGACACTTTATCTAATATCACTTTAGAACATTGAATTCCTAGAATAAGCCTAGCTGCAAACCATAGGCGAGGTTAATTGAGTTCTTCATCTCTCGGACAATGATTTCAAATCGACTTTCCAATTTTTTAATTTTTCATAGAATATACAGGGTGATTTATTAAGAATAAACAATCTCTGAACTGGAGATACTACACACCAAAATATGGCGATTGATCTTAACATGCCTTTACGACTTTATGTGTTTTGACATGAAAATTACGAATTTTGTTGTGAATTTAGCATCATTTATATAGGGCGTTAGTTACACCCTGTTACTTAGGTAAATTACAACGTATCTTTTTTGCCTAATCAGTTATGGCTAAAACGACTAGAAAATCTAAAAGGCAGTTCAATTTTGAAAAAAAAGGTACTCACTAAGGTTATTTTATGTAACTAGTTTTTAAGTTATTTGCATTTTAAACATTCAGCATAAAGAATCCTAAGCCACCATATTTCATCAGATATTGAACCTGCAAGATTGACCACTTGAATGAATGAATCTTTATTTGCAAAAAATACAACTAAAATTGTACAGTGAAACCTACAATATAATCTAAGTTTAAGGATTATTTAAGATTGTTAATAAGGTAGTTATCAAAAGTTTAACACTAATTATAAAATTTTAAGCACAATTTAAAATAGGTGTAAAATATTGTGACTGAATTCCCTAATAGATAATGTACAAATTTAAAAAAATGTTTTATAAAATGCTAAGAAGTATTAAATCAATTGCAAAACATTTTAGTTAGTAAAATAGGGATAAGAGATTGATTTTTAATTATTAATAACTTATATATTTTCTTAAATTTGTTCCTGTATAAAATACTATGACTAGCACATAGTATAATATAGGAATATATATATAATTAGTAGTAGCTCCACTAGGCTAGACATTAATTTGCAGGCCACCCACCTACCTGAGTCAAACTCCAAGAATTCCTGTATGTTATATGGACTTATGTGAAGCAAGATTTTTTCTTGTGTCACAAATACAGATTGATTGGTGAGTTGACATGTTAGCAATATTGCTTTTTACATATTGGAGTGCTTATTGTATATATATATTACAGGGAAAGGTAATATTTTTAAATTTTTAAAGTGTGGTTGACATGAGTCTGTCTGTTTAGATTTTGTTAGGATTCTTCTGGTTTTTTTTGGTGTATAAATATGG
Organism: Anthonomus grandis grandis; assembly: GCF_022605725.1. Lineage (NCBI taxonomy): Eukaryota > Metazoa > Arthropoda > Insecta > Coleoptera > Curculionidae > Anthonomus > Anthonomus grandis. The sequence continues at coordinate 42,776,337 of NC_065567.1, forward strand.
CATGCCACTCTATAGATTGACCTCATCCCGAAGCACTATACATTATTAAACTCTGAAACATGCCCATGTAGGCAATTCTACCAATGTCTGTTGTTGTATATGCATGGCAATTACGATGGAGGTACAAAGGAGGTTCTATCAGTTTAATTTTATTGAATATTCAGTGTGTTAGAAATAAGGTACATGAGTTATTTATGGATTCTCTGGGATTCCCAAATATTGTAATCCTTACCGCACATTGGTTGAAGCAAGATGAGCCTCTGAGGTTGGCAGATTACTTTATTGTCTTGCAATTCTCTTGAGGGGAGTTCAGTGCATAATGATTTCATTACTAGTTATTCTTTTCTTCCAATAGCAAATGTTGATTTCCTTCTTAAAGAAAAAGTGTTTGAATTTTCAATAGCCTATTGCAAAAAAATTAATTTGTACATTTTGGTAGTTTACAGATCCCCCTCTGAAAGCTGTTTTTTTGGAAAAATTAGAATCTTTATTGTCACATCTGTTAGTCAATGCTAATTTTGTTGTTTCGTGTGATTTTAACATACACTTTCTGCATCTGTACAATAATCACATAATGTCATTGTGCAATCTTTTGTGGACCCTTAATTTGAGCATGCATGTTGATCAACCAACACGCATTACAAGTTCTCACTACTTGATTATGTTTGCTCAAATTTGGGCAGTGGTAATATTATTTGTCACTGTACAAATGCAGGACTATCTGACCATGAAGCTGTCTCATTTTATATGTCAAGTTTGGGTATCTTTGCCAAAGAACCAATTGGAATAAAGTTTTGGATGCAGATAATAAACTAAAACATTTTCACTTTTCTATCTTTTCAATTTCACCCAATGCCCTTCAGGCATTAGTAGATTCATTAAATGAATCTTCCAGTCAAATAAATTTCCTGATTACCTTAAACAAGCAATTATTTTACCGGTTCATAAGGGGGGAGACTGCAGCAGTCCTTCTAATTTTCGACCAATAGGTCTCCTCCATATTTAAGATTGTTGACGGTGAGAATGATATATTTTTTGGATAGATTAACATTCTAAGCACTGCACAATTTGCTTCTTAAGAGGCCAAGAACACGGGTGATGCTATTTTTGATATTTTTCAATTTCTTTATAGCACACTTAATTCCAGTGAAGTTGCTGCAGCAGTGTTCTGTGACATATCCAAGGCTTTTGACTGTGTGGATCACACAATACTGTTGTGAAAGATGAAGAGATATGGTTTTAGAGGATCTTCTTTGGGTTGGTTCCGCTCTTATCTATTGGGTCATGTCTAAAGGGTTCATTTTGGTGGTCATTGCTCTGAAGAACTACAGATTACCACAGGGGTTCCTCAAGGTTCTGTACTGGGGCCGTTATTGTTTCTTCTTTATGTTAAAGATCTTCCTTTGTGCCCCATAAAGGGTAGCATTACTATGTTTCCAGATGACACCACCATCATTAGGCATAAAAAACACATTGCCCAACTGAAATTGTTTCTGGATCCTGACTTGCTTACGATTAAAGAATGGTGCAGTGCAAATTGACTTTGTTTTAGTATGTCAAAGAAAAATCTGTTAAGTTTGAAATGTTCAATGAATTCTGTCACTATCAATAAAGAGCCAATTTGAACACCGCAGTGTTGCTGGTTTTTGGGATTAACAATTGGGTGCAGACTCAAATTCCACCAACACATAATTAAAGTGTGCAGTGGGGTGTCATCAGGTTGTTATGTGCCCTTAGAATAATTTCTAAGAACTTAGATGTTTACATTGGAAAAAATGCTTATCATGCCCTTCTGCAATCAGATCTTTACTATGGGATTTGTTTGGGGATCAGGTGTTATTCTGCAAAAAACGAGCAATTAGAGCCCTTTGTGGAGTGAGGCTTTGTGTATCTTGTCAACATCTTTTTGTGCAAAATCGAATCCTGACCCTTTGTTGCTTACATGTATATGCTTGAAACAATAACTATGGTCTTCGAAAACTACAAGCAGGAAATTGTAGGAGGCAATTTGTTTGGAACTCATCTTACATACACCCTTCAATTTCCCATTCCACATTCGGAGCAAGTGAGAAGTTGTTTTATTTACATGGGAAAAAAATGTTGTTCAATCCTCTTCGAATAAGAAAATTTTTATATTAGATTTAAAAAGCATTTAAAAAGCTTGTTAGTTAGGTACTACAACATATTATAAATATTAGAAGAGCTTTTTAATGCATAACTTTATTTTGCTTTCTAAATTTCTACTAGTCCTAAGTTTTACTAACATAGATTTAATAAGGATTTGTCAATAACCCTGTTTGGGACAATAAAGCTACTTTTTGAATTTAAACATTATTTTTCTTAGTAAAAAGTTGACACTTGCTGGTTTGTTATTTAATGACAATATATGCGGTTTAAAAGAGTGCTCCTTATCTAATATAATTCCCAAAAATGTAGTTTCATTACTTGATGCTTGTTTAAAAAATTTTTAAGTTTATTGAGTTGTTTAGGTTAAGCGTAAAGAATTTGCATCAAAACAATTTTTTACATGTATGCTTAGGTGTGAGTTTATGCCCCATGCTTGTTTTAAAACTTTATGCATGTTATAATATTCAAATTCAAAAAGTGCTTTATTGTCATAAAATATACATTTTGTTGACAAAGCATAATATAATAAAAACCTTAGCATTACATACATAAATACATTGTAAAATAGATTAAACAATTTACTATAAAAAACATATCCAAATTAAATCATATACTTAATGATAACAAGCAATGAATATTTAAATATTAGAGCTCATCCTGATAAAATTCATCCACACAGTAATAAGCCCTATTTAAAAGTAGTTTTTTTTTATTGACAGCGAACATTTTTAAGGGAAAAAGTTGTTCTTAAATTGATTGGCAGATGATTAAACATTTTTCGACCCTCGTAAATTAGAGACTTTTATACCAGAGAAGATTTGAGAATCGGTAAAGGAAGAAAGTGAATTTGACGTATTGAGGAATAGGACCTCGGAGTTCATCACGGTTTTTAAAGAGAAGGGAACATGTCTCCAGTATAAAAAAGGGATGTAAGAGTTAAAATTTTTTGAGTCACAAAGTGTGGTCTACATGATTCTCTTTGTGTTAGATTGACAATAAAGCAAACTGCTTTTTTTTTGAGAAACAAAAACTAAGTTTAGTAAGCCCTGATTAGCAACACCTCAGAATGGTATGCCATACCTAAGGTGAGACTCAAATAATGAGAAGTAAACTGTGCAGGCTAGTTGTTGACCCAATTCCTTCCTTGGCACTCACACAGCAAAACATCCTGATGAGAGCTTTCTTTTTAATGCTAATATATGATTTTTAAAGCGTAATTCCTGGTCAATTAGTATACCCAAAAACTTAGATGTTGTAGTTTCTGGCAATGCATGACCATTTAAGAAAAGACCATTTACATCACACTTAAACCCAATGATGTGAGTTTTACTCAGGTTCAGACAAAGATGGTTAGATGGAAACCAGTCCTTAATGATCTTAAGTTTATTAAAACTGATCATTAGCTATAAGTTTAAGAAGTCTTACAATTGACCCAAGAACAGAGCCCTGAGGGACTCCACAATTGATATTAAGGGCTGATGATCTCCCACCTGAGTGCACAACTGATTGGCTTCAACCTTTGAGGTAGGATTTAAACCATGAGTGTGCCACTCCACAAAACCCATATCTTTCCAGCTTAGACAGATCACAGAAGATCGCTGCCGACGCATTACCCTGGTTCACACCAAAGTAAACACTCTCGAGGAAGCTGTAAATTGCATCCTGAGTACCTGTAGATGATTGAAATCCGAATGATTGTCTTGGTGTTATAATTTTAAGAGATTGAAGATAATCACAGACTCTTTTTTTGACTAGCTTCTCTATGATTTTTGATAAGGTTGGAAGTAAGGAGACTGGGCGATAGTTCGACGGATCATCAACTTCTCTTTGTGGATGATATAAAATTGTTCACAAAAATAGATACTGAAGACGATTGCGAATTCCTTCAGGTAAATCTTAATAAAGTAGAGAATTGGTGCAATGTCAATAAACTATATTTAAATGTTAATAAATGCTCTATTCTCTCATTTTCTAGAAAACAGTTGCCAATCAATTTTGACTATAGCACAAATAATGTTGTGTTAGCCAGAGTGGATGAGGCGATTGATCTGGGAATTACTATTTACTATCTGGGAATTAATTGCGAAAATTAAGTTTCGCAAAGCATATAGCAAAAATAGTTTCTGACTCTGCCAAATTGTTGGGTTTTATTTATCAAAATTGTCGGCACTTTGAAAATATTAATACTTTAAATCTACTTTTCTTCACTTACATACTCTCAAAAATAGAATACGGATCTCTAATTTGGTACCCAATTTATTAGTGAGCGCATTCAGCGCAAGTGTGTATGAAGTATCTCTAGTTTGAAGAGGATGGTGTCTTTCCAGCCAGAGGTTTGGATAGTCAATTATACTTAAATAAATTTAATATTATACCCTTAGCAAAAAGAAGAGAAATTCATTCCATAAAATTCTTATATAACCTTATTCAACAAGATTGACTGTCCCACCCTTTTGGCTGGATTAAATTTTCGGGTACCAAGAATAAACTAGGCATTTTAGATTATTTTATGTAAATCCCACTAGGACTAATATTTTTTTTAAATCCCTTATTAATATAATGTGTCAGAATTATATTAATAATAATTTACATGAACGGTTCGATATTTTTGTTGACAGTTTAAGGTCCATTATAGAAGGTATAAAGTAAATAGGTGCTGCAGAGTCTTTTTAGTATGTATATAGATAGTCTGTTTAAGTACATAGAATGTTAAGCATTTTAATTTTTCATTTTTATAGATATTTTGGTTTTTTTTTTTTATTCATTCCTGTAATTGAGTAACAAACCTGTTGGAAATAAATGCCTCTTTTTTTTTTCTCCTCCCTTATAAACGGGAACCACCAGAGAAGACTTTAGGCAAACAGGAAACACACCTTTAGACCAAGAATGGTTAATAGTGGTTTGTATCATAAAAAGCAAATGTATGAGGAATAGAAAGATCTTTAAGATAAGACAGGGGATCTGAGGTAGATGTCATTCTTTGGGTTAGGTTATTAGCTACATTTTACTACGTTAGAATGAGATGAGCTCTCCCTCTGTTTATTTTTGGCCTTAGCAGCTCCCTTAGCAGACTTTATGAGTTTCCTATGAATGCTACGATAACTATTGCAATAATTAATAAATATTATGTTGTCTATGAATTTCTTCAAATAGTATAAGGAGCATAGAGTATTTTCTTACTTTTTGAAACCTTTAGTAAGCCAGAGCTTATTCTTAGATAAGATAATAAAAGATATTAAAAAACAATGGAAATTTATTAATAATTCTTGGTAAGGGTCCTAAAAAAGTTTATATTGATTTGTTAGAAACTGATGATGGGAAAATAACTAACATCGTTTAAGTAGCAAATAAATTGAATGCCCATTTTGCTGATGTCGGTGTGGGTATTGTAAAAGAGTTGGAAAATGACGGTAGGTATTTAGGGAAAAACATTTCATTTCCTGAGATTAACTGTAATAATACTGCTTTTGTAGAATTAACAACTGAATTCGAAGTAAATAAAATCATACTAACACTAAAAAAAAATTCTGCAGCGGGACATGATGGCATATCGGTGTACGACGTTGGGAAAGAGAGTATTACTGGGGCTCTGGTAAGGTTAACAAATAATATTTTCACTATTGGAACCTTTCCAGAAGAACTAAAAGTAACTAAAATTTCTCCAATCGTTAAGTCAGGTAATAAGTCTTTGATGAATAACTACAAACCAATTTCGGTAATAAGTGTTTTTTCTAAAATTATTGAGAAAATAATTAAAAAAAGGATGACGTCTTTTATTAATAAATATTTACCACTTGATGATTACCAATATAGGTTTGTTTAGAACAGTAATACTCTTAGCACAATAGTTGATTTTAGAGATTACATAGCAGGAGCATTGGATAAAAAGAAAGTTGTGGCCGAATTTGTCGACTTGCAAAAAGCATTTGATGTTGTGAGTACCGATATACTTTTAAATAAGCTCGAAAAAATGGGATTCAGGTGAGTACTTTTTGATTTATTTAAAACATATTTCGAAAATAGAAAACAATATGTAAAATTAAATAATACATGTAGTTCAGTGCTAGTTAATTCTTATGGCGTCCCACAAGGTTCTGTACTCGGACCATTGTTTTATTCCTTGTATGTATTAAACTTGAAGCTTGCTAATCTCACTGCGCGTTATTTCACTTTTGCCGACGATACTGTGTTAGTTTATACAGGTAGTAGCAAGGTTGTTCTAGAGAACAACATCAATGCCGATCTCAAAATATATATGGACTGGTTGCATTTTAATAAATTAAAAATTCATTCTAATAAAACAAAATACACGTTATTTAAACAAAAAAATACACAAGTTGATGACTTCAATATTGGTATATATGATTTTCACATTCAGAAGGTTGAAAAAATCCTATTTCCGCTCCTAGCACGAGTGTCACGCCCGCGCCAGAAAAAGGCAAACAACAATATACTTTTTAACTTTGATTCGAATGAAAGCAGAGCTGATGTTGTCGAGACTAAGAAGCTGCTGACTGACTTGTGCGAAACCACCGTCAATGTGCTGGCTGTTAGTAAATTTGGGAAGCCGAATCGTAACGGGCGTCAGGCTGTTAGGGTGATCCTTCGTAGTACAGACGATGTTAGGCTTGTTTTGAAGAACAAATTGAAGACTGTCGATAAATTCTTCATCGAGACGGACATGACGCCTCGGCAGCGCAATGAGCTTAAGGCAGCCAAATCGGAGTTAAAGCGACGCAAGGAGGAAGGAGAAAATAATCTTTATATAAGATACATCAATGGTTCCCCCAAAATTGTAGCAAAAAACTAGATTCGCCTTTATTTTCACATGCTAGTGATGCCCACTTAACTTGTTTTTATCAAAATGTTCGTGGTCTTAACACTAAAACTGAGACTTTTTTTCTTGCCGTCATTGCTCAGGATTTTCACATCATATGCATCACCGAGACATGGTTGAGGCCAGAGATATCTAGTGGTGAAATATTTCCAAAAACTTATGATGTTTACCGGTCGGACCGAAAATTTGAATCCGTTAATGCCAGACGTGGTGGCGGAGTTCTCTGTGTAGTTTCTAAAGAATTGTCTCATTTTTGCAACAGTATTGTGCCCTCTATAGATGTTCTTGGCTGTAAATTTACTATTAGGTTACAGATATTTTACATGATTGTTTTGTACATCCCACCATCTATCACATCTGTAATTTTCGAGCAATTTCTGGATCACTTTACACTCTTAATATCAAAGCTAAACCATAATGAAATAATAGTGGGCGATTTTAACGTGTCTGATTTCTCTATTAACTCACCTACAGGTAATCATGTTAGTCAAAAGTCTATTGCTGTGAATAATTTTGCTAACACTTTTAATCTTGTTCAGTGTAATCACATCTTAAACAATAATAACAGACTATTGGATCTTGTTTTATCTAACTTCACCTGTACTGTTTCTCGTAGTGACGTGTCTTTTGTCTTGGAGGATTTGCATCACCCTGCACTGGAAATTGATTTTACTGTCTCAGGCCAACATGTCCATAATTTTCAGCTTAATAAAAACTTATCTCATTCTTTTAACTTTAGAAAGGCCAACTTCCATCTCCTTTATGACTCGATCCTTGAAGCTGACTGGTCTACTGTGTATTTATCCTCTAACGTTAATGATGCATGTGGAGCCCTATATGATATATTGAATGGCATATTTGCCGCACACATTCCTCTTAAGCAGCAACGTAAAAGAAGATTTCCAAATTATTATTCTCAAGAGTTGATTAAGAACATTTATAGGAAAGAAAAGGCTTTCAAGCACATTAAAATCTACAATTGTCCATTCTTTCAAAATAAATTCCATTCTCTTAGACGCCTTATCAAACTACAAATACGCAATGAATATAAGTTGTATATATCAAACACCGAAAGGAATATTTCTTTGGACCCATCTAGCTTTTGGAATTTTATTGGTTCCAAGAAGGCTGGCACCAGGATTCCTGGTATGATGAGGATACCCGATGATGTGGTAATTAAAGACCCACAAGACACAGTTGATGTTTTTGCACTGTTCTTTGGTGAGGCATTTATACAATCAAATTTCATTAACCATTCGTCGACGTCTGATAATGTGCCCCACTTCGACATTTCCAACGTTGATGCTTCCCAGATTATTTTGGCTAGTAAAAAACTCAAAAATAAGTTAACATCTGGTGTAGACGGTGTACCTAGCTTCTTTGTTAAAGATTGCATTGGTGTTCTGGCTGATCCGCTGACCTATATTTTCAACTTAAAACTGTCAACAGAACAAATTCCTGAAATTTGGAAGACTGCTAAAATAATACCTATTTTAAAAGCTGGGGACTCTGATCAAATCGTGAACTACAGGCCAATCTCATTACTTTGTAACTTCTCAAACATTTTCGAAATTATCCTGAATAGGTCGCTATTTAGTCACGCAAAAGAACTCATCTCTGTAGACCAGCATGGATTTTTTAGCGGGTGATCTTGTGTTACTAACTTATCCTGTCTGTCTAGCCACATCTGTGAATCACTTGATGTTAATACTCAAGTCGATGTTATTTATACCGACTTCCAAAAAGCCTTTGATCGGATAGATCACTATATTTTGCTGCATAAATTAACTCAGTATAGTTTTTCGATGTTGATGAGTGACTATGGGGGCTTTAAATCGAAACTTTTTAACGTAACGTCGGGTGTGCCACAGGGCTCTAAATACATTGGAGGTATGGTGCGCTGTTAACAGGTTAGGCTTGAATTCGGCTAAATGTAGTGGTCAGTTACTCTAGATCAAAAACACCCTTAAATTTTAATTACTTTATTAATGATACTATTTTGAGTAGATTAGAGCAAATTACTGATCTTGGTATCACCTTTGACTCTGAATTTACATTCGTTCCACACTCTAACAACATAGTCAAGTCAGTCCTGAGAAGGCTTGGTTTCATAATTAGAAGTTCTCAGAGTTTTACTTTGGAATCTACATTAAGACTGCTTTTCTGTTGCTTTGTGTGATCAAAACTGGAGTTTGGCTGCATTATATGGAACCCGCTTTTGTCTCCTTGAATCTGTTCAGCTAAGTTTTTAGCCTTCAGGCAGGATGGCATATATCTGGTAAGAGGGTTTGATCATTGGCAACTATTGCAACGCTTCAATCTACATCCATTACATCTCAGAAGAATGATCTTCTCTGTAAAATTCCTGCATGGGTTACTGAATGGATTCATTGATAGTCCTGTACTTCTTTCTGGTGTACGTTTCGTGGTGCCTAGGCTTAATGCTAGACATCCCCTAACATTCTTTCTGCCAAAGCCTCATACTAACATCCTGTTGAAATCGCCAATATATACAATATGCGCTATATTTAATCGGATCTGTCACATGTGCGATATAAATTTCTCTCCATTTAATGTGATTGTTGATATCTTGGTGGATCATTACTCTTGGGATTAAGACCCATGTGTTTAAGTTATAGTTAGTAGGTATGTTGCAGTTAATTTAATTTAATTTTGTTGAATATGTGATTATCCTGTTAAACTTTTATAATTGGGTTTTTATATCAGATTAATAGTTATTTATTCTAATTTTTTGGATAACTTTTGAGATTGTGACTTTACTTTACTTTTTTCTTTTCTTTTCATTCTTTTAGGTTTGTTTGTGTGTGTTTTTTTTAACTATATTTTTCATTGTTTTGCAACTGTTTCCTGTTATTGGGCAAGTTGCCTGTTGGAAATAAAGGCTTATTATTATTATTATTATAAAAATTCGGTATCTGGGCTTAATAATTGATGAAGCATTAGCTTGGCGGGAACATATCTGCAGTGTTGTTGAAAAAGTAATGCAGTTATCTACAGATGTTGTGATTACATAACTGCAAAAACTAAAATTAATATTTATAATGCTTTCTTGATGTATCACCTTAGGTATTTACTCCCTGTTTGGGGAGTGTGTGCTCAAACTAATTTTACTACTGTTGAAACTCTTCAAAAAATGTTTTTATTAAAGTTCTTTTTAATTATGATAGGCTTACTTATACAGATACACTTTATCAAGAATTACATCTTAATAAGTTAAATAAAATACTAAAAATAGAACAATGTAAACTAGTATATAAAATTATCCACAAAGAGCAAAAATCTAATATAAACATTACTTTTACGAATATGATACATAATTGTCCAACAAGAAATGTAAATAACATTTATCAGAACTATACAAGAACTAACATAGGATTAGGAAATCCTATTGCTAAAGCTTTGAAGGTATTTAATGAATTGCCAGAAAATATAAGATGTATTCGACCATTTAGTAATTATTCCAAGGAAATTAAAAAATTCTTTGATACTTTCTAAAACTTTTCTAAAATTCTTTGTTTTTTTTTAGGCATAGGCTTACTGTATAGAAGTAAAATAGTTACTCTCGTGACCAATGCTTGCATGCATTGATTAGGGAGTTTTAATTGTAATATACACATGTAAACATTATTGGAGATAAAAAAGATGTTTTCAAAAAAAAAATTAGTTGTATAGGAAACGCCTTAGTAAATACATCAGTTAACAGTTGAATAGAAGTCCATATTTTGTAGGAGAATGCGTATATAAAGATTACAAATAGGGGAAGTCTTTATCTCCAAGAAAAATGCATGTAGGACACTTAGGTAAATGTATTATGCATTTCGGCTATGTAAACAGCCATCATCAGATACTAAAATAAAATAAAATACAGGTAATTCAGGACAATTTTAAAAAAGAGCTTATTCGCTATAACAATATAGATTTAGAACTTACCAGAACATTGCAAAAAACATATACGTTCACCAAATAAACCAAAAAATTACCCGTTATCGGGAAAAAACAACAATAAATAAAAGAATTAAAATTAAAAACATAGTACAATAAGGACATCTACGATTTAAAATATAAAATTTATACTACGGACGATACAGATTTCTACATATTAAAAGAAGGTACTATAAGGAACTATTGTATATTAGCGTTGCGTTAAAGAAAATATTTTAAATTTTGACTAATACAAATATTATAAGATAAGATGAAAGAGTTAGAAACAATAAAGGTAAAAGTTATTTTCTAGGGCTAATTGAATCAAAAAAGCGTAAACTGTCAAACTTGGTTTGCTCATTAATGCATGTGCAGTCTGGGGAGTTTATGGCCCTATTTATTTCAAATGCTTCCAACAAGTCCAGTTGTAACCCTTTCTCACAAACATGCAGAACCTCAGTGTTAGGTCCCGGATCAAAACTATGCCCAGACTCTAATATGTGGTTCGCAAAAGGAGAATTGGTATTGTTAATAAAAGTATTTTTATTTCGCGTGATAAGTCTTAAATGTTCGTCCAGTAGTTGCCTACATGAATTCTCCTGCTTCCAGACTTTCTTCTTGGTTATCTTCTATTTTACCTTCTACGTTAAACTTCAACAATCCTTTCTCTATAAAAAATTCTTTTGAATTAACTGAACATTTATTTCCTATCCAGATACCACCCCAATCCTGGCTTATCTCTTTTGATGTTACTAACTTGTTTCCGAGCATACCTCCGAGTGATTGCATTTCAATACTCAGAGAACTACTTTATACTAACACTAATTTACCCAGTCATTTCATTTTGGATTTGTGTTCTCTAGTCAATTGTGTGCTCCTTCAAAACTTTTTTCAATTTGACAATAATTTTTTCGAACAAAAAACTGGATTAGCAATGGGCTCTAATTTGTCACCTTTTTTAGCCGAACTGTTTATGTATAAACTAGAACAACAAATTTCGGAACACCATTTATTTAAAAAACATATAAAAACATGGGTTCGCTACGTAGACGACATTGTTACTATTTTTAATGGAACCAAAGACGACCTAGAAAACTTTGTTGATTTCATTAATTCTGTTCATCCCAACATACAGTTTACCTAGGAGTTAGAGAAAGAATCAAGTTTGCCATTTTTAGACCTTTTAATCACTAATCACAATAACCATTTTGAATTTCAAATATATCGTAAACCTACAGCCACAGATACAGTAATACCCTTTACCTCTAATCATCCCTTTAGCCAAAAATTTGCCGCTTTTAATTGTTTTTTTCATAGATTGTTCAATATTCCACTAAACGATATTAATTTCAAAAAAGAATATAATATAATTTTACAAATCGCTTGAAGCAATGGATATCCTATAAATGCTATTAAGAAGCTATACAACAAACATTTTTTCAAAAAACTTAATAATCCATTACTTAGTAAACCCAACACCCTCGGATCTTATCAATCTATTACTTACTTTGGCAACGTCTCTTCTAGTGTCGCACAGTGTTTTAAGTCCAATGAATTTGTCACTAAACCTAATATTTGTTTCAAAACCAAAAACAACTTGGCAAAACATTTAGTAAACACTAAAGATAAAATACCGATAACACACCGATCTGGAGTTTACAAGTTAACTTGTTCCCACCCATTATGTGATATCTGTTATGTCGGCCAAAGCGGAAGGAAAATTGAAGTCAGAGTCAACGAACATTTAAGACTTATCACGCGAAATAAAAATACTTTTATTAACAATACCAATTCTCCTTTTGCAAACCACATATTAGAGTCTGGGCATAGTTTTGATCCGGGACCTAACACTGAGGTTCTGCATGTTTGTGAGAAAGGGTTACAATTGGACTTGTTGGAAGCATTTGAAATAAATAGGGTCATAAACTCCCCAGACTGCACATGCATTAATGAGCAAACCAAGTTTGACAGTTTACGCTTTTTTGATTCAATTAGCACTAGAAAATAACTTTTACCTTTATTGTTTCTAACTCTTTCATCTTATCTTATAATATTTGTATTAGTCAAAATTTAAAATATTTTCTTTATCGCAACGCTAATATACAATAGTTCCTTATAGTACCTTCTTTTAATATGTAGAAATCTGTATCGTCCGTAGTATAAATTTTATATTTTAAATCGTAGATGTCCTTATTGTACTATGTTTTTAATTTTAATTCTTTTATTTATTGTTGTTTTTTCCCGATAACGGGTAATTTTTTGGTTTATTTGGTGAATGTATATGTTTTTTGCAATGTTCTGGTAAGTTCTAAATCTATATTGTTATAGCGAATAAGCTCTTTTTTAAAATTGTCCTGAATTACCTGTATTTTATTTTATTTTAGTATCTGATGATGGCTGTTTACACAGCCGAAATGCATAATACATTTATCTAAGTGTCCTACATGCATTTTTCTTGGAGATAAAGACTTCCCCTATTTGTAATCTTTTCATCAGTTAACATCCTGTAAAAGTCAGAAATAGGATTTAAAGTAAGACTTAAATTCATTCTGTCACACAATCTCTGAAGCTTACAAAAATGAGCAGTACTAAATATTCTACCAGGACTATGCTTGGATGTTTGCTTCGATAATATGTCTTGTTATCTGCAAATTGGATGCAGTTTCCAGAAATAGACAGAATCAAAATTTTTTTGAATAAATGATGAAGAGTTGAGTACCCCTTGAGTTCTCCCTCAAAGATATCCATTGAAGAAAAGGATTTAAAGAATTAAAATTACAATAATGGCAAATGTTTAAGGAAAGTAATTCAAAAAGCAGTATGAATGCAAAACATAGGGGGTACCCAATGGACTTTTAATGTATGTGTAGGTTTTCAGGGGTTTTAATGTTGTAATTCCCATAAATAGCATGTACGAGAATTTTTAACTTTTCGTGTATGGTACTATATTTGGAAATTTTATTGTCATTGTCAATATTTAAACCTTTTTATTGCCTACCCACCGGTTTTGAACTTAAAATATTATTTTCTAGGCATATTCTATTGTTTAAACTGATTGTATATTATCTCTGTACAATTATTGTTATATTTTGCAAATAAATGTTTATTTAGCAATGATGACGGCATCAGCAGAACAGTTTGTACTGGAGATCATCAGGTTAAAATACAATGTCTCTTAGATTAACATATTTATGTATGAATGGTGGTGTAATTTATAATTAATAGGGGTGATTTATTTTATTTAAGTCCAATTTTATTGAAGAATATGTGTATTCCTCTTCAACATAATTTTTGAATATTTATTTTCTATCCAAAACCCCTAAACTTTGTTCTTACTTAATGTTCCTATAATATTGTTATATATTATAGAAAAGAGAAAAGGTACTCTGACAATAATAACGGTATCTTTTATCCAATAATCTGAATCTTAATCACTTTGATATAAATACTTGTGTAAATATTAAACTCAAAAGTATTAAAAAAATGAATGTATTGAAAACAAATCACTTGACCATTTAATAGAGTTTAACTTCTATAGAAAGGTATTATTTAGATTATACCTAAATAAATGTAGCTTACCTGAATAAGGATAAGAAATGGCTAAGCTGACCTCTTCTAAATATCCATGTTACAATAATGTAAACACTATACACTTTTCTCACTCATGGTATTTAATCATTGTCCCTTAAGTAAACGTAAATAAACATTTACAAAGGCCTAACATAAGGCTACTTTTCTACATCCCGTGATATAAAAACTTATCGATAGGAAACAAATAACCGAGTTTTAAAACGACATGCTATACACAACTATGAGTGCTAATCTTGAACTCCTCATATGTGGTATGCGGAGAGTGCGGAGACAGAATGATATCAGAATGAGTCATCCAAACACAGGCCCATCCATTCAATTCAGCGGCTGCAATGTGTACTTTTACGTCATTGGCTGATTCCATAGAGAGGTTATTTTAAAGTTAACGCGCAAGTTCGGTAAGAATCAGTAAACACGTTACAATAGCGGGTGGCGGGTAGCAGGGGACACCAGATATGAGTAATTAATTAATAATGCTTCGTGTCACTTCACACTGAATCATGTTCTAATGTTGCCGAGTCTCCCGAAAAGTATTGAACAGCAAGATTTTTTGTTTGTTTATTTATTTATTAAACAGAAAAAATAGGAATGAAGACTTTCAGGGACGGATTTACGCAAAGGCTGAAGCGTAGGGCAGCAAAATCACGTTATTTAAAAAAAAAAAATCGGAAATTAATTATAAAAAAATTATAGAGTAGGTTCACCGCGGTTACCCGACTATAGCCGGTTGCTGACCATTTTCACAGGTTTTTCTCAAAATAAGAAAAAACTAGTAGATGTCCCTATTTAATAATGGACTATCATTCTTCCCACCAGAACCGTAGCCGATCGAGAGTTCTAGCCGTGACACTGGTTTCGTGGCGTCAAAATTGAAGCCGAGATTTGGTGGCGCACGCCGTACAGTGGAACGACTAAGTGGAGATACCGCGGGACCTAATAATTTTTACATTTTACAAGATAATTAATTTTTTTAATTATTTATTTTATTGGAAAAATATACATAAACGGTGTTTCAAATTCGTCTACCCTCAAAATACGAAAATGGAAAATTTACCCCAAAGTTGCACATTGTTTACTTGTAAAAGAATATGCCATATAAAAAAATATATATATTATATTTTATGTGGTTTTGAAGATTATTGAAAAAAAAAAGCAAATTTTCAAAAATTTATTCTTGACACTTTTGTGGGTTATCTTGGTTGCTATGGGAAAGTTTTTGCATTGCTGTATTACTTTTTCGTAAAAATGCTAATGCCGAAAACAAAATTAGGTAGGTACCTACGCCAAATTTTTGTTGCTTATTTAAAAAATCGAAAATTTTAATGATTCCGAAGATAATCAAAAAAAACCAAAAAAAAATTTAAAATCCATTTTAATTTTTTCTGAGCTTAAACAGGAATGCAGCAAGAGGTAGGCATTATCTAAATAGAATTAAGATTGTAAAATGTAAGTTAAAAATAAAATTGTTAATTTACCCACTTAATTTAAATACCGAATTTTTATTCTTTTTAAAACTCAAAGCGAGTATCAAAATAGTTTGGTAGTTTAAAATTTTAAATGCGTAATTTTACTATAAACTACAATAATAACTGCAGTAAAATATCATTTCGAATCAACGCAAAATATGTGCCCCAGCGCGGAATTTTTGCCATCGCGATACGGTCGTCGCCTCGCATGATTTCGGCTTCTGTTGTGAGGTATCGATGGAAGCGGGGATAAGTGTCCAGGCTAGAACTATCGATCGGCTACGCCAGAACGCCAAAATTGCCGCGAAAAGCAGCATATTACACAACTTTCTATGGAGTTGTCAGTACGTTCGCTTTTTTAATGTAAATTCTATTTGTTTTTGCTACTGAACAGTGACTTGAAAAAAGGAAGTAAATACTGAAGTTTTGCAATTTTTATTGACTTTTTATATTTTTCTTAAAATAGCTTTAACACAGTGCATCCGTAAAGTAGCGGATAAATTCTATAAAAAATAAAATGATTCGTTTCTGAAAAAAATGCCTGAACCTGCCACCTGTCGAATTTAATATTGGGTTTAGGGTTTTTTAAATGGAAACCGCCATTTTTTAATGCAAAATCAGAAAGAACGCATTTTTTACAAAGGATATGATACAAATGAATAGTGGTTACATAAGCAATTTTGAACGAAAAATTATAATAAGATGTAAAATTAAAGAAATAAGAAATACCGATCTAAATGAAATGTTCGAATTGAGCACCCTTACCAACCTGAGCCATTTAAAAACTCTTTTTGAACATTGTCAATGACATCTGGAGTAATATTGCCAATTTCCTAGCGTATTTGATCTTTTAAATCTTCTAAACTCGCTGGTTTGGTAACATACACTTTACTTTTTAAGTATCCCCATAAAAAGTAATCGAGGGGAGTTAAATCTATCCATCTGGGTGGCCATTTAATAAACCCTCGTCTACCTGTCCAACGATTTGGAAAAACTTCATCTAGATAATTGCGAACGGGTAAAGCATAGTGTGGCGGGGCTCCATCTTGCTGAAAAAAAAAGATCACGTTGCTGCATGTGGGGTTCTTCCAAATCCGGATACAAAATTATCAGAGCGGGGATAAGATCATTTTGAAGGAAGTCCAAATACCTCTCACCAGTGAGAGTGTCATCAAAAAAGTAAGGTTCTAAAACTCTTCAAAAATTTGATTGTGTAGATCATGGAATACTGCTGTCTAAGCTCAATGATTATGGCTTTAGAGGTGTGGCATTGCAATGGCTGGAATCCTATCTGTCTAATCGTACCCAAAGAGTTACAGTATCTGGATGTTTATCCGATTCCAGATCCCTTAAAACTGGAGTACCTCAGGGTTCAGTGTTAGGACCACTATTATTTTTGCTCTATGTAAATGATTTGGGTTCATTAAAACTGCAGGGCAAAGTGGTTCAGTTTGCTGATGATACCACCATTTTATGGAATCATAGAGATTCTGATAATGTTAGAGCCCAGGTTTTTAAGGATCTTAAGATTTTATCGGAGTGGTGTGCTGCAAACAGGCTTGTATTTAATGTGGGCATAACCTTTATTATGGGATTTAAGTGTGACGTTCAGGGCCTTATGTTTAGTGAAAACTCCCCCTTGCAAAACAAAGAAAGCTGTAAGTTCCTTGGTATTACCATTGATGGTCGCCTTCGCTTCGAAGATCATATCCTAAATCTTGCATCAAAATTATCCTCTGGATGCTTTGCAGTAAGAATGGCGGGGCATGAGCTGGGAGGGGTAGTTGCACGTTCAGTGTACTTTTCTCTTATTGAGTCCCACCTTCGTTATGGCTTGCCTTTTTGGGGTTTAAGCAACAAGGGATTATTAAACATAATTTTTGTGATTCAAAAAAAGGCAGTTAGATACCTATGTTCCGCTGGGTTAAGAGATTCTTGTAAACCTCTCTTTATATCTCAAAAAATCCTAACTCTTTTTTCTCTTTTTATCTTAGAAACAGCTACTCTTATTCATAAATGTCCTAAACCTCCCTCTAACACTGGTCATATGACTCGCCAGGTTTACGATTTTCCCTTACCAATCCCTACATCCTCCCTCACGAAGAACTCACTTATATACCTCAGCAAAAAAATTTACAACCATGTTCCTCTATGTATCAGACAAATTTTAGAAGTTAAGAGATTCAAAAAGGAATTAAAATCACTTTTATTATCCAGGGCATATTATAGCCTTGACGATTTTTTTAATGATACCTTTTAACCTGTGCTCTGACATCATTTTAGTGTTTTAGTTTTGTTTCCTGTTAAATAATGTAATTTACTTCTTCTAAATTCTGTTTTATTGACAGCTTTACTTATTTTTTAATGAAATTTATCAAAAAGATGCTTTTTTTCTCAATCTGTTTTGTTATGATTAATTTTGGTAATGTGTGTAAATTTTATGGTAAAGTGTTTTAGAAGTTATGTTTGTTTGAAATTTAAAGTGAATTTGGAATTTTTTAGTTTTTAGGATGCTTGTACACAAGATTTTGTTGTCTTACGTAATATAGCACATTTTCTTTCTTTCTTTCTTTCTTTCTTCCTTCCACTATACCGCACCACACATTGACTTTTTGATGGTGTTGTGTATGACATTCTGTGAACCAATGAGGGTTTTCGGTCGCCCAGTATCGACAATTCTGTCTGTTTACATGGCCGTTTAGAGTAAACGTGGCTTCGTCAGAAAGTATTATCCGTTTTACAAAATTATTGTTATCATTACATAATTGATGCGTTTGCTCACAAAATTCATTTCGGCGATCAAAATCATCTTCCGATAGCTCTTTTTTCAATACTTTATGCGCTGTAGATCGCGATAAATTAACATTAGAAGCCGTGCCTGTGATTGTGGCTTTGGGATTATCTTGGAATGTTAAGCTCATCTTCTTCAGTTATTGAACCCCAACCAGCTTTTTGAGTATCCCGAACATGCCCGAATTCACAAAACTTTGCTTCAACTCTGCTTACCATGCTTTGTCTAATAGGCGACCGATCAAGATAAGTTGCATTAAATTACTGAACCACCTTCTTTTGAGTACGCGACATATCTCCGAAATCGATTTTTGCCGTCTAGTAAGCACTTTCTTATATAAGTTCGCATTTAGCAAACATGCCGCTCTCACCGATTCTGCCATTCGTCAAACTCCTTGGCAATATTTTCCCATTCCTCTCTAGTTGTTGGTGTCTGTAAGAAAAATAAATATTTTAAAAGTTTATCTAAGACATTGTTTTATTTACAGGATGACACCAGTGAAAAGGCAGAAACTACAACTTTAGCTGCCAAATCTGCTACAGATGGCATAAAATCAGCGGTTTCCATAAATAAAAAAAGAAAATCTATTCCTTATGATGACCTACTAGTTGAAGCTTCTGCAACCATGTCAGAAATGGGTAAAATTGTGAAACAAACTGCAGTGCATAATCAAACACAGAATGATGCACTAGATGCTTTCGGGAAATCCATAGTATCTGAATTACGTGAATTACAGGGAGCCAGCAATGAGTTTGTACTAAGGCAAACAAAACGCAAAATTCAACAAATATTAATGGATACTTGGCTACTATTAATGAACTATTGATCAACCGACCAGGCTATTAAGTCCAGCCTTATCCCAAGAATCATGGAGGATATTACCACAGAGCCACCCCATCCTAGTTATACCCCGTTGGAGTATAATTTTAATAATACTTTCAATGAAGAGAATGGGCGAACCAATTCCGATAATTTGATTAGGTATGCACTTAGAATAGCTAACGTGAGAAGCACAGATTTTCAGCAAGGAAATATTTAAATAAATATTGATTTGTATTATTTCATTTTTTTTCTGTTCTTATTTAAGTTCTAGTTTTGTTATAAATAGAAATAAAGAATCATTTTTATTACCTTTTACAAAGTAATTTTACTACATACCTTCAGAATATCATTTTTCAATGCCTGATATATGGCCTTGGACGTTTCCGGGATTCTGCCTGATAGGGTACATACAGAGGTATACGACTGCTGTATTGAAGACTGGAATAATTCTCTTCAGTTACCAGAAATCGAAGGGTCACCATAAGGCGTTCTTCAACGCCGATAGGATTCCTCAAGTGTGTATTTTGTCGGGATATAATTGGTGCTATTTTTGAAGTAATTTTTGATCCATTCTTAAATAGTTTTCATGACTCCTACTATCTTCAGATCTCTTAGCAGATTATGATGGATGCCCCTTAAATTACGCCTCGCTACCCAGGGTCTTTCCCAAAGTCGACGGTTTTTTTCTTTTTTTCTTTACCAACACTAAACACATTGTAACAACAGCAGCACTCATAGCAACAGCGCAAGCTAATGCACGTCTTTCATCCATTTTTAAATAAAAATAACGTCGCGATTCTCTTTAAATTTTACAAAGTTCTTTGATAGTGTAATACTGTTCTACTTATCAAAAACTTTTCTTAAAAGAACTAGAATCAAACAAAATGTTTTTTAAAAGACCTTTGTCAAATATATTTTATAGTCTAATACCGGCCTTTTAAGCAGGAGCTAAATGGTACTACAACTTTTTAAAAAGGAATCCGGATATTATGGCGAGGGAAGCTGAAAAAGGAAGTAAGGCCAGAGCTATTGTAACAGAAGAGTACATTAAATCATGGTTCAGGGAATTTAAAGACTTTTGAAAAGAAAAAATGTGATGAATGAATGCTGAAAGCAAATTGAAAGATATTATTCAAGACTCTTCAAAAATTTTCAATGCTGACGAAGCCTGGTTTGCTTTGTGTCTAAAAAAAGGCTTTGGGACCTAGAGGATTTCGGAACCTTTTCAAGATTAATATGGAAAACAAAAAGGAAAATATAACGGTTTTAATCGTTATCTCTGCTAATGGCAAAATATGCCATTAGCAGACATACCATGGTGCGCCTTTGGTGGTATTTCAAAAAATATAGTAGACAGTATGCTGCCGGAAACATGAGATTTCGGCAAATCAGGATCAGGCTGGATGAAATTAGATGTATTTTAGGAATATATTGTAAAAAAGACTATACTTTTTTTAATGGAGAGGCACAAGTTCCAACTAACATTGGCCCTAAGCGAAAAATGCACCAAACTATTTAGGACTATAGGAATTATTTTGTATGCGTATGTCCCCAGTATAATAATAATAATAATAATAATGTTTATTCCCATTTATAAAATTTAAATATAAAATAATATAATAAAATAGAAATCTACCTTAGAAAAGTTATAAATAACCTTTAGTACAATAGAAATATAAATTAAAATTAAAACACAAGCTATTTTTTGACAACAACAATCTTCAAATGTAACTATAAACTGTCTCCAGCAAAAAAACAAAAAGATATACTTAAATTTAAACTATTATTTTTTTTATTTGTGACCTAAACTGCAAAAAAGGCATACGAAAGATATCAATTTTCTTGGGTAGATCATTGGCCAGTCTACACATTCGATCAAGAGGCCTATTAAAACCATAATTAGTTCTATGAAATTGTGTTCCAAACGTTACCTCATATCTATTTCTCAGGTACATAAAAATTAACTAGTGCAACGAGATTAGGAGAATTGATCATACCATTCAGTAATTTAAATAAAGTACATAAATCTATATAAGTTCGTCTGTCTATTAATTTAGGGAGTTTTAGTAACGCATAGAGGTCATCATAATTAATATTATCTACAGGAATATTCTTGTAGGCGATGAATCTTAGGAATCGTCTTTAAACTCTTTCCAGAAGATGGATGTGCCACTGATAGAATGGTGACCACACAGTACTAGCATACTCCAATACAGATCTTACAACAGCACAATAGACATCCTTAATAATATGCACATTATTAAAGCATTTGAGGGATCTCAATACAAAACTGCTCTGTTGAATATCTAAGCAACATGAGAAGCAAGTGCAAGCTTTTGATCTAAGGTGACGCCAGGATCCTTTATCTCTTGTGGTCTTTCGAGAATAATACTGCCAAGCTCATATGGGAATAAAATTGGATTCCTTATGCGGTGACAAGTTATTGATTTACACTTATTTATATTAAGCTTTAATTTATTCAATTTGCACCACTGCATGATTGATGTAAGATCCTGCTGAAGCTTAAAGTACTTATTAATAGATTTGACCTCTGTAAAAATTTTCAAATCATCGGCATACAGTAAAAAATCACATATCAAAACACCATACAGATCATTTATAAAACAATTAAACAGAAATAAAGACAAGCGTTCACCTTGGGGAACACCAGAATGAACAGTTATCTCTCTAGATAAAGCGTTCATCAGTTTTACTACTTGGGTTCGTCCTGTAATGTAACTGCCCAACCAGTTGAGTAGAGTACCACCAACTCCTATTACGTCAATTTTGTGAAATTAAATACAATGATTTACCTGGTCGAAAGCCTTCGAGAAGTCAGTGTATATTGTATTCATTTGATAATGGCTCTCCAGGGCTCCCAGCACAGTAGATCAAAATTCCAATAGGTTAGATGTAGTTGACTTAAACCTAATAAATCCGTGTTGTTGCTGAATCAACATATGATTAAATTGCGATGTTAGAGCTTTAGTAATAAGAGATTCCAAAATTTTCGGTATAAGAGACATTTTGGATATAGCTCTATAATTAACGACATCAGAACGATCACCATTTTTAAATATAGGTGTAATGTAGCTCTGTTTTCAGAGCACAAGGCAAATACCCAAATTCAAATATCTACTAAAGAGTCTTTGCAAGACATTTGACAGAACACACTTTGTTTTTTTCAAGAAAATAACAGGAATTCCGTCTGGCCCACAACCTAGATTAATATTTAAATTTTTAATGGTGTTAAATACATTAATAATATTCAGGTGTACATTACAGCAACTATTGCCAACAGAATTAGAATTATAAGCACAAGTATTTTGAAGAAAATTTTCATCACCCTTTAGATAGTGTGTGGATAAATGCTCACAAAACAAATCAGCTATTTCAAGAATAGATGATGCATTTCTTTTATGATCCAAGTGCATGTTATTCGGTATACCATAACTTTCTTTTTTGGAGTTTACATATTTCCAAAATTTCTTTTGATTATTATCAATATCCTTAAGTTTAAGTAATAACCATAAAAACCGGAGAATATTCTTTGCATTTTGCTCTAAGTTGAGAAAATGTGTTATAATTCACCAGAGAACTGCATTGCTTATATATTTTGTGAGCCTTCCTCTTATTTAAAATTAAATCTTTTAACGCTTGATTATGCCACTTAGGAAATGTTGGAGACTTACATCTAATCTTCGGTTCATTACAATCACTTAATATAACAAATCATAAAATAATTGCACAGAATACTCAATATTTGTCCGATTTAAAACATACTTCCAATTAATACTACTTAACCACATATGAATAACTGTATAATCTGCCATCTTAAAGTTGTAATAATAATAATTCTACTTTGAGAGCTCAATTTCTAAATTACAGTCATAATGAATGGTTAGTGCCGGGTGGTAAGAATCAGATGGCAGTATAGGATTGTCAGACAACAATGCTTTTGATTCACTTGTGGTAAATATTAGATCTAAATAACTTGCTTTACTATTAGAGATGGAGTTAATCTGTCTCAAGTTATAATATGCCATATACTCCGACACTGCCGGAACCTGTGCTGTAATTTTACCCTCCGGCTCTGATCCTAAAGAATCAGTGTGCCAAGTGACGGCATTCAAATTAAACACAATTATCTGGCAATTCATCTAAAACCAAAGACAAAGCAGAACAAAAACCATCATACAACTCAACTCTTAATGATAAAAGGTATATATACAACACATATGAGCACATTTGTTTAGACTGAATATGCGAGCCAACAGCCACCAGCACTCCACCACCTCTTGTGCAACTGCTTGTCAGACTTGTGTAAATATGGTAGCCTGTAAGGCCAAGTTCATCATTATAAATATCATTATTTAAGAAAGTCTCTGTAAACATATAAACAAGAAACTTCTTGACGGAAACAAAAATAGCTAAATCATTCAACTTTGTTCTTAAGCCACGGACATTCTGGTAATAGAGTTGACGAGAATGATTGGTCACTGGCTCGGTCACTAGTGATTTTTCTGCCTGTGTCAAAAATTTCTATGGCCAAATCGGCTTGGCTTAGACACAAATGTCTTTGCAACTATTCCCTGGGGCCAAACTGCCTCATCCAGAATTCTAGACATCAAAACTGTTACAACCAAAACTTTAAAAGAACTCGAGACATTATCATTTACATTAAGTTTCTCTATGCTTATAGATGGTAAATTTACATTTATGAGATGATTCTTCAATTTCTTGACTGTACATTCAGGATTAACATTACCAATATAAAAAGCCCTAAATTCTCTTGCAGCAGAGATTGATGACGGCTCGTTCAAAGAACCTCTTACTAGATTTGGTTTACTTACATTATCAGTTGTCTTGTTCACTGCATTCCTTTTACCATTTGTTGATGGATTTGCCTCATTCACTTCAGTAGCTTGAAAAGTGTGCTTCCTCATAGATTTCTGATTTGGAACCTTGGTAACACATTCGTACTTCTTATGTCAGCAACCACAGATTCAAGCTTAGTTGAGATTAAGTCTGTGAATGAGTTAAGCATGTCCGAAATCTCAGAGGGAATAGCACTGGGCAGTGGATCAACAAGGATCACATCAGATGTAGATTGCCGATCAATAATCCCAGTTGGTTTTTTGCTCTTCTAAACCATTAATTTTCAACAAAGCATCAGAAAACTCTTCGCTAAAAATGGTAGAGTAGGTGCGGTCTGAGCCACCCAGTGATAAAGATGAGACACACTTTTGCAATGTATTCTGATTAGCCTCAACTTCCTTAAGTTCCTTAGGCAAATTTTTAAGATCCTGTAAGCAGTCAGGGCATAGGTGGACCAATGTTCTGGAAGAGGTAGGTATTACTCTTATTTCCTGAGCCATATAGCCAAGACATGCTTGGAATATAACTCTCGAGCAATAGTCACACGAATATCCGAACAATTTAGTTTAAAAGTACAAATAAGTTTACATTTAAAACAATGCCCTGAATTTTTATGTCTATACACACCTACTTCAACCTGCCGACGTTAGTGTGTTTTATCCCATGGAAGCCAATTGGAAAAATCTTAGGAAGTGGCATAAGATTCCTGGAAATGCAAGTAGATGTGTGACTAAAGAATTATTTTGTCCAGTTTTTCAATTATCACTGGTCATTGGAAAATCATGGTATGGAGAATAATATTAAAAGCGGATTTAGAAAATGTTGTTTATTTCTCCTAAATCTAGATGCTATAGATTATTCCAAATGTATTGAAAATACTGTGGAAAATCTAAATCACAAAGCCCAAAAAAAATTCCTTAAATCAGAATAAGATGCAGCTTAAAAAATTTTAAACAAATACAAAAACAGTTGAAATTTAAGTAGCTTCGGTTTTGATTTAATTAATATAGAACAAACAAAACTTAAAGAATGCTAAGAAAAAAACGAAAACAATAATAGTACTCTTAGAATAGGGCAAATTATTTCCCTTAATACTGCGGAAATATTACCATTCAAAATTATAGTGGAAGTCAGTAGTCCCAATAATCGATTTTCTTCAAGCCATTTGCGCGGCCTGTGTGTCTGAGGGGAGGCATTTTAGGATACATGTTTATAGGAAAAAAAAGTCTTATTTTAACTCTGACAATACGATCTTAAAATATTTTCACCGAATTTTACAATACCCTGTAGACCATATATTGAGGTCTTCGATACGTCCCAAGGACGTCGAACAATATTATTAATACTAGTACAATGGTCTTCTAAAGTCGTCCTCAAGACGTGATAGTTAAAACGTCTTGAGGCTATGACATATTAACGTCACCCTGACGTCTTATCGACGTCAACCCTTTGGTCATCTACGTCCTAAATATGACCAAATTCCATTCCAGTCTTCCGGACGAAAATGTCTACCTTGGAGGTATAAAAGAGCTTCATATTATATTAGGTTCAATAAACGGCACAGATGAGTGATGGACGCAAACGACTGTCTGGAAACCAATACAAATAATTAAGAGAGAAAAAAATTTGACGGAAGAAGTTCTTAAAAAGACACCTAAATTAAAATACATGTTTAAAAAACTAACCAACTCGGATACACAGGAGCAGGATGACCAGAAATCAGGATTCTTACTCTAATTCTGTAGATTTACCTGTCCATTTGGAACCAGCAACTACATTTTCTACGCCAGAAGATAAGTGTAGTCCTGGACCATCTTCCACACCAAAAGAAGATAGCAAACCTTCTGTTAACATATCAGAAGATAATAAACGAACATACATGTAACCAAATAGCCGATCAGAATTTTAAACAGGAGATCAAAAAATTTAATTTTTTAAATAATAAACATGTTTATTCAGATTAGACCGATTCCGAAGAAAATTACCCAATGGTGAAGAAACTAGCCGAGACTGGATCGATTATTCGGAAAAAAATAAAAAGAATGTTTTGTGCTGCTTGCTTGCTTTTAAAAAATATTGATTCTCAGTTTGTGGTCCCAACAAAGACAACATTCCATTACGGTACGTACATCCTGGAAATTGCATGCGAACTCCACGTAGGAAACCTTGTCGTTAAGAATCACCGAAATACAGAAACGCACTACACGAACATTAAACTTCCCCATATCAACTTGTTTTTACCTAACAATGAAGCAATCCCGATTCACTTCACCAACCTGGAGTTGACCTAACTAGACCTAAACAAAGTTAAGCATATCCAGAAAGCCATGGGCATGCAACATCAAAGGTTCGACTGAGCTCTAAACCAACCAGTCGACTATCAGAAGACGAGCATTTGGACCGTGCTACACTATAGATATGTGAAGTTCGTTTCTCAGGAGGGAGGAGTTATATAGGGACCATATAACAACCCTTGACTATATGTTATTTTTGCTTATTTCGTAGATTATAAATAAGAGTAAAAGCCGTATTGTAAAATGATAGATTTAGATTTTAGCCATAACTTTAGATTTGCCTGTAACTTAAATGAATTTTTTTAAAAAGCTTTTCTCGAGGTTCCGTGTCATAACTTGCCTCAGGATTAGCAAATTGGTTTGTTGCAAATAATCTTAACCTAAATATTGCAAAAACTAAAAATTTCTTTTCACGTTGAGACCTGTACTAGGTAATGCTAGGGTATCGGAGGTTGTGACTAGGTTTCTGGGCATATGTCTCGACCCTGCTCTCCTGTTCGAGTAGGAAGTAAATAAAGCAGTAAAATGTAATATCACACATTTGTTCTAAAAAATCTTGTAGGTTCAGTTCACACATCTGTGGTTTTAATGGTGTTTTATGCTTTGTCCAGTCACATTGCAGTTATGGCCTCCTGGTATGGAGACAGGCAGGTTAAGCACAACGATGAGCTAAAGCTAAATACGACTAATGAAGAATGTTGGTTACCAGGTAGATGTTCAAGAGACTCTGTATACCTGTTCACCTACAGATTTTAGTTTCAACACCTGGTCTATACAAAAGCAACTTTCATATGTCAATTGGGTCAATAAAGCCAAATTAATATCATAAACCTCCTTGAGTATATAAAAATTACCCAGTGCAACCCTCTACTCTGAACCAACTTTTTATAATGAATTGCCACAAACTATAAGGGATTTAAATAAATCAAATTTCTAAGGTTTGTCAAAGATTTATTAGTAAAAAATGGACTTCACAGGCTTCTGAGTCTTATGCGTGTATCATAATATATTTTTTTATTTCAAACCTGAACTGATTCATGTAAATTTGTGATCGTCACTATTTTAGAATATGTATGTACATATGTGTTTAGGGGAGAGTCGGGTAATCGTGCGCAGCGTCATATCAATAGAATCAATCGGTTTATTAGTCGAATCCATACACGTCGTGACACCTCTTAGGCATTAATTGAAGTAACGCCACCGACATTTATCCTCAACAACGCGTATGTCATTTCACTTGGCGGTTATTCGGGTTGTTTACTCTAATTTTTGTGTGTTTGTGAATAAGAGATTGGACTGCTTCTAGAGCTATTTTTGTTTCCAAATTTGGTGTAAACTAATTAATGTGGTTTTATTTATTGGTGGAGCTATTTAACTAAGGTAAATTACATGCCAGTTTGTTTTAGTGAATTTTCATATGTCTTGGGTGCCCGACTTTTTAAATTTATTTGTGTTGAAATACAATGTTTTTTTTTTAATTGTTTCAGATGCTAAAATATAATCGCAAATCAAATAAGGTCTCCTGGGATACAGAAAAAATGAATTAATGGCATAAAATTTGTCGAGAATGGTGGCGCAATTAGAGATGCCGGGAGGAGGTTTGGAATTCCTGAATCTACCATTCGCAAAAAAAAGGACTATGATGAAGGGCCTGATATAAGCGGGCCTCACATGGGACGTCATTCTACTTTTTCAGAAGACCAAGAAAAGAGTCTAGCAAGCCATGTGTGAAAAATGGCAAAGTTGTTTTATGGTGTCACAAGAACTAAACTTCCTCGACTAGCATATGATTTCGCATTAGCTAACAACATCCCAAACAACTTTAACGCCACAACGAAGATGGCAGGTAAGATTGGTACTATCAATTTTTAAAGAGGAATAATAAGTTATCGCTAAGAAAACCTGATCCAACAAGCATAAACCGAATATCTGCATTCAACGAGAAACAGATTAACCAATTCTTTGCTACCCTAAAGAAACTCTACTATAAAAAGTATCGCTTCCAAGATGATCAAATTTGTAACGTGTATGAAACTTTTTATGAATTGTTATTAATTATTTGAATTTCTACCGTTCAAAAACGTCTTGGAAATAAGGAAGTAAAACAACTTGGAGTAAAGACTTCTACTGAAAGGGGAAAAACAGTAACTGTAATTTGTTACTTTAATGCAGCCGGTACCTGCTACGTTCCTCCAATGTTTGTTTTTCCTAGGGCTCGCATGATCAGCGTTTTGGAGAAAAACAAACCTCCGAAGCGAGAATGCAAAGTATAGTTGCTCTAAATCCGGCTGGAGCAATGAAGAGTTATTTTATGAGTGGCTTCAGCATTTCACAGAAACTGTTAAGACTTCCACAGATTAACCAGTTTTGGTAATACTGGATAATCACTCAAGCCATCTTTTTATACAAATGTATGAATTCTGTAGGCTGAATGGGATTGAACTGCTAAAAAAACCACCACATAAGTCGCATCGCTTACAGCCTTTGGATTTTACATTTTATGGTCCTCTTAAAGCAGCTTTTAATCGGCAATGTGACAACTACCTCTTACAATATCCAAAAATTACACCGTATGATTTAGCAGAGCTCTTCCCTAAAATCTATGTTCAAGCTGCCACGATGGATAAAGCCCAAGCGGGATTTAAAGCTTCAGGAATATGGCCTTTTTTTTAGCCAGAAAAATTTACAAAAGATTCTACTCTATTCGCCATCTACTCATATATGCCAGCAATAACATTGGACGAAGAGAATTCGGAAAACGTCTCTAAAATTCAGCTAGAAACACCTGTTCCAAGGACTTCCACAGCTTTTCAGCAAGTTGAATTAGACTCCACTACTTTAACTTCGGCACAAAAAAGTTCCCTTCTAAATACCAGTTCCACTAGCTCGCAGCTTGAAGTATCATTTGAGGAATTGAATCCAATTCCAAGTACATTAGGTATAGGGAAAGTTTAACATCGGAAGAAACAAAAGTCGCAAATTTTAACAGAAACCCCCAAATAAAGAAATTTTGTTAGCCGCCGCATTAAAGAAAAAAGAAAGACAGATAGCCTTGGAGAAAAAACCAAGGAAACAAAACAAACATTAGGAAAAAGGCTAAGCTAAGTTTAGAACATTCTGGTAAAAGTAAAAAAGGGCAGTTAAAAGAAAAGTTTTTGAAGAGAGCGAGTCTGAAGAAGATATCTCTTATAGTCAATTATGTGATGATGATGAATTGGATGACATAGATGCAAACGATGAAGAGAGATGCATAATTTGTGATGACACAAGCAAAAAAGATGAATATTGGTTTCAATATTCAACTGCAGCAGGTGGGCTCATGGCCTTTGCATTGGTGTTGATTCCCCGGAAGGTTACGTTTGCGATGTTTAGTTTGTATTATTTTTATGTCTTTTGGATCCTAATAAATATATAACGCAATATGTTTTTTATTTCTCCTATTAGACTATTTTAATTTACCACGTTCTGCTTGCGTACAATTACCCTGACTGGTGCGCCCAATTAACCGCATAGGCTGGGTAATCGTGCGCACGGCAAAATTTCATTTAAACTTGTCCGTAATTTTACAATATATTTTTTAGTACTAATTGATTCGCTTGGCTTATAGTACAGAAAATGAAGAACATCTGATCAAAATTTCAACTTTTTTATGACATATTTACTAAAATACCAAGGTTTTTTCTTAGGTGCGCACAATTCACCGACTCTCCCCTATACAGGGAAGGGTAATTGTACCCTTCTGTCAAACTGATCCAACAATAACCCAAATGGAAACAAAAAATGGTAAAAGAATTAAAAAAATATTCTTCTTGTAACACGTTTCTCTTAAGTTCATCGAAAATTACAGTTGACATAAAAAAATATTCATCAATAGGATAAACGACGCGGTCAATAGAATGGGTTTTGCAATAGGGGTCTGCAAAAGTAAAATATCTTGATTCTAGATTGCCGTCTTGCCATAATTTAGCCCATAAGGCAGTATAACAGTGGTCCTAGAACTAACCCTTGTGGTACCTCAGGCGTTAGATAACTAATAATGCTTTTACGCCTTATTAGTTATCTAATGTCACTACTACAACTATATCTTAATCAAACTGTTGAAAATTATGGAACACAACTT
Source organism: Anthonomus grandis grandis (assembly GCF_022605725.1). NCBI lineage: Eukaryota > Metazoa > Arthropoda > Insecta > Coleoptera > Curculionidae > Anthonomus > Anthonomus grandis. The sequence continues at coordinate 42,807,205 of NC_065567.1, forward strand.
TAAGTTATCTTCACCTAAGCTAATATAAACACATCAGAATGGTCTAGGGAACACATACAAATAATTATGTTCATATTTTTGAGAAGATTGGAAAAAAGTTAATTATTGCAATTTTTTTACATTATTCCAATAAAATAATAATATAATTATTAACTTTTTTTTGTAGATTATAATTTACTCGTAATTTAGGGCCCAAATAAAAATAAAGAACAAAATCCCATTTATTACCCTTTATTAAAAAAAATTATAAAAATAAAAATTTACCAAATACAAATTAAACTAGTAGCCAGATGGTCCACCTCTATTATTAATAACACTTTGGCATCGCCTAGGCATACTTAAAATTAAATTATTAATTAATTCTTGGGGCAACTCCTCCCAAACATGTGTCACAGCAAGACGAAGCTCCAGAGCGCTTTGAAAAAAGTCAAATCGTTGAAGAAGTTGCCTTTTTAACCAATCACAAACATGCTCAATTGGATTAAGGTCCGGTGAAGTAGAGGGCCAGGGTAGAAGATTGATTTGATTTTCCTCAAAAGCGATTCGTACAAGCCGTGCTCGATGTGGTGGGGCATTATCTTGTTGCAACAACGAATTTGGGCCCATTTCGCGTAAATATGGAACAATTACAGGCAGTAGTATATTATCCCTATAACTTATTCCAGTCATCGTATTTTCCACAAAAATGAGGTTCGTTTTTCCGTCAAGTCTAATGCCACCCCAAAACATTAGTGATCCCCCACGTTGCCTTACTACTTCTCCGGCATGACGCAAACGACTTTTATTTCCTTCCTCTCTCCAGACACGAATTCTACCGGAATCAGGATAAAATAAAAATCGAGACTAATCCGTAAAAAGAACTGTGGCCCATCTTTCTTGATTCCAATTAACATGTTCTTGGCACCACGTTAATCTTGCACCTCGATTTCCTAAAGTTAACCAAGGAACCCTTAGGGGTCTTCTGGCATGAAGTCCTCTCTCATGCAAACGGTTTCTAATAGTTTGACCTGAAACCTCGACGTTATGCACTCGTGAGAGCTGCTGAACCAAAACCGAGGCTGTTACCGTGGGATTTCTTTGAGCTTGCAAAGTTATAAAACGGTCTTGGGCAGGTGTGGTAACTCGCGACGGGCCTTGATGCCGTTCTCTAACATTATTTGTCTCTCTATATCTTGTCCACAAACGGTTAATTACACTGGGAGATGTATCCAAAGCTCTTGCAACGTCTCTTTGACTTGTTCCTGCCTCAAGCATTCCGACTGCTCTTAGCATTTCCTCTCGAGTTAAATGTCGTCTTTCCATTTTCATTGAATAAAAACTAAATCACAATTGTTCGGTTGGAACCACAGAAAATGCGATATTGCGTTAGAATTTAAAAATTATAATCTGCGTTATTTCGACAAAATGTGCAAGTAGCAAAAACGCTGTTCTGGCATGATTTTTTGTACCCAAATTTTATTTTACTTCGTTGGTATCTTAAAATTAAAGGTAGTATCTATTCCGTATGAAAATATAAATATATAAAAATTTATAAGGCGAAAAAAACTATTTTTCGAAGTGTTCCTTAGACCATTTTGATGTGTATATAATAACAGTTTATTAGCTGATAGATTTTTGCACCTAAATAGACGGACTCTTACCTCTACCAGCCCTTTAGGAATGTTTTATTTTTTTCATACACAAAAGTCTAATTTCTAAATTAAAATCATAGTAAGTCTGGGTGTTTAAAAAAATTTGCGGTTTCTTTAGTATTTTTCCTTATAGTTCCTCTGTCTCCTCATATGGAACAATAATACTCTCGTGATCTCTCGCGTCACTTTTAGGTATTCATTCCTGATACCGTGGCGAGAGCGCCAGGTGTCCGACATACAGATACAACCTATTGACAAGTTGGTGAGAATTTTTCACAGCGTTTATTACATTCACTTCAACAAAAACGCGCTTCTTGAATTAAAATAGCCTAGTTGAGGGCCATACTTTGACCTCCAGCTTAAAAATTTTGTATATCTGCATATATTCTATTCTAAGTAGTCCTAAAATCATGTATGTTTTTTGCATGTTTCGATTTTCATAAAATATTTATTAGTTTTGGTGTTTTTGAGTCGTATAAGGGACTTATTTATTTGTGCTTGATCTTTTTTTTTTTGTAAAAGCGTAAAACTTGTTTTTTTCGGTGATGAAAAATAATACAATAACAATTTTATTTAGTACAAGTAATAAACGTTTGACTGTAAGTTTTTTTTAACACAAACTATTTTTATTATGGAGTTAGATAAACTAAATGATATACTTGTGACGTGAAAACGAATTCAAATTTATAAGATTGCTATCTGTGATTTGAAAACTGAATAAAATGTCATGAAACTGGTCTCGTTTAAAGACCCATGTTTTTTTTTCAATAATTTGGAAATACTTAGAAGTTTCTACATTTTCTATCGATGGAGACCAAATGGGACTCAAAGAAGACTAAAAACTATACCCTATAGATGAAACTATTAAACTAAATGTAAACAGAACCCTAAAACCAGTCATTTATTATCATTTATTAATCAAAAAAAATTTCAATTATAAAGTACAAAATAAGCACCTAAGTAACTTAATACTTGTGTGTGCCTGTATATAAATATATTAAAGAAATCTGTTAATCTTCACCATGTTTGGATTCCAGCTCTTTCAATGAATAATTATTTTAAGTAGTCAAGAACTACACTACATATATATACAGAGTGTTTGGAAGGTGAGGGTACTGGCTATTTGAAACGCATAGTATTTTTTTTTCCTCAAATTTAAGGAGTAATATATTTTTTCCTTTTTTTATTAGATTTTCCCCGTTTTTTAAATTTAACCATCAATTTTTTTTTTAATTTTTGACCAAAATGGCGCACAATTAATTTTATTTTAAAGACTAATGCAGTGAATGGTTACTTCCTCTTAACGCGGACAAGTGTATGGTGTTACATTTAGGAAAAAATAATCCCCAGCTACCCTACCAAATAAATAACATTGAACTTAAAAAAGTCGAATCTTATTGTGATCTCGGAATAATAGTAACTAATGCAAAAAAATAAAAGTGCAAATTCTATGTTGTATCTGCAAAAAGCTTTTGTTAAAATTCCATTCCACAATTTTATGAAATTGTATACCACGTTTGTCCGGCCTATTATTGAATATGCCGGTCCCGTCTGGTGCGCGAGAAAAATTTACTTGAATTGTTGCAGCGACGCGCTACACGATCTACGTATGGTTTGCTGAAATTGTTAAATTTGAAAGCTGACATTTGAAGATTTATTGAAATATATTGTAATGCCTACTTAGTTCATAGAGCTATACAGAATGTAAATTCTTGGCTTTTATCTAATAAAATAATAATAATAATGTTGTCTCATTCAGATTTAGGTAATAACTTAATACCTAATAACCTAAAATATTTAAAGAGAAACTAATAGTGGAGTAACAAACTTCCTCAAATCAATAGAAAAAAAACGTTACGTCAACTTTACAATGGAAAAAAATAATAAAAAAAAGTTGTGGGGTTTTAAAATATGTTAAAAAACTCCTCTAGTTAATAGTCTTTCTAACGATCTGCCACATGTAACAAAATACTTAGGTAACTTACGAAAAACAAATAAGTTTGTCTTCAAGGACGCGTGAACCAATTTTTTGAAAGCAACCTAATTGAGCAGGTATAAACTTATGCCTCTTTCTAACATAGCCAAACCTGTTACGCTATAATCTCCTTTATCATTCGGCGACACTCCCTTTGTGCCCCGCTACCTTAAACTGTTACCTGTCACTAACCATAATACGATTATTATTTATTCGAGCCTTTACAAACGAGGAGTACACCGATATCCTAATGGCATATGGCAGAGCGAGCGTTTTCCCAATAGACGCCAACCTAATCTTCATACTTTGGAAACGATCTTTAGACGCTTAAGAGAGACTGGCAGTCTAAATCGCCGTGACCCGGAGTTCGCAGACAACGTAATGTTGCTGATGACGAACGAATTCTGGAAGCTTTTGACGAAGATCCCACAATGAGCATCCGGACTGTAGCTGCCAATCTAAACCTAAGTGTATGGAAGGTCTGGTCTGTTCTTCATGCCAACGGAAAACATTCCTTTTATTACACTCCCGTGCAAGGTCTTGAAGAAAACGACTACTTACCAAAGACGCATTCAGTTTTGCCGCCTCCTGCTACATATGGACGTGGATAACCGCGATTTCTTGAAAAACAGACTGTGGACAGATGAATCCAAGTTTTCAAGGGAGGAAATTACCAACTTTTATAATATGCATTATTGGGCCCCAAAAGAAGAAAACCCAAAAATGAAGAAAGTCGAGTCCTTTCAAAGGAAATTCTCAGTAAACGTTTGGGCAGGCCTAATTGGTAATACCCTTATTGGTCCACATTATTTACCGGATAATTTGAATGGGGATAATTATCTAGATTTTTTATTAAATGATCTGCCCGAACTCTTGAACGGGGTTCCAAATTTTCTCAATGAAGAACAAATGACGTTCCAACACGATAGGTGCCCAACGCACTGGAGATTGACGTTCCGGGAGCACCTAGACGATGCATTTCCCAATACTTGGATTGGCAGAGATGGACCTATCCCATGGCCTGCAAGATCACCGGACTTGACGCCGCTTGATTTTTACGCCTGAGGCCGTGCAAAAGAACTTGTGTATTTTGAACCTATAAATACAAGGGAACAGTTGATAGGAAAAATTAATGCCGCTTTTGTAATAATAACTAACATTACAGTATACCACAAGACAAATAAGAAAGCGATGTTACGCGTGTATTAGAATTAATGGCCCTCAATTTGAGCAAGACTTATAAATAAACGATTTGAAGTAAAAAATATGTTTTTTTTAATCAACCTGTAAAAAAGTCATGAAAACGAAAGGGCACAAAAGTTTTAGCTGTTTTAGAGCGGCGAAAGAGATAGCGCAACAGATTTAGCAGTGTTAGAAAGAGACATAAGTTTATACCTGCTCAATTAGGTTGCTTTCAAGAAATTGGTTCACGCGTCCTTGAAGACAAACTTATTTGTTTTTCGTAAGTTACCTATATATTTTTGTTACATGTGGCACATCGTTAGAAAGACTATAACTAGAGAAGTTTTTTTAACACATTTTAAAACCACACAACTTTTTTTTATTATTATCTTTTCTATTGATTTGAGGACGTTTGTTACTCCACTATTAGTTTTTCTTTAAATATTTTTCTCAGTTATTACCTTAATGTGAATGAGACAACATTAGTCTTTCAAATAAAATTAATTGTGCGCCATTTTGGCCAAAAGTTAAAAAAAAAATTGAAGGTTAAAGTAAAAAAACGGGAAAAATCTAATAAAAAAAGGAAAAAATATATTACTCCTTAAATTTGAGAAAAAAGAAAAAAATACTATGCGTTTTAAATAGCCGGTAACCTCACCTATTCACCATTTCCGTTTGGATACTCACCTTCCAAACACCCTGTATAACTACAATCTGCTCTCAAAGCCATTTGATACCAACAATAATAATAATAAAAGGACAAGATATAAAGAATTCAATATAAGGAAGAAAAAAGAAACAATTCAGAAATTAGTTGGTAATCTGCACTAAAACCTATTATCTTTTGAGCAACAAAATTACCCTAATAATGGCCTAAAACTATTAAAATTTTCATGAATATAATTTTTTTAAAAATTTACAGATATGTCAATTAATTTGCTTAGAGTTTAACATAATTTTCAAATAGGATTCAAAAGTGCGATTAAATCTTTCAACCATTTGATCGGACTGAGGGTGTTGAGTAGATTCCTAGCAACTCGCATACTTGTTGAAATACTTCTGGCTCAAAGTTCCTTGCTTGGTCTTGGGAAAAACCAAATGGGTATATCCAATTCTGGAACAGCACTTCAGCTACTGTGGTTGCTTCTTGGTCTGGAATAGGGTAAACATCAGGCCACGTATAGAAGTATTCATGGTAATAACAACATATCGAATGAAAAGATGCCCTGCGAAGTCATAAGTGAAATTGACTGTGAAAGAATAGTGGCTTTTTTTGAAGAAAGCAACTCTCAAAGGTTCGTGGCTAATTAAGTTGGGGTTTGGCAAATTGATTTGTCTCGCAGTTGGAATCGTTATCTCCAGAATAATTGTCTTCATTATAGACCGAAAAGCGGTGAAATGCGAGTAATAGAACCGTTATATTTACTTTGGACTGACCCTCTAACTTCCGTCCCATATCAATTTTGTCTACCCTCTCCAAGGTTCTTGAGCGGCTTGCAAAAAAGAGAATTATCTCTTTTTTGACCAAATACCCCTAATCAGTATGGATTTCAGTCATCTAAGGGCACGCAGGATGCCATTTTCAGATTCTTGGAAAATGTGTATCTATCTATGAACTCCAAGGAGGCTGCAGCAGCGGTGTTCTGTGATCTGTCCAAGACCTTCGATTATATGGATCATGGAATACTGCTGTGAAAGCTTGATTTTTATTGATTTAGGGGAGTGGCTTAAGTCAGGATTAGCACACCTTAAATGTGGTGTACCTCAAGGGTCAGTGTTAGGCCCTATTTTATTTTTATTATACGTTAATGACCTAAGCTCTCCGCATGGATTAGTGGTTCACTTTGCCGATGATACTACAATTCTGTGGCATAACAAACATCAAAAAGTAGTCAGATCTCTCATAGTAGAGGACCCCACAAAAAAAAGAGTGGTGCATCTGCAATCAGCTTGTATTCAATGTTGATAAGACTTTTGTTCTGGGCTTTAAGTGTAATGCAGAGGGTTTTTTGTTTGATGAGCAGAGCCCACTAAACGGTGCGGATTATTGTCGATTTCTCGGCCTCTCCATTGATGAGAGTTTAAGGTTTGACAACCACGTTTTGGGTCTCGCTGCTAAATTTATTAGCTAGTTATAATAGCTATAAAGTTATAAAGCTAAATTTATTAGCTAGTAATAAAATTATATAGCTAGTTATATTGGAAACTGCAACACTCATACATAAGTCCGTTAGTCCACCATCCTGCACCAGTCATAATACTCGTCAAGTAAACAACTTATCTCTTCCAATCGCCACCTCCTCACTTCCGAGAAACTCTCTTATATTTATTAGTCGTAAAATATTTAATCATGCTCCTTTTTCGATTAGGACTGTTACAGACCTTAAAAAGTTTAGGAGAGAACTAAAGAAATTAATTTTACCAAAAGCTTACTCCAGCATTGAAGAGTATTTTAACGACTCATTTTAATATTTAAAATTAATTATATATCTGTTGATCAGATTTTTTTATTATTCTTGTTTTATGTTGGTTATTGCCTTTTCTTTTCTTCTTTTTTGGTTTTTTTCTTTGATTATATAAAATATACTTCTATGTATAATCAAAATCGATTCTGTATTCTGTTTTTATCCTGTATCCTGTATAACCAAATAAATTCTAGTATTAGGAAGCTTTTAGCACAAGTTTGTAAACTTAGCAAATAAAATATATTTTTTTATAATTTTTTATTTACCATCCGAAGAAAACCAACTATGGCAATACCAACACACCAAAGACATGCATGATGCTTTGGTTCAAGTATCGGTCTCTACATTGCGGAGGTCAGTACTGGCAACAGGCTGAGGTGTCGCCGACCATTAAGAGTACCCCGACTACAACCTGGGGACAAAGTTCGTAGACAGTGGACACAAGAGCACATGGCTTTACCTGCAGAATTTTGGAACTCTGTTTTTTTCCTGACGAAAGAAGAATTTGTTTTGTGCAGGATAGTCATCGGGTACGGGTATGGAGAAAGCCAACAAGAGCCGTCCAGCTTGCTCAGGCATACCCCATACCACCCTTTACAGGAGGAATTGCTATGTTCTGGGCTGGTATCATGTCTAGTGGTTGCACTGAATTAATTCCTATTCAAGGCACAATGAAGCTGTTGGTGATGCTTTCGTTTTTATGGATGATAACGCCCGACCTCGGCGTACCAGAACTGGAAATAAGTATCTTGAATCGGAAATATCAATAGAACAGGCTTTCCAAGGGAATGGCAGCACGCAGAAACCCACGTAGGACTATACAAGAGCTTGTTCACGCTGCTCGGAAAGAATGGCTCTTCTATTCCTCAACAACATATCTCCAATCTTATACACAGTATGGGCAGGCGTCTCCAAGCATGCATAAACGCTAAAGGTGAAAATACACGGTATTAAAAACACTATCAATCTACTAGAAAATTATCAATTTGTTAATTTTAATATGTATTCAAAAATAACCGCAAATTAAAAAAAAAGTTCTTAAGAGCAATAAAGTTTTTTTTAAGCATTTCAATTGTTTTCTTAATTAAAACTAATCAATTAATGAGTTTCTAAGCTATTTTTGTCAATAAAAAATCTTTCGGAAATCTTAAATCTGTGTATAAAATTCAATCTGTACATTCTAACGTAAGTACATTTATATTTAGTGAACTTTAGAAATGACCATGATAATGACTGTCCTGCAATGTACATATATGGTATTTCCTGATATCAACTCGAAGAAAATAAGAAAAAATTTAACTTAATTTTCTTAACAATTTTAATTTTACTCTCCTTTAATACCTGTAAGCTGCCGAAGTCACGATGACTCATGCCTTATAGTACCTTATCGTTCCTATACCCCACACAAAGAACTTTTATCTTTTATACTATGACGTAGGTCTGGGATCTGCGGACTCTGAGAATAAATATCTCGCAACATCCATGACCCTGTAAATAACAATTTTCTAAAACTAAATTATAATATGTAGACCATGCCATGAACCATTAAAATGAAAAAGTGTTAATAACGACTAGCTAAATAGTTTCGTCAGATATTATACTAAATTATAATACAAGGTACACAATGTTAAAGCAATGCCTACTAGCATCTTTTTTTTGCAAAATGTAATTTAAACTGGCGACTAAATTTGATTTTTTTTAAGGAAAATTTTGTAAACGAGGATTTCGTATAAAAACTACATAAGCTTCTAAATAAGATTTTTTTAAACAATTGTGAAACATAAACCATATAGATTTAAAACAAATTATCATTTAAAATGCATATGTATATATAAATTTAACATAACTCTTATTTATAGAAATTAATACCTATATACCGGATGTCTGTAGGGGATGGCTTACCCATAATATTATATTACCCTTTTCCTTAATTTATGATATAAGAATAGGTTTGTTTTTTGTGTTTACCTAAATATTTAAAAAGATTGTAAAAATAAGCGACCACCCAGACACTCCGGTAAATTCCATACAATGCCTAAAAGTGCATCAACACATACAAGAACAAGCAGTATACAAAATATGTTTATATATTATTAATTTATGTATATATGAACATAGGGCTATCCTACATTAAATCCACTAAAAGGTTTAGGATAATTTTAAAAACAATGAGTGGGAGCTAATAAATTAATTAGTAACTTTGGACATTATTATCAAAACAAAACAATGTTTTAGAAAACCTTTATGTTTATATTTACACATTATTCAGCCACAAAAGCGTTCTAATTTTAAAAAAATGTATTTTAATCATACCCAAACAGCATCATACTTATACATATGTATAATATATTAATTAAGTAGTCTTAAATTATTGTGGATCAATTGTTTATAAATTATATCGGATTTCGGTTCAAAACGTGACCCAATTTTTAATGATTTTGAAATGCTTGAACTAACTACGTTTGCTATCTGACATATTATATACTCAAGACGTGCTACGTATGTAAGTATTTTGCTATTTGGGTACTTAACTGCTCATAAATCAACCGACTATAATTTTATTGACAGCAAAAGTGGCAATACTTAATAATAGATAACCTGTATTTTTACGAAAAACCAAAAATATGCATTGACTCACATACAGTAAATAAAAAATATCTACATTTATTTTGTATAATACAAATATACATGGTACTGCTTTTTTATCACAATATTTTATTTAGAATTACTGCGTCATCAAATCCTTCGGAAACGCAATAGAAAAAATTGTTTTTTGGAGTGATTGTTTCAATATTCTTGGAACTTGAGTATGTTGTTAACTGGCTATAGAGTTTGGGTAATAAAGGCAAAATAAAAGATTCTCTATTAATATTTAATATCGCATGGCGCTGGTGTTCTTCTATTTGTCTTCGCATGTATTATTCGTGAAATGTGAAATAGTTTACTAACCATTAATATCGGACAAAAATTATACTGTGGAAAATGATTAAACAATATATTTTTATCATATAAATCCTAACGCGAGAATGTTATATTTTCTAAAAGTATGCATTATCCTTGGGGCATGATTTTCAAGACAATTTTCCTTAGTTATGTTGGTTTATTATAATTGTTCACTTTATTAAACAATTTTTGTTTGCTTTGCTCACCATTGAAATCTCAATAATAATAAATTATTCGGAATTGATTAAATGAAGACGAAGCAGTATTAATTCTTTAATATTGAAAAAAAATCAGAAAAAGAATAGAAAATCTAAAAAACAAATTGGCAATTTAAAAACATTTTCCTATTTCTCACATAAAAATTAAATAATAGGTTCACTGGGAGAAAAATTATTTTTGACATTGACGTTTTTTTTCCAAGGGAAGCAAGCATCTGATATTTCCGAGTCTAATGATGATTCTCGTACGTTAAATAGGCCATTAAACAAATGAAACTTTTAAACAAAGTGTAATCTTGCATATCATGTTACAGGGAAATTTTAGGTGTGGTAATTCTTCAATTGAGCCAACATTATTATGCCATTCACCAACTAGGCATTTTTTTTGTTCTATATATTATCGTTACTTAAAATTAATATATACCCTAATAAACTAAAATTGATACGTAAACAAATACTTGTTTCAGCTAAGAAGTCCCCTTAATATGTTATTGTTTAAGAAAAATAGCTTTTTCGAAAATACGTTTAGTTAACCGATACTTAATTGCTTTATTTAAAGTTATAATAAATATCACTACGAAATCTTCTAATAAAGATGATAAGAAAGAAACGTAGCTATTTTAAAAGTGAAATACGGCCAAGCGCATGTAGAAGATTTGCGAAAAGAGCCCGAGGGTGTTGCTATATGTGGGATATTAGTTAAAGATGTAGGCCGATACCCAATATATACATTAATTGACTTACTAACGATTTCCAAAAAGTTTGCGAGTATTTAAAAAATAAAATATTCTTTTTAATATCGAAAAGATCTGAAACTTATCATAACGTACAGTATAAACAAACCAAAACTTGTATTGACGCAACCACAAAGTATGAAAATGTATTCATCTTGTGCCAATCTAATGATATGCAATATGCCATTAATATATAATGATTTTTTTGGGTGAAATCGAGTATATTCTTGTCTCTTTGTATAACTTGAAATTAAGTAAAATAACAAAAAATCTTAATCATCCCGACTCGCCTTATTTGGCGGCATAAATGCTCTCTTTACCCTAAATTACACAAAACTGAAGAACAGCAGAAAGAACTATATCCATATAAAATTTATTGATAAATAAAACAAATATCACTATTTTGTTAAAATTCTCAAATAGAAATACAGACAAGAATATTTGAAGACCACAGGGGAAAAACGATCCAAGTCCAAAATTGTAATATTTTTGATTATTCGCTATTTTTATACCCTTTCCCTGGCACTTTAACGCGCCATAAAATATTCTTCAGAATACCGATCGTAGTCCACTAAAATCAGCGATATAAGTTTGGTACACTTTGGAATAACGATCCAAGTCCGCCCGAACTCGACAAAGAACGGTCGAAGTCCACAATGTGTCCGCTTAAATCGTTTAAGATTCGTTAGCATTTTAGTCGTTATTGTTGTATCGTCCTAAGAGGTTGTTGGCGTTGTGTATTGTTTGTTTTGCTATCTTGAAATGTCGGAAGAAAGTAATAGTAGTGACAGTGATATACCTTTAAGTGTTTTGAAAAACAGTAAAAAAAGACTAAAGCTTGGACGTGTAAGTGATGCGGCAAAATTTTTGAGAAACCATACTTATGAGACAGGTAATGCATGTGACTGCAAAAGATTTCGTTGTTTTAAGATTATATCCGCTGAAAAAAGACGAAAAATCATTCAAAACTTTAGTAGCTTAGAAAATAGAAATAGTCAAAACAGCCATTTATGCAGATTAATCGGGATTAAGAATGTTAGTAGAAGAAGACCTAGACAAAACGAGAACACAGCAAGGCTTAGAGATAAGCTTAGAGATAACTAGAGATTGCGAGGGCGGCATGATGGAAGAAATTGAGGTATGTCAAAAAGCTTTTAAAAAAAGATTTATATCGTTACACGGGATTACCAATCGCCGTATGATGACTATGAAAGACTACCTAAAGAAAGGCGGTTATTGTTTTGCTGATATGAGGCGGAAACATAAAATCTTTTAAAAGTAGGAAGTCACCATATAGCCTTAAAAAATCATCAAAGATCTACCTCCCTAAAGGGCTCAACGTTAAGAAAATGCACAAAATGTACGGCGACAAATTCCCCAATGACCCAATAAGTTATGAAGCATACAGACAAATTTTCGTCAAAGATGTTAATATTAGTTTCGGGTATCCTCGCTCCGATACGATAGTGTGTGTGATGAACACATATTAAAATGAAGTCACTACAAGAGAAACTAAAGAACACTATCGAAAACGAGGCACAGTTGAATTACAAAATGAAATTAAAGGTTTGGAAAATGAAAATAAATTGCATAAACTTAAAGCAGCTACTTTCGATACTAGAAAGCGACATGCTAAAATACAGTCCAGAAAAAATGAGTCAATTGAAGCTATAACCATGGACTTTTCCAAAAATCTTCCTACACCCAACATCACTACCAATGATGTATACTACAAAAGGCAATTGACCTTTGTCAGTTTTAATATTCATAAGCTCTCAACCAATGAGGCTGTTTTTTATTCATACCCTGAAACTATTGCCAAAAAGGTGCTGATAAAGTCGCGTCTTTATTACATGGTTTTTGCCTTAATATTCTAGGACAAACTGTTAGATGTTTGGAAATATTTTGCGACCCATGCGCAGGCCAAAATAAGAATTACACCATTATACGCCTCTTACATCATATGGTCCATAAAGAAGGTAGGTTTGATAAAATCAAAATTACATTTCCAATTCGAGGGCACTCGTACTTGATAAAGACTTTGCTCTCATCAAACAGAAAACAAGAGTTGAAGTTCCACCCCAATGGGTCGAGGTTTTTAAAAGTGCTAGGGTTAAACCAATGCCATTTAATGTTATTGAGTGTACTACAGACATTTTCCATGCATGGACAAATTTAACCCCTCAATATAAAAAAACCTGTCCATTTCCAACAAGGCCAATAAAAGAACTAATAATAAGCCATCAACATCCACGAACAATTCAAATGCGAAAAAGTTGCAATGAAGCTATGTCAAGTTTTGTTCTAATACCCCCAAGGCCAGGCATAGCGGCTGCAACACCGGACAAACTTTACAATGGCTTCATTCCTATTCCCAAGTTGAAGTATGAACAACTGCAGGAACTTAAGAAGTTTGTAGATAAAACGTCACACATCTACTACACTAATTTGCCTTATCATGCTAATAATAGGACTGTAGATGAGGCAGATATGGTAAGTGACAGCGATGAAGTTATATTTTCTACTAATAATAAGATCATTTCTTTTTTAGCAAAAGTAACTATCAATACCAATGTCTATTATAATGTCCGTGCCAAACATGACGCGCTACTTCGGAATGAAGGTAAGCTACAACGGTCAAATATTAAGGTCCTTAGTAATCTTGTATTCTTGTTATAGCGACGTTCAAACCTAATTCTTGTGGATTCTTGGATCGTTTCTCGGTACACCGAAGAAAAGGAATCTTCATTTTTTTTTTCCAAAATTCTGTTTATTTTTTTATGATTTTTAGTAGTCCTTAAGTATTGCCCATGTTAATGACTTCTAATAAAAAAATAGTACAAAACGATTTATTTTTTATTATTTTGCATGGAAGTCTTCAAACTTTCAAATTCGTTTTTCTCAAAAATATAAAAATGTGACTTAGATCGTTCTTCCACTGTAGTCTTCATTTGAAAGCAGACTCTGTACCCCGTTAGGGCCTGAGAGATTTTGATCGGTACATAATCAGTTTTAATGAAGTTATTGAGTGGTCGAAGAAGTCAACGGTATATTTCTGCGCGCACTGTAAATAGCCTGATTGTCTTCTAAAAGCGATTGTCTAAATAAAAAACGACAATATTTGTGCAAGTGTCTGATGCGATTAAGAAAAAAAAAACAAAAAATATCATAATTATGTGCGGTATTGTTCAAATCACATTATTTCTTTAAAATATCCAGTTCCGATTATAATATTGAAGCTCGATTGTAACTGAATGATAATATAAATATAAACTTAACAAAAAATATAGATATATAAAAACATTCTTTTCATAGGCACAGAATATGTAGCACAGGTTGGACCAAATAAATAAAATTAATTTTTTATTCTTAATTAACTAGTCAACGAAAACTCTATGTACGTTTTGATGGTGGAATTAGGTGTCCCGGTAGCTCTGCTGGTAAGTCGTTTCCATCTAGTTTGACGTTTATTAAATGCATAGCCAAGGCAAATTCTTCAATATCTAACATTCCGTCCTTATCGACATCAGCTAGGTTCCATACTTTCTTCAAAACTGTGTTTGGTAATTTGGATTTCACCATTTCCGGTTTTGCAGCTGAAAAAGAAAAAGTATATATAAAGAAACTAATTATATAATATTATGAATTTTTGTTATGTCTATGAAGAAAACATTAGACCGGTTTTAACCGAAGAGGCTTTTTTTTTGCAATCCATTGTGTTCAAAACAAATAAATTACTTTTTCCTTTTTCCTTAATTTTAATATTTCCTTAATTTAACTATCTTTAAACTACACTTTTTATATTGTTAGTTTAAATTTCTGTTTTTTTAATGCCATCAATATTTGTTCAATATACTATATATTTTTTTATTTTAAAGCTAATAGTTAAAAAAAAATCTATATCATATAGCCTAATCTTGATAGTTTTAGAAAAATCGGTGTTGTAATGATCATATCTACGTACTTGTGCAACACAAATATTTCACATTGTGCAACAATGTGAAATTAAAAAAAAAGTATCAAAAAATGAGGCAAAACCTACAAATTATATGACTAAATAAGAAAAAAATAGATTGTATGATTGATCAACCTGTTTGAGGTTTTGTTCCAAAAATAGTTAAAGTAGGGATATAATGAATTTATTGCATAACTTATGATATACTTTCTTGCAGAATATTTTCGTTAGCCATTCTTTACATAAAGATTCCAAAAATTTTAAGAGACATAGTATTACAATATAAGAAATAAATCAATTTCAAAAGTAGGTTTTTGAGAATTTCCTTGTGAGATAAAACTGTATAAACTTTGTAAACTGTCATTCGATTGTTTTTTCTTAGCCCCAATATCGTGTTTAATAACAGATACATAAAAAGAATCATGAATTTGTTAGTGTTTCGAATGCATGATATAAGAAAATATTGAAAATTACATTAAATTGCGCCATTAATTGCATTTTTTTTAATGACAGTTACGAAATGTCTCAAGGAGCCCTTCTTTAACTATTTAATATAATTATTGTATCATGGCTGGGTTACCTCTAAATAATTTTTTTTTTAATAAATTTATCTTTCAAGAGATCTTACTATTTAGAAACTTATTAGTATAAAACTAATATATACTCAGTGACATAAGATGTGTTCCACCCAGAAGGAATAAATTCTTCAGCTTGATTTTTCGGCAACATAATAACTATATTTAATGCATGTTATGGTAACAACAGTTTTTGTTTACCATTCTTAAGTAAGACTAAACACGAAGGACTAAACAAAAACTAAGTTATTTCTTAGTTTTTGTGAAGAAAGCATTTTCTCTTTTATGGGAGCTCATTAGTACAGATATTTTTAGTTATTGCCCGTCCGTTTACTAGTGTTACGAATAACAAAATGCCTCGAGTTTGAACACGTCAAAATTACCAGCGATTTTAACAGGGGTGGAATTGTTGCCTATCGAGATGTCGTATTTCGCGAAATTCGCCGCCGTGTTAATTGTACTGCAATGACGGTAATGCATATTTGTCGGATATGGATGGAAGTAAATAGAAGAACACGAACAAAGACGATTGTTCTGCTACTGCGTCAGATCACTGACCAATAGTTTAGAGAAGGGAGATCTGACACAATGCGTACAAACTATCGCATTTGAGCCTTTCGACTTTTTTCATACCGTCCACAGTTAGTGCTTCCTCTGACTTCGGACAACTGTCGTTAACGTTTGAACTGGAGCAGAGAACGACAACATTGGAAGGCATAATATCATCTTCAGCGACGAATCGCTATTCTGTCTAGGTATGTACGATGGCCGTAGAAGAGTAAGACGCCTACATGGAGAACGTCGTGACATTGTATTTGCTGTAGAGAGGCACGTACACAGGACTGTTGGAGTAATGGTTTGGGGGCTATTGCTTATGGTAGCCTTCCCCTTCTCTTTGTTGCGCGTTATGTTGATGATGGCCTGCTACAAACCACTTTACAGCCTATCTAGAGGGCCGTCCACACGTCCTTTTCCGGCACGACAACCCATATCCCCATATTGCTCTTGATACTAAGGACTTTCTTTAAGAAGCAGGCGTTACTGTTTTGCCGGGGCCAAGCCGTTCTCCGGATTTCGAATACCATCGAACATGTGTAGGTTATGACTAACCACTTTGCACCATCCGCCACAGACTCTGGCACAGCTAATCCCCAAAGTTCGGGTTGCTTGGAATGAGGTGCCACAACCAGAGATCGATCATCTCATTTTGTCGGGGCATAGACGTATACAGAATCACAGCCGACTTTACTCAAGCAAGATGGTCAAGGCAACATGGCTTTCAGATCCGTTTTCATTTCAGTTCTCATGGGACTTAATCGGGAGGGTTTGACTTCCTCTTTTAAATTTGAGTTTTTAAGTGAAATTTCGGAAAGGAAAGTGAATGTAGTTATTATTAACTTACTAAGTCTTAGTAACATCTCCCAGGCAGTGTCGATGTGTTATATACAACTATAAAAACAGTGATAAATGGTTATAAAGATAAACGCCTTGTTTGTAAACAGAAACAGGTAAAGCCGGCCGGCTTCTTAAGTGGGCATTGTGCTATCGATTTTCAAGTTTATTTTACATATCACTTTTAATATTTTTGTGTTGTGCTCTTATCTGTATGAATGCTTTATTCACATAAAAAAATGTAGCTTTTGTTTTATTTATAAACATATTTGGAGGAATTCTGGTAAGGAATACCCATAGTATTAGTAAGTATAGGTAAATCTATTAGCTTTATTTAAATATAGGAATTCATTAAAGAATTGTTTTGCCTTTTGAAACATGCCAAGTTACTGCTATGTTCCCGGATGTAAATCTAATTAGTACAAAAGTAGTTTAAGAGCAGGGAAGGCAAGTATTTCTGTTTTTGGCTTCCCCAAAGATGAACAACTTAAAATTAAATGGCTGAAAGCCATATCTAGAGATAATTGGGCTCCTAATTAATATTCTGTGGTTTGTGCCAAGAATTTTGACCCGAATGATATTATCCGTGAAGATGATTATCTTTTACCTGATGGCACACTCACTAAGATTAGAGTTAAAGCAAGATTAGTTTGCTCAGCAGTGCCTCAAATTTTTCTAAATTTACCTGCATATTTAACAAAAACAGTGCCTCTTCCTAGAGAAAGTCCAGACGAAAGAAATAGTGAACAACAAAAACGTAACGAACTTGCCAATGAAGCCTTTGAGCAACTTGATTTCATAACAAATTAATTATTCCCAAAAAATTCTAATATCTAACCTGTGGAATGTAAAAATTGTTGGGGATACAAAACTATATTTCTATACTTTAAACTTGAATGATGAAACTTGAAGTCTTCTGATTATTGTGAGCTTAATAAACCATACTCTTTATCTCTAGAGAACTTTCATGACTTCATTAACCAAGATTCAGATTTCTTAAAACAGGCGTTAAATTTATTGGAAAGTTCTGATTCACACAACTTAGAGGATGAAAAAGATAGTGATATTTGTAATCAAGTAATACTTATACTTATTTTAAAGCAAAAACGCCCATTAACTATAGTAATGTCTTTAATGTTATATATTATATCCCTTTGCGCATATGAATTGCTTAGAGATTATTTTAATCTACCCACCAAGAGGTACCCACAGTATCTTTCTTCTAGCTTTGATGTGTCACCAAATTCTGACTTAAATAAAACTAAAGATAATGATAACACCACTAATTATTTAAACATTGTATCGACTTCTTTAGCACCGACTGAGAAAGTTGTTAATTTATTAATTGATGAAATTTATATAACTAAAAGACTAGACTATAGGGGAAAAAGTGTAATGATGCATTTATATAATTATTAACGGCGCCTATACACATTTGAAACAATAAA
The DNA here is from genome assembly GCF_022605725.1 of Anthonomus grandis grandis. Classification (NCBI taxonomy): domain Eukaryota; kingdom Metazoa; phylum Arthropoda; class Insecta; order Coleoptera; family Curculionidae; genus Anthonomus; species Anthonomus grandis. The sequence continues at coordinate 42,825,723 of NC_065567.1, forward strand.
TCAATCACATAAATAAAATATTCTCATTTGTAAATAAAGCAAAATTGAACGTCCATCTCGGCAGAGCCGCTCTTTCAAAGCGCAAACGGATCCGAATCTTCCACGTGGTGCGACGTTGCCAACTGCTAATTCACGGCTTGAGTAAAGTCGGCTGTGACAGAAATGTATTCACCTGCAGGGACGCCAAACCCTTATGCAAATTATTCCTTCTGGATGTAACACTTCTTATGTCAGGGATTATGGATAAAATAATATACTATAAATAGATAAGGATAAAATATCATATATAAAGAGATAAAAAAATGATGCTGGCCATTTGGTATACCAGAGTCATTAGAAAGGAAAAAATAAATAAATAAAAGAACATTTGTAAGAGAGTGTATAAAAACGGTCTAATGTAAATATCTCATTCGTTATTCTAAACAGGTGGCTACAAATATGTTTTTTATACGAAGCAGACAAAAGACAGAACCTATTACCATAACATTTAATACACCTATGAAAAATACAAAAATATGGTTATAAAAGCAACGTATTCACAAACACTTAAACCCCAATTTATAAACAAATATGTGCAGCTATTCAATCTGCTTCCTTGAATTTAAGAAACAGCTTTTGAACTATGCATTAGATACGGTATTGTTGTAAAACCAAAAAGAACCGTCATTAGACGGCATATGAGCATATCCGAAAACTTGGATATAGTGTATCCTTTTAAAAAAAATATATAATTTGTTTATTTTAAGACACTCTAGCAAAAATTGGAAAATATAAGTAATTTTTTACTGAGAGTTAGAAACATATCTTTTAACAATAAGCCACGGCGTTATGTTAAGCTCTACTTAAGTCAATTTTTCTCTTATCAACATTGTTTGTTATTAACATTTAAAAAATCATGATTGATAATTGTATCCAATTTTATCCATGCAGTTGTTTAAATTTCGAGGTACAAGGGAGAAAAATTATGGAAAAATCTTGATGAAAGGCATGAAATTTATAACGTGTAATCTGAATTTCTTTATCCTGCAGCATCATAGAGGTGCCATTAGTGGTTCATTTCTTGGTAAATCGAACAATTACAAACTTATTCGCAAACGTGATGCGTGAAGACCATACATAGATTCAGTGTATTTAAGCCTTCTTGCAATATCCCCCAAACTACTTATTTTTTGTCGGGCATGAACAAGTTATTTCATAACTATTTCCTATAAAATCCTTTTACGGAGAACGTTTTACTTACGATTCTACAATTGCATTCGCCATTTCGGTGTTTTTAAGTAGTATAAAAATGCAATTCATTCGTGTGTTCTACATTTCATTCAAAAGATATTTACAAAAAAAGAAACAGAACATGTAAATAGAAACATAACCAATAATTATGACCACTGCTGCAGACAATAATCGGCGTCAAGAATAAAGTTTAAAAAATATAATACTATTGTAAAAGCAAAAAAGACTAATTAAAAGATGTTTGAATTAGAGTTTTATCGTAAACTACGGTTGTAACCCTATTCGATACTATTTTGACAATTAGCTTTGATGACTGATTTTTATTTATGAAATTTTATGTCTCAATATATTGAAGAGTTACTTTCTAGACTAAAAAAATTAACTGTATCGGATTCAGAAGGACATTCTTCATCTAGTTTAACACTTGATAAAATAGTTAATATTTTATCTGAATAAACCACTAATACCGATACAACATTTAATTTACCTCCATTACCAGAGGAACCCTCTGAAAACTTAGAATTTAACTTAGTATCAAATCCAAGAACAATTAAGATATCAAGCAGACAACATCCCTCATTTTGATGGAAATCCCGAACTTTTACAAAGATTCATAACATCATGTGAAAACTTCCTCAAAAACTTTCAAAACGTACAAAATCGCGAAGATAGGATTAATATAATTTTAATCGATACAATTTTAAGTAAATTAAGGGGTAGAGCACCAGATTTAATTGGCTCCAGATCAGAATTAAATAAAACTTGGCCTTTAATAAAACAAACTTTAAATGTAACATTTGCAGATCAAAGAAGTATAGACTGTCTTATACAAGACTTAATTTCTATAAGACCTTTTAAAAATGGATCACCCTTAAACTTTGGAATGAGAATACAAGATGCCAGAAGCCTTTCATTCGCTAAATTAGGTTCTTTAATAATTGATGAAAACGAAAGAAACATTAAAATAGATCATTATGATGATTTTGCGCTATACTTTTAGCAGTAATCAACATATGAACACCGTTTGACCCTACATTTGGTCACACAAGTTCAAGAGACCCTTGTGAACTTATAAAAACAAACAAGTTTTTATACTGATTATGTACATAATCACAAGGAAAAAATAAAACATCTCTATGATGGCGTAAAATTTTAATTACAAAATCAAAGACAAAAAATCATAAGACAATAGAAACGTGTTAGGTCCGAATCAATTTCAATTTAAAATACGACAAATTGTTTATAAAAATAATGCTAACAGAAATAAAAAAGACAAACGATTTCTAGGCCCTTTCGAATTAGTTGAGTTACTCGAAAATAACGTTAAAAGTTAAAATAAAAAGAATAATAGAGAAGAAGTAATTCATATAAAAGAATTAAAAACTCCTGTTGTTGCAGGTCCTTCAACCTCAAATGCACAAGATCTGATGTAACATTTCATGGCGTAACAAAAAATCCCGGACTCCTACCACTAAAACTAGGAAACTCACAACACATAATTGATTACTGGACATTTATTCAAATTTACGACATTAATCCAATAGTTGACCAATACCTTATTACGAGTTGGTATGAATAGAAATTGGCAAACTACCATTTGATTCAAACATCGAAAATATATTTCTTTTTGAAAAAGTCTTGATCATAAAAAGTTGTGTAAAGGGAAATAAAGTAATTTTTATTGTCGAAATGCCTATCGTAGAAAAAAAATTGTTATCTACTGTACCATATTTACCCTCTACCCACCCCGTCACAACAGTTCCATAATATAATATTTCCTCAAAGCAAATACCTAATCCTCAATGGGCACTAATATGCAAAATTCAACCACCCATGTAAAAATATCGCAACTAACGAGTACATTTGCCAAGACCTTAGTATAACGCCAATAGATAAAGATGTGCTCTGCGAAGTTCACATGTTGAAGTTTAGCAAAACAATATCCCAAGGCCACCAGGTCAAAATACGAGTTGAATCCATAAAAGCTGAAAAACTGGAATAAGAAAAATGGATGCTAGTCATGCTTCAACCCCTCGCAGCAACCCAAATTTGTGGTCCCAACAAAGACAACATTCTATCAAGTGGTTCCTACATCCTGGAAATCGACACTGCCTGCGAACTTTATGTAGGAAACCTCGTCATTAAGAATCGCCAAAATTCAGAAACGCACTACAAGAACATTGAACTTCTCCATATCGACTTGTCTTCACCTAACAGCGAAGCAATCCCAATTCACTTCACCAACCTGGAGTTGACCTCACTAGACCTAAACGAAGTCAAGCATATCCAGAAACATAACATCAAAGGCTCGACCGAGCACTAAACCAATCAGTCTATTACCAAAAGACAAGCATTTGAACCGTGCTACTCTATATCCTTCTAGTAGCTATGCTTAGCTACCTCTTGGTGCAGAAGCTGATGTTCAGATTACACAAGAAGGAAGCAACCCAAGAAGACCATATGGCAAAGCAAATCGTCATATGACCTCACCACTCCTGTGCCATCCGTAAGTTCGTTTCTTAGGAGGGAGGAGTTATGGACCATATAACCCCTGACTATACGTTATTTTCGCTTATTATGTATAATTTAATCCCTTATTGTTTTCTAGATTATAAATAAGAGTAAAAGCCTAATTGTAACAAGATAGATTTAGATTTTAGCTTTAGTTAAGTTAACATAAGATTTGTTTGTAACGTTTCTGAATAAAACTTTCAAAAAGCTTTTCTCGAGGTTCCATATCATAAGTAACTTGTCGTTTTATATCCGGTTTATTTCTTCACATTTAAATTAGGTCAAGTAGATTTGCTAGATACATGGTTTGTGACTAAGGTGCTTAAAAATTATTGAACCTTTAAATGTATTATCAATTATGGTGCACTCAATTACAAAAGATTATTGAGCTTTTTTTTTAAAAACACTGAATGTGGAAATCAACGGTATCTTGAGAAACATCTCTCTGGTAATATTGTTCGGGAATTGGTTGCAAAGTTTCGCGAAACAGGTTCAGTTCATAAGAAAAAGAGGAATATTGAAAATGCAGGGTTTCATGAAGCTATGGAGATTGCAGTATTGGGGGAAGTTGCAATGGATAGTACGCTAAGTACAAGACAACTGGCCATTGCAACGGGCGTGTCTCGAATAAGTCTCCAAAAAGGGTATTGAAAAAATACAAGTTCCATCCCTATAAAATTCGCTTAGTGTAAGAATTGAACGAAGACGACTTTGGTCGTCGCTTCCAGTTTTGCGAAGTTATGAGTGAGCGAGCGTTAAACAATGATAATTTTATACTTAATGTGTGTTTTTCGGACGAATGTTCTTTCTTCCTAAATGATTCAGTGAATCGCCACAATTGCCGTTATTGGGTTGACAGCAATCCAAGGATTTTCCACGAAACACACACACAACACCCCCAAAAGTTAACTGTATGGGCTGGTATTTTTGGAAATTCCATTGTGGGCCCTTTTTTCCTCCCTGGAAATTTAACAGGCGATATGTGCTTAGATTTGTTACAAAATGCCATCGACCCAGCTTTAACAAATATCATAAAAGAGGACCGCGCATACAATGAACAAAAATTGATTTTCCAACAACACAGAGCTCCTTCACATTTCTTACAAAATGTAAGCAACTATTTAAATGACAGATTTCTAGGACGCTGGATTGAGTGGCCACCTCGGTTACCCGACTTAAATCCTTTAGATTTTTTCTTGTGGGGACACATAAAATTTGTAGTTTACAAAATTCCACCTACTACATTAGAGTTGTAGAGTTGCGAAAAAAAATTATTAACGTATGTCGAACGGCGAAGGGTGTCGCTTGCAAAGCAAATGTTTCTAAACGTTCGGCAACGGTTTGAAGATAATTTGTATCACTGTATGAACGTTGGCGGACAGCACACACATTATTGTTTAACTTTCAAGGGCCCATATTTCTTGACTCGATTTTTAAAAACTAAGCAGCGTTGTATAGGAAATGATTAAAGAGGTACCACTTGACCCCCGTCCCATTTGAAAAAAATTAGGGAATTTAGATCACCCCCGCTTAGAAGGGGTTCAGTTTTTTGAATTTTTTTTTAATGTCAAAAGTTGTCCCCCTGACTCCTCATTTGACGTATTTTTGGATTTTGTCGAAAAGTTTTTTCCCACCCTGTAATGCCTTGCGGTACGTTTTCGACGGGCCACCCTGCTTAGTAGAGCTACGTTTCTTTGAAAAGGTCACCCCGAATTAACTTGTGTAATCAAACATAATTTGTTTTTGAAAGTCGTCGATTGTCTTTATTTTAAATTTAGCACAATGTTTCAGTTGGGAATTACCTCCAATCGTCATCAAGTATAAACTACCAACAACAATTGTACAGGCTTACATACTAGAGGTAAGGTGCATTAGAACTTGCAGTGTCCCGACAGTATAGGGGTCTCTAGATGTTGGGAATATTAACACTGGGCTGGTTGAAGATTCCTTGGTTTTGCGTGATATAAGTTGCTCCAGGGATCTGCTTTTGTATATTGTGGTTATTAAACACTCATTGCTAGGAAATTCAACATCAAGAATGCGTTCACTTTGAAGACAACCATACCAGGTTTAGTATCGAAGACCAAACCAGAATGCCTACTGGATACCAAGAACTGCGTATACGTTGCAGACGTATGCGACCACTTGAAGTAAGGACAACAGAACATGCTTGATCCAACGGTCACAGCATACATTAGACAGAAGCAAAGATTTTATGCAAGGAGCAGGATTGGAAGAAAAAAAGATTCCTGAAAGCAACTTAATCAAGCAATAACAAGGAATATTCAGCCGGGCCAGTGTTGGCATATGATCCTATAGAAATGTGCGAAATTTAAAATAAAGACAATGAAATTTCAACGACTAGACTTTACAAACGTAATTTCATATTGAAATTTATAAGCATTTGATGCTGAATCGGGCTCTTAGGTAAAAAAGACTGGATAAAATGGATAGGACAATTAGATAAAATGCGACTAAATGTCAGCATACCAAACACTGAATAAAAAACGCATATGGACCATTTTATGACTTACATCCCATCGAGAACCATATCAACGTGTATCAAATAATAAGGTATAACCCAAAAAAAAATAAATAAAATGAAGTATACGAAAATAAAGTTATTAAATAGATGGGGTACTGCACCAAGTATTGGATGGGGTGTACAACTAAGAGAGGTCGCCGGCCATACCTCAGTAACTAGCCATCCCACAGCGTAGGGAAAAATATTTCTTATAAAAGCGGCAAAGAGAAATCGTTGGAAATTATTTACAAGTTCGTACGATGACCACTAGGGGGCGTAATACAAAATTGAAATTGAATCCTAGAGAACAATGATGCCATTTTAAAGTATGATAAATTCTAAAAAAAATTTATTTCAAACTTTTTTTTTTAATCTGTTAAATAATAGGTGGGGGAAGGGTTGAAATTTATATCTAAAATTGTTGGTAACTTTTGATTGGCCTAACCAATTTTAACGAGCTTGGTTTTGTTTTTGAGGGCGGTTTGTGTTACTTTAGACTTTTTCAGCGATTTTCTGGCAAATATTAAATACAACGATGTAATTGTTTTCATTTAGGCCTGAAAAAACATAAAAACTGGCGCAAACCACAACTCGATATCTTATTTTATTCAGAAATTATTAATTAAAATGTAAACAATAAAGATAAAACTCCAGAACTCAAATTTTTGTAATAAATAAATTGTTTTATATTTTTAATGGTGTCTTAGGTGCTCAAACTGTTTTCCTTCATTTTCAATACACAGTCGAAGTCGTTGACAGATCCGCTGCCTGGATTTCTGTTGTGGGTAAGGAATATATTGCATTGCGTATTCAGTCCTGCATGTCGTTCTGTGTTGTGGGTAGGGTGGCAAAAACTAAATATGTAATCCTTCCCCACAGATAAAAATCTAGGAAAGTCAGATCTGGGGATCGAGCAGGCCAAGGAAATATACTTCCTCTTCCTATCTACAAACGATACTGCCTGGTTAAGTATTGACGAACTTGAACTGCAAAATGTGCAGGGCAACCATCATGTTGGAAAATTATTTGGCCTCTTGTTTCCAAATAAATAATTCCAAATTCCAGTAACCCTGGGAGATCATTTTACAAAAAATTTAAAGACACATTACGAGAAAGTAATTGAAAAAGAAAGGACTAAAAATTTGTCCGCCAATAATACCGCACCACACATTTACAGTCCATCTCCATTGGTGTTGAGTCTCGTGGATCCAATGGGAATTTTATTCTGCCCAATAATGCAGATTATGCAGGTTTACACCACAATCACTGCTAAATGAGGTCTTGTCCGTCCATAATATCTTCAAGATAAATCTTCTCTAACCATGTTCAACAGCCAATGACAGAAATTGAGTCTGTTATCAAAGTCTTTTTCGAGAAGCGCTTGGTGCAGAACCACGTGATATGGATGAAGTCTAAGTAAAAAAACATAAATATAAGATATTTGGATGCTTATTAGTGTTGTAACAAATAAAAATAGGTACCTTTCAAAATATTTTCTACTGTATCGTGGGATATACCCAATTCCCTAGAAATATTTCGGATGCTTATGTGAGGGTTTAATTCAATATATTCCAAAACATTTATAATGTTGCCTCCATGCGCCCTTGCCTGCGTCTTCGATGAATATTGCCTCGAATAATTTCAGTATTTCTTAGCCTGGTAGCTAAACCGGTAAAGACTCTATGATTATAGTGTCTTCTGTCAGGATATCTTTGGGCATATATACGGGCTGCAATGCGTGCATTTTGCATTAACTCAAAATACACTGCTAGCATATCAAAAGCCGTTTATATGTCGTTTGGAATTACGTTTGGCATTTTTAAAAACTTAAATGATTTCAAAAACTGTCTTCGACGTTATATTTGACATCGATCATAAACGTTTTATCATGGCCCCAAAAATGTTTATCAAATTCATTTGTTTCCAAAGCTTACTACTAACCCGTGACGCAATAATGCCAGCGACAGATTTCATTGTTCAAAAATATTTTAATTTATAATTTCGTAATAAAATAAGATATCAAGTTGCGGTTTGCGCCAGTTTTTATGTTTTTTTTTCATGCTCTTTTAGCTTAAATGAAAAAAAATTACATCGTTGTATTTAATACTTGCCAGAAAATCGCTGAAAAAATCCGAATTAAAACAAACCGCCCTCTTGCGCTCAACAAAACAACTAACAAGGCTAAGTAATTATACCACATTAAAGCCTAATAATTACCCTTTAAAACAAAAGTAAGTTTGTTAAAATTCTTTAGGCCAATCAAGAGTTATCAAGAATTTTAGATATAAATATTCAACCCTTCCCCCACCTATTATTTAACAGATTAGAAAAAAAAGTTTGAAATAAAAAATGTTAAGAATTTATCATACTTTAAAATGGCATCATTCTTCTCTAGGATAAACAACCAATATAAGGATAAAACCAATTTTTTCCATTTCAATGTTGTAGTACGCCCACTAGCGGTCATCGTACGAACTTCCAGCAATTTCTCTTTGCCGCTTTTATGATAAATATTTTTTTCCCTACGGTGTGCGATGACTAGTTACTCAGATTTGGCTGGCGACCTCTCTTAGTTGTACACCCGGTACAATGTCAATAAATATTAGATGTTATAATTTTGGTCACTACTGTATATTACAAAAAAATGTATATATTTCAATATATTTTTTAAAATGAATTAACAGTTTTTTAATAGTTTTAGATTTATTAGATAAATATGTAGATTGATTTTATAGATAAAGTGGAGAGCTACTACAAATTTAAAAATATGTATACATAGAAAGTATACTCTTCTTTAAGAAATAAATATCGAACAAACCCAATCATTATCGACAAATTTGGTATCATTTGTTTATAGATTTAAAAAAAATAACTATATAGAGGTCTCAGATAGGGTTTGCATAAGCCCAGAAAAAACTTATATTTTGATTATTATGAACGGAAATTGGGGTTTACCTATAGCAAAGTTTACAGAATATACTATACTATGTAAATATTGAATATACTATTCTAAAATATACATGTATAAAGTCCAGTTCAGAGATCTATTAGATTTATTCTTTGATGTGTCGCAGATGCCGCCTATGTCGTATTTATTGTCGCATGATATACATGTTTAAATGGCAAAATTTTATATTATTTATCTATGAAATCATTTTAAATATACGTAAAACCCCTGTTTTACACAATTTTTTTATTTTTCTTTCGAAAATGTCAATTTTTAGAAATAAAATAATATCAAAAAATTGACCGCGGACTAAAATCCAAGCATCTTACAAAACATTTTAAACACTCCCAGACTTCTCGCCTATTTTTCGCCAGTCTATTAAACAAAGATAAAACACCTGCGTTCTGGCGATTCTTACTTTAGGCTGTGCAAGTTATTGTATCTCTCTCTATCCCACTGATTTTGAGGATTACGGGGCCGTACTCAGATATATTTTTGGGCGGTTTTTGTATTACTTATCTCCTTTAATAGTTGGGATGGGGGTCATGTGAGATTATTATTATTTGATGGGTTATGCCTTTTACACGTTTATGAAAGTGAAGAATTTAGAATTTGGCCTGTATTCGTCTAAATTTTTTGCAGTTTTTAATGTGAGGAAGTGTGTTTTTTTATTTGTGTTTGTGGATTTGTTTTAGTATTATACCTAGAGACCTTAAAATGTTTCGACCCTGGGAAAATAGGCAGGAAATTTTGACAAATGAAGAGGAAAGTGTTTGTGCGGGCTTATGGAGACCGTGCGTGCACAATAGAAAGACATTTGTAATGAAAACAATAAGAGTGATCTGGACAGTGATTTAGACTCACATAGTTTTGATAGTTCATTTTCTAGTGTTGAGGAAGCAAGGGAAGTAGAAGCTACAGGGGAAAATCAAGCAATTTTAAAACGTATTTTTTTAAGTACACACAGCGAACAAGGGAAGTTGTGTATTCCAAATACAAAAACAATGAGGTTCTGATCATAGAGATGGTTAAGGACACCTTATAGACAAGGGACAAACATTTCTCAGTCTCAACCTTGCGGAGATACCTGATAAAACTTGGATTTAAGTTTAAGATGGTTAACAAAAGGGCTGCTGTAATGAAAAGTACTCGAATTGCCAGGTGGCGTATAGAATATTTAAAGAAAATTAAAAAATTTTGGGAGGAAGAAAGATCCATATATTATTTAGACGAAACATGGTATGTTTCGTCTACCGGTAATATTACCGAGGTAACATTACCGGTAATTTTGGTAATATTACTGCAAGACCGGTAACATTGGTAATATTGGGTTTTTTTTTCACTCTATATACTCTCATTTATTCGCTATTCGCCCAGTTCTACTTGGCTTTACTGGCGCGAGGCGCAAGGACGAAAGACGATCGTGCCGTACGGAGTGGATCGGGGAATAACCAAAATATGAGTAATAAAAATTCTGCGATACCCCGGGGGCCGTGGCAAGCGATATTTTGTAAACAGTCTCTCTGTATTGATCCTAATTAGTGGCATTATTGGTACAAAAGGGTTGTTTATCGCCATTATAACTATCAGTGCAATTTTTATTAAATAACTGTAATTATTGTAGGTGATATTTAAACTGGTGAGTAAATATTTTTTAAGTTGACCTCTTCTCGAAATGTTTATTTTGTAGTTGCGATAATATGATTAAGCCAAAGAGTGATGTTTGGAGATACTACGATCTTAAAGATAAAGACAACTATTCCTGTAAATATTGTAAAACCTCCTTTAAAAGAAATGCTACCAGACAGTTCCAACATTTGCTTAAATGTGTCAAAATACCTGAAAATATAGTACACATTCTTAAAAAAGGGAAATTCCTGTTAAAAATGTTTTCGGTAGTAACAATAATACCAATACCTCGCGAAGTTCACCCATGGTATTAGAAGATAGTGATACTGAAATTGCTGATTATGAAACCTCTCAGCAGGGACACGCATTTGAGACTTTAGACTCAGAAATAGCTTCACTAGTTCGGCCTGCGCCTTCCTCAGCTAGTTCTTCTTTTTCAAGTACATCTAAAGCATCACAGGGTACAATTTCTTCGTATATTGATAACATGTCCTCTCAAGAAAACAACAAGATTGATGAAATACTGTTTGAGAGGGCTATTTATGTCTCAGGAGCCCCATTAGATATGACAACAAAAAAAGTATGGTTAGATGTATTCAAAACAATGAGATGCGCATATAAACCGCCTTCTCGTTACCAGTTGTCAAATCCACTACTCGAATCCGAGTACACTAGAGTACAAGCTGCAGTTTCTTCAAAAATCAGTGAAGCACCTATCTTAAGCTTACAAATGGATGGTTGGTCAAATTGTAGAAATGACTCTATATCCAATTTTGTTATTAATACAACTCTTCCGGTATTTTATAAACCAATCCATACCGAAGATAACAGACATTTAGCAACATTTTTGGCCTCAGAAAAAGTATTGGAAGAATTGGGAGCTTCAAATTTTTTGGCTATTGTCACTGACAACGGAGCTAACATAAAAAAGGCTCGTGAAATAGTTAGCAGCAAGTACAATTACATAACTAATTATGGTTGTATTTGTCACGGACCACGGGCTAAACCTTCTGGTTGAAGACTTCTTAAAATTAGACCATTTTGCCAATTTTAAAAAGAACATAATTTCAATTGTATCAGAGTTGAAAAATTCGCAGATTTTACATGCAAGGTTTGAAAAAATCCAGTTAAACAAAACGGGGCGATACATCTCTTTAAAATTGCCGGTGAAAACAAGATGGGATTCCTTTGTTTCTTGTTTGAAAAGCTTTTTGGACACTAAACATTCATTGAAAAGTTTAGCAGTCGATGATATCCCAGATATTTCTGATGTTCTTTCAACAAATACAGTAAGACTTCTTCTTCAAAATGAATTTTGGTTACAAATAGAAGCAACTTATGACTTGTTCCAGCCAATCTCTAAGTGGATAACGTTTTTTTGAAGCTAACGGGCCAACAATCTCAAAAGTGTTTATCTGCTTTTTTGAAATAAGATCTATATTATGTGACAAAGTATCAAATTTATCCGTTACTATGTTGGAATCCCAGAAAATATGTTCAATTCTTGAAAAACGAGAAAATAAATGTTTAAAACCCGTTCATCTTGCTGCTTACCTATTAGAACCAAACCAACGTGGCAACAATTTAATTGAAGCTGAAAATTTAGAATTGCGACGGAGTTCATCTATGAAACTGCAAGGCGTCGTCCAAAATATTCTTCAGAAGTAGGTCTTATTATGGAAGCACTTGCACAGTACGTGTTTTACACATTAGAGGTGGTAATCTTTTTGCTAAGGAATTCGTTATTTCCAGCGAAAAATCTATGTCTGGGCATGTCTGGTGGGCAGGAATTTGCTCCAGTTCTAAAATACGTAGATTGGCTGTAGACATTTTAAATTTACCATCGTCAACAGCCGCAACCGAAAGAACGTTTAGTACTTATGGATTTATTCATTGGCAAAGAAAGAGCCGGAAAACTAACCTATATTGCCCATAATTATAATTTACTAAACGAAGATCATTCAAGAAGAGAAAAAGCTACTGAGGATTCTGAGGAAGAAATTGAAAAAGAAGATCTCGGTTTCGAAATTATAGACTTGACTGAATTAACCAAGGAGAAAGAAGAATCAGATAAAGAGGTTGGGGATGATGAGGATGATTTACCATTATCCACTCTATTACGTAGTTCATTCTGACACGTTTTTTTGTGTTTACTAATGTTTTTACAGTTTTGAATTAAAAAAACTAGTATTAGTTAAAAAGCTGTTTTTTTTAAATAAATTACCAATATTACCGTAATATTACCGATTTTTAAATTACCGGTAATTTTACATCTATGGGTATGATACACTTATGATTGATGTATGATTTCCATTCTCTGGGAAAAAGTCCCTTTTTCGCCATAGTAAGAAAACATATTTTTATTAATTATAAATTTTGTTTTTTTACAGTTTTTATCCATGATTTGTCTTACATAAACACTATAACATCAGTTTAATTATTTTTTTTACAGTTACTCCCACATTTGTGTTCTGTCCCAGAGATGCAACACTACTTCTTTCATAATTCACTGGAAAAAAAGGCTATTTTACATCTGAGTTGTAATTATTTTAAAAAAATATTGTAAATTCATTATTAATTAAATTTAAAAATATTGTCTGCTACTCGTGTATAATTTTTATGTATCTGTATCATTTTTATGTATCTGTATCATCTGTATAATTTTTATGTATCTGTATGTATCTGTTTTAGTATCCATATGTTTTAGTGCGAGATGAAGTTGGAATCCAACAGAGAAACTGTTTCCTTCCTTAATGGAAGAAGCTGCTAAAGAAAAAACGCAAAAAAACAGAGTTTAGAAAATTGTATTAACTCTCTGGACCATATTCAAATGAGTGGTTAAATTTATAAAAGTATTTATTATCCTCACTGTAATTTTAGAAACCAGTATACTTAAAATGTAGGGTTTTGTATAAGATTTTTAGTTTTTTTAAGACTCTTTCCACATAAAATTTTGCGATTAAAACATGCATGCCATGTGACAATACAAGCAATACCGGCACACGGACTATTCGCGGCACATCAAAGATTCTAATAGATCTCTGAACTGGACTTTACTATTTAATATACTATTACTATACTATTGAATATACTTGAATATACTATTCTAACATATACATGTATAGTATATTTTTTAAACTTTCCATATAGTAAAATCAACAAAGTAGAAACCATGTTTTAAAAAAAATGTGGCACGTATTTCCGAGATCTTAATGATCTCGGAAATAGTACGAAATACAAGGTCGGTTATATTGTGGAAAAGTAACGCAACCGTATGCTTAAAAAAAAGCTGCTTAAAAATTCTGATTATTTCTGGAGATGACCAGAAAAACCCAAAATTTTGCCAAGTCATTTTTTCCTAAACCTATTTAACTGATATTTATTATTGCCACATTTACTACCAGTTGCTATTTTCAAATTTAACATTTGAGGCTTCGTCTTTTGGCCCTCATTATTAACTTCCGCATTACACATTATTTTCGTCGTACATGTACCTTTGCTTCACTATTAAATAAAAAATGCGGATAAACCTGCATTCATTTATTTAACAAAAAAATCTTAATTAATTTCGCCGTCTCGAAAGTAGTTTTAAAATTTAGAAAATCATAGAAAGTTAAAAAAAAAAGAAATGAACATTATTTAAATTCCTACCGTCCCATTATTACTCATTAATCATAACAATATCAAAAGTTGTAACTTCTAAAAAACTAATTTTCAAACACAATCAATTAATAATAAAAACTATAAAGACAATACTGGATTTTCTATAATAGTTAATGGCTTTGAAATAGGATCCCATGTTGTGGCACTGTCGCGACCTTTCCAAGGCCATCGACTGCATATTCCATGGGATCCTTATTATCAAACTCAAACATTATAGTGAAGAAATAGTCCATACTTGCAGTGGAGTCGTAGGTTAAGGTAAAATGAAAATCCTTCAGTTATTTATTAAACATTTAGTTAGCTTAAAATTCCCTACATGTTTCGGACACAGTAGTGTCCATCATCAGGGTGTACTAAAAGGAAATAGTTCCGAACAAAAAACAAACAGACACGGAAAAAACACTTACAAAGGTTTAAAATTGGTAACAGGCACACGCCCCAGGGTTTGATTACATATCAAAAACCCTCTATTTATTACTATTGTTTTCAATTTTAATTTTTATTTGTTTACATTCTCTTGTTGACAAGCACTGTAGGTGATCATCTATGGGATAAGTTCTAAAAGTGCCATGATACCTGATGGTGTGTTACTACAATTTTTTTTTTTTGGTGAAAGCAAGAGGAAAGCAGAAGGTAGAGAACATATTAGATGGTGCGGTTAACATAATGATTCGTACGCTGTGGAGAAGGAAAGGAACGGATAAGTACTATATAAAAAAAATTGTAAAGGGTAAGAACGATGTATTAAGAGACTATGAAGAGTTAAGACACAGTGAGTTGAAAAAGTGAGTATAAGAATGATGTACTTGATCATTAACACAGTAATGGTGGTTGTTTTGTGTAGCTTTATTTATTTCGAGTATTTCCAACACATCAAGTTTGTTGCTTTTCCGGCAGAAATGTAAAAAGAAAACCTACCGGTCTGTCCAATATAAAATGCATTGCAATTTTCACTCGAGCACCCCATCCAATAGACTGATTTTTGTTCTGGTAGGATTTTGTCCTTACAGTTGATAACAAAGGATCTTAATGTATGTTTAGTTTGAAAGGTAGTATTGATGTTATGTGAATTAAATATATTTTTGATCTGGTATGAAACCGTACCCCAAAAGGGGATTGGATAATATTTTTTATCGTCTGATTGTTTGATTAGCAGATTTTTATTTAAATGTTTGAAATAAATTTTATTGATTAATTTTAAGGGAAAATGATTGTGAGAAGCTATTTGTTTTATAATATTTAACTCTATGTTGAAGTCAGCTTTATCTAGGGGAATCGAGAATAGTCTAGAAAAGTAGGAATGGAAAGCTGCGAATTTCTGGCTATTAGGGTGATTTGAGTTATAGTCTGACATAATTAAAAAAAAAATTGAAAACAATAGTAATAAATAGAGGGTTTTTGATATGTAATCACACGGGCGTGTGCCTGTTACCAATTTTAAACCTTTGTAAGTGTACCTTATATTAATTATTTACGTTTTTTCTGTGTCTGTTTGTCTTTTGTTCGGAACTATTTCCTTTTAGTACCCCCTGATGATGGACACCACTGTGTCCGAAACATGTAGGGAATTTTAAGCTAACTAAATGTTTAATAAATAAGTGGAGGGAGACTGAAGGATTTTCATTTTACTCTAACATTATAGTTTGTGTCCTCACAGTCTATTAGATCTTGAAACCTATCTTGTTGCACTATTCGCAATTTATGGCAATGATATTAGAAGGTGCTTTTTTGAGGATGACACTATGGCTCTTCAGAAGCAATTACAAATTGTAGGGCAGATTCGAGTAGTTTACTTGACAAATAAATTAGAGAATAGTCAGATTATTACATTCAAGTAAATACTTTTATTTTATTAGAAGTAGAACGCTTTAAACCTCAAATAGTTTATCTACAGTGCCAAAGGGGTATCCAGACATAAACACACGAATGGATAATCTTAAAATGGAGGTGTAAAACATCACATGAATACTAAAGACTGAATCACAGAAATTACATTAAAAAGATGCAAAAAATCCAAGGTGTGAACCTTTGCTTCCAAGATTTTGTCATAAACATTACAGCCATGCCCCTTCTTGATTTACACAAATCAAGTCTAAATATCAATAAAGCAGATGAGATGCTATGCTCTTGGGGGTTGATAAAGATGTTTTATTAATAACCACCCCACAAGCAGAATTCCAAAAATGCATTTCTGGCACCTCTTGAATCTCAACTACTTATTATGTATTAGCCTTTTTTAAATAACTTCCTAAATGAAACCTTAAAAGAAACTTTTTGCCTCCTAAGTATTTCTAAATATAAATATTAAATTTATGAAAACGGAATTTTATCTGTGTAAATGTAATCGCCGTTCTGACGAAAAATAAGGATTCATCTGGTATGCTAATTTCAAAAAACAAGGTTTGCTTTTTTCTATCCTAACACCTTATAAGCTAAATCAAAGACAACAAGCATGAAGTTAAAACATGAAACATTCAATTGAAATGGGCTTACATCGTCTCAATGACCAGAATTTCTTTTTTTTCGTCCATATCCCTATAAGGGTAGGTGGTGCGTTCAATACGGCTAAAAAAACAAGGAAGTAAAGCATTATTGTTTGGTTAATTTGGTATTCTACTCATTAATAATATATAAGGTCACATATTTAGCTTAAAAGGTAAATATTTGTCCTAAAAGCTATCTTAAACTTAATAATTGTTCAATTATTTTGTCCGATTGAAAGCAAATATGTAATTGGTTACATTTTGTGCCTACAAGCATCTTTGGTTGTCAACAATGTTGCGTATAAACCAATAATCGTTATGGTTCAATAAAAAATCCTATATAAAATTACGACTTGCTACTGGTAAATATTTAGCTAATGAAGTTTGTGAGAGCACATTTTTAGTTCACGGCCTTTCATTATTTTTTAGAACCGTTTACACGGCTTGCAATTTTAACACGGACTAGAGGGCTATTAAAGGCATATAGATTTTTGTAGTGTCATGATTATCGTCACGCATTTAAACATTTTACAGGCACGGTATATATATACCCGTGTTATAATTCACATAATACGATAGTATTTCAAACAGGAAAAGTTTTAATAAATTAAAAAAGTCTATATTTTCATATCTTGGCATAAATGATATTTTTTAGATATGAATTCGTACAATTTCATTTATAATACTTAGTTTATTGATATAATTTATAACAGCTTGTAATAATTTTAAATTAGAGCTGTTCCTAAAACTTGATCAACTTTGGCAAACTCGTAGTTATTACGAAAGCAAATAAAATAGATACTACTTATCTTATCAAAACAAGGTGTACATTCAATTAAGAAATTTGAAAAACTTTTTTTTTCATGTAAATGTGATTTAAGTATTAATTAAATCTATCTTAATCTAAGTTATAATAGCTTCGTTCACAGTGACAGTTCTGGACAAGTTCAGAATTACTTCGCATGCGTATTGTTAAAAAGAGCGTTCGTGGTTACTATAGTCCTAAAGTTCTAGTTCGAAATCCTGCCGTTCGCGGATGTTTTTTTACTTGTTCAGGATCAATCTGTAACTAGTTCAATCGATCCTTGGACTCTCATTAGAACTTTGAGTTCTAGACTTCCGCAGTAAATTTTTAATGACATATTTGATGTATGTCGACTCTTTTTGTGTTTATTTTCTAATAAGTGGAGCTTATTTTATTTTATTTTAAAATACTATTACAAATAATAATTGCTTGTTCTACTGTTTTTGATTAGTTTTATGGGTAGTTTGTTACTTAATAGCAATTCCTGTTTTAATTAAATCAATTTTGTTTTAGATTAGTTGTCCATGATAAAATTAGCTTTGTTCGCTGACAGTTCTGAACGCATCCCGGACACGAACTTAATAAATATACCTGGACTGCTAATGCATATGGCCACGATACCAAAAAATGACCACTGCCTGGTGGCCGCCATTTTTATAGTGGTTGTGTCCTTTTGATGTTGGTCACTCTGAATATTTTTAGTATTGCCAACAAAAAATATATTAAATAACGGTAATGAAGTTGACGACGCTGACATTTGACGTGTGAGTATAGCGGATTGCCTAGTTTAGCGATTTGTAAACGATGCTTGGGTATATCGTCTGAAACAGGCGATATTCTTCCACCTTATTTAATACATGAATAATGTATCACCATCTTTATTTAAAAGTATTTGGTTCACTGTTTCTCAAACCCGAATTATTGTGAATTGTCTGCCTGTGTTGTTTATGATAGAATAATATATTTTTACTATATTATAAACCCTTGCTAATTACAAACCCTCATAAAGTCATCTATATTTTGATTTTTATAGATGGTTGTACCTATTAATGTGGAAACACGCTGTACATGGAAGGAAAGTAAAACTAGTAAGAGTAAAAATAGAAAGAAAATAAAAGTGTTTTTAACTGAATTTGTTAAATAAATATGTACAAGCAAAAGTTTAAATAAAGATCATCATTTTCATGGTATTAGGATTTATAAGATTCAAGTTTCAGTTTAAAAAGAGAAAGAAAGTTGGAAGCACACCACCCTGATAAAATCTGAAGGTCTTCAAGGATACAAGTCTTAATATAATCAGAATTTTTTATGGCTCCATAGTATGGTGGTATCATCAGCAAACTGAACCACCTTGCCCTGCAGTTTCAATGAACTCAAGTCATCCACATACAGTAAAAATAACAGTGGTCCCAACACGGAACCCTGGGGAACGCCGCATTTTAGGGATCTAGAAGCAGACAAACTCCCACACTATAACCTTCTGAGTACGATTTGATAGATAGGACTCAAGTCATCGCAACGCTACGCCCCTAAAACCATATTTATCGAGCTTAGATAACAGTATTCCATGATCCACCCAGTCAAATGCTTTGGATAGATCACAAAACACTGCCGCCGATAACTCTCCAGAATTCAAGGACACATCGACGCTCTCCAAAAAGCTAAAAACAGCATCATGAGTCCCTTTACCGGCTTGAAATCCAAACTGATTTGCAGACAAAATGCCATTATGATGTAAAAAGGACAAAATTTTGCTTTTTGCAAGTTTTTCAACTATCTTAAAGAGGGTAGACAAAATAGAAATGGGACGGAAATTACAAGGCTGATCCAAATCTCCACCCTTATGAAGAGGGATAACCATTGCCTCTTTTAAACATGAAGGAAAAATGCCAATATGTAAAGAATTGTTTATGGCAGAAACTAAAGCATTTAAGGCTGAATCAGGCAAAAAGAGTAACAACCTCGAAGATATACCATCAGCTCTAGATGATTTATGGTTTTTTAGGCGTTTGATTTCATTTTTTACTTCGGTAAGTTCGACAGGATGAAAGAAAAATGAATGCTCAACCGACACTTGTTGAAGATAGTGTAAGGGATCAATGTTACTACGAAATTTAGATTTATAAGATTTTAGATTATCAGAATAATAAAACAAATATTTTAAAGTGCATGCATCTATTCCAAGTTGATTGAAACTTTGTCTCATTTTAGGTGAGGATTACTTTCTTTCATAAATTTTAACGAAATTCTTAAAGAAGTACAAGAAAAATCACAGATCTAACGCAACTATCTTAAATTCTTACCCCTAGTAGTGGTCATTTACTTTTCATTGAATTGGCAGTCCAGGTATATTTAAGTTCGTGATCCCGGATCAGTCAGAAACTCTTCATCCTTTAAGAACATACGCATGCGTGATTCATAACCGGTTTGGAATTTATTTCTGCCGTGAACGATCTACGGACTGTCAATGTCTAAATTCGTTTATAGCTTATAGTTGTATTTTGTGTAGTATAGGTTATGTTTTGCGATTGTTTAGGAAGCAGTTTTTTTTCTTTAAAGATTTAAAGCAGAGAAATAGCTCAGGAATACAGTAATAAATTTTAATAGAGCTATTTTTTCTGAGTCTCGTTCCTGTTCAATCAGTACTGAGCCCATTCGAAAATGTTGAAAATACAGGTTATCATCAAATTGTGGGACAATGCTTTTCAAATATCCAACATTTTTGGGAACTTCGGTAACTTCTAAGTTCTCCAAGTCCTCATCACTGGAACTTAAATTAACTAGAGGGCAGACTTTTTATTTCACCTGGCAGGCAATTATAAAGTTTGATGGAATTTTTTTTTTAAGATTTCTTTGAGTTGAAGTTAGTCTATATTGGGGAATCACAGCTTGATATTTGTTTCTTGTATCAGGAATATGAATTGATTGGTGAGTAGATGTGTTAGCAATATTGCTTTTTACATATTTAGGGCTTGTTGTATGTATGTTGGAGGGAAAGGTAATATTCTCAAATTTTTAAGGTGTGGTCAACATTAAATTTTGTTAGAATTTTTATGGCTTTTTTGCTGTATATGCCAATGTGTAGATTGACCCCATCCCAAGACACCATACATCATTAGACTCCGGAACATGCCCATGTACGCAATTCTACCAATGTCTGTTGTGGTGTATAGCATTATTTTTCTTAGTAAGTTGACACTTACTAGTTTATTATTTAATGATAATATATAGGGTTTAAAAGAGAACTCCTTATCTGTTATATTTCCTAAAAATTTTGTTTCGTTTTCATTACTTGATACTTGTTTTTTTTTTAAAGAAAGTTTATTATTTTAGGTTAAGAGATAAAAAATTTGAGTCAAACCAATTTTTCACATGTATATATATATATATATTTGTTATGAGTTTGTGTGCTGTTCTTGTAAAACTTTATGCGAGTTATAATATGTCCTGTCATCTGCAAATTGGATGCATTTTCCAGACTCTAGACAGAATCGAAAATCGTTTGAATAAATGATGAATAAAATTGGCCCAACTATCGACCCTTGTGGTACCCCGGATAGTACCATTTTTGTTGTTGACTAAAAAACCCATAGTTAGCCGAATGAAAGGGTAAACGAAACATAGAAGAGTTGATCCTTCTTTAATAGGTGTTAAAAGAAATTGCTTCCAAGACAGTAGGACAATGATATAAACCATTTAAGATCTTATAAAACGTTAAAGCATCAGAATAATGCCCCCTGACTTCAAGATTAAGCATATTAAACTGGACACTGATAGCATTATAGTCGATGTAATAATTACGAAAAATATTAATTGCATCTCTAAAAGCAAGAATCTTCTTTGTACAGCCTCAAGGCGTTCAATATGAGAATCATAATAAGGGGACCAAATTCCAGACGCATACTCAAGCAAGGAATGTGCCAAAGAGTAATAAAGTAATTTGAAACAGTAAGGTGAAAGATGTACACTCTTTCTAGTGATAAAACCAAGACTACGCATACTCCTGTTAATAATATCGAAATTGTGCGGCAAAAAAGTTACCTTGGTATCGAAAAGAACACTTAAATATTTAACTGTATCAATTGACTTGAGTTCGTTATTGTTAATTGTGTATTGATAATTAATAATTTTATTAGAACGACCAAACGAAATACATATACACTTCACCCCAGGGTTCTGTTCTTGGACCAATATTGTTCCTGCTATATGTCAATGATATCTCTCAAATTCCAATTAGGGGCAAATTTACTATCTTTGCGGATGATACAACATTACTTTGGCATGACACTGACACCAAGAGATTAAGGAATATTGTTGATGAAGATTTAATTCTTGTAAAGTCATGGTGTGAATCTAATAGATTAACTTTTAATATTTCTAAAACTAATATTTTAACTTTTAAATGTAACCTTGGAACTGTCACTTTGCAAAATGAAACAATAAGTCCTTCTGAAACATGCAAATTTTTGGGCCTGACGATTGATAAGCAATTAAAATTTGAAAATCATATCTCCTCTTTATTAGGGAAGTTATCATCCAACTGTTATGCTATTAGAGTAATAACACATTCTCTGGGACGTGATGTGGCCAAAATTGCCTACCATGCTCTTATAGAGTCTTATCTGAGATACGGTATTGTGTTTTGGGGTGTGTGCTCTCAGTATTTGTTCAGTTCTCTATTTATTTTGCAAAAAAGAGCCATACGCTATATGTGTGCAGCTCCCTTTCGTAGCCCCTGTAGGCCATTGTTTTTAAAACACTCTGTCCTGACATTGCCATGCCTTTTTATTTTAGAGACTGTTTGTCTTATCCACAAAAAATATCGCCATCAGCTTGGCCCCCCTTCCTCGGGTTACAATCTCCGAACAACCTTCTCTTTACCTCTGCCTATCCCAAAAAGTGAGCAGATTAAGTCCTCTTTTGTGTACGGGGCCAGAAGGCTTTTTAACCACCTATCCCTTTATATAAAGCTAATAAATTGTGAAAAACGTTTTAGGAAAAATATAAAGAAACTTTTGCTTGCTAAAGCATTTTATTCTCTAGACGAGTTTTTAAATACAATTTTTTGACAGTGAAGAGTTTTGCGCAGTGTAATGTGACTTCTTACTACCTTTTCTTTGGGTGTGTTCTATGTTCTATGTATGTAAGAATTGTTAAAATTTTTATATTTTTGTAAAAGATTATGTTGTAAACTATCTTTAAGGTTTTATATAATGCTTTGTTAACAACAGATGATGTTACGTAACAATAAAGCTATTTTTGACTTTTGACTATCAAAGGCCTTTGAGAAGTCTGTATACACACTATCGACCTGTACAGACCGCGCAAAAGCACCAATCAAATCAGATTGGTAAGTCAACAGGTTAGTCACCGTAGATCTACCCTGAGAAAAACCATGCTGATGATCACTAAGCAATCGCCTACAGTGGCATGAATATTGCACAGAAAACAACCTATCAAACAGCTTAGGAGCTGAATACACACACCTTTATAGTTAAAAATATCAGTTCTATCGCAATTTTTATGAATTGTTGTTAAAAAGCTTACCTTCCAATAATCAGGAAATTTGCCTGGTGTCAAGCAAAGATTAAAAAGGTGATGCAGAGGCTTACTCAGAGTGCACACACAGTTTTTAAGAAAAACAGATGGGATACCATCAGGGCCAAAAGAATTTTTGTTAGGAAGGCGTAAGATTTCATCAAATATGTCCAATAAAGAAAAAGAGATGCAATTTAAATCCGGACTGTAATCAAATTTATAGTCAGGAGCCTTGCAGACAGGTTGCTTGTATGTAGTTTCAAAATACCTAGCAAATAAATTTACAATATCTTGACCATTACCAGCAACCTCAGCTTCCATATGCATGCTATTGGGGTATGAATCACACCTACGTAATCTATTAATGTGTTTCCAAAAAGAAAAAGGATCGTGAGAAATTTTAGTATTTAATCTTTCAATATATGACCTAAAACATTCATCACGAAGAGTTTTACATTTATTCCTCAAATTTGAAAAATTAATATAATCCATGGGATCCTTACTATTTTTGAATTTTGTGTGAGCAATCTTTTTTTTGAATAACAAGATTCTGTAATTTTCTACTAAACCAAGTGGGAAAATTAGATGATTTAAAACGTTTAATTGGAACAAACATCTCAATAGAAAAATAGAGTGCAGTGTAAAAATAAAGAGCATTGTAAAAAATATCAATGCATTTATTAATATCCTTTTGATTAAAAGCAGTATACCAATTCATATGCAAGCAAGGTAATTATTAATGGCAACAAAATCACAGTTTACAAAATCATAATAATAAACATCATACTTAAGACTAAAATCACAATTAATAGGAATACTTATTTCAATACTATTTAAAATTAGGTGAGTGTTTCTGAATAAAAATTCGTTTTAGGGCCAAAAAGGCCTTTTTGTTCAACCGTTTGACATGATCGCTAAAACGAAGAGCTTCGTCCATATGTAAGCGTATGACCCCTCCTAGGTTAATATCAACATTATTTTTGACAATCACTTTATATTTTTTACTTGCAAACATAGAAGCTTGGATTTATTGAGGTTAAGTTGTAGATTATGTTCATTAGACAGAGACCTAATGGTTTCTAAGTCGTGATTAACACGCTGTGTTGCATCAGCAAAGTTGGTGGCATCAAAGTTATATACCAGTTGCGTATCGTCAGATTAGTAGAACATAGAATATCAGCGGTGTATATTATAAAAACCAAAGGAGATAAAATAGAGCCTTGAGAAACACCGGAATGAATACTTAGGGTTTGAGAAGAAGTTCCATTGTATGTTACTTTCTGAAATCTATTATTAAGAAAAGATGAGATAATATTTAAAGAAGCATCTGAGCACCCATAATAATGCAGTTTGGAACACAAGAGACAAATAAATATACTGCAGGCAATTATTAAAAATAAAACATGACAAATATTTTATTTTAGGCAAAGCAATAATACATACAAACTACAAAACCGTTAATATATAATTGAAAGCATCATGTTTATCATTTAATAGTATTAAATCTTATAAGGTAGGTGAAAAAAATATTAATTTTATCGAATGACCTGTATTTTATTTCGGTACATTGAGTCATGCCCATGAGAACTTTTAAGTCCAAAAATTATATTTTATCTAATATGAAATGCGCAGTGTCCTTTGAAGTTATCTTTTCAATTTTAACCACACCCATTAATATGTGTATAATAAATAAGGTGTCTTTATCTAAGTGATAAATTACTGTAGATTTAATTTAATTTATTTTTTACATTTAGTATTGATGTCCCTGAGGAAAACTTTAAAGATTTTAGTTTTTTTTGTAATTTGACCTCGATCCAGCAAACTCCTCATTAAAATGTAAATTAACGCCAAAATGGAGCAACATAACAGATAAGAAATAATCATTTACTTAAATATATATACTAAGCAGAGATAAGAAGAGGAACGGATATCAGGGATATAGTATGGAGGTTATAAATGTATGAAATCAATATGTATTGTAACGATCAACTTACGTAATTATTAAACCAATACTTACATAACGATAATCGTGATTCATTATCTTTACCCGCTTTATTCATCTGTGGTGGCAAATAATGGGTTTATAACTACCCACAGATATATCAAAAACGAATTAGAAATATACTACATTTAAATTAAGCTGTAATGAGTTATATGTAAGGCAATTAGCAAAGCATTCCTAGTCAATAGAATAACGATTAGATGAATAATTTGACTTAATTCTTAATTAACTAGTCACAGCAAAATTGATTTTGATTAGCTTTAAAAATTTTTTAAATTTAAGTGTCAACGCAAAATCCAGGTTTCTACATGTCAACAGTTTTGAGTTTCCCAATACGAGTTTTTGATTAGTTAAGGGAAACTTGATAAGCGTCGCAGTCTTGATTTTTTAGTATCCACAGCGATCTTTTTCATATGTACAAGGTGATCGTGTGACCATTTGTGCTCTTCAATTATAATTGTACAGCACACATACATACGCATACCCACATAGTGCAATCTCGAAAACATTGAGCATAATTTTTTTGAAGAGCGTGAATTTCGAAAGGCACAAATACAGACTTTACCGCAATATATGATTTGTGCCAATTAAAGGCGTAGTTTTCGCAAAACAGCTATTAAGTGAAATCTATATTGTTGAGACGAATTCATAATTGTTTCATTGGTAAAAACTTGTCTTAGGTAATAGAAATGGGAATGAGAGCGACTCATTCATCTGTCGTTCTTAACCTCTAACCATTTACTTTTTTTTATATTAAATAATTTTTATTTGTATATATTATTTTTTTTTTAATTTTTCTCTTTTTGGTATAAAGGTATATTATAGTGTCTGTTATAGTGGGGTGTTATATATTTTATAGGTAAATGAGAGTTGCACATTTAAACGTAAGATCACTGCGTACAAGGTTCAATGAATTTACATTCCTAGTAGAATATCAAAATTTAGACATTATCTTTTTATCTGAAACATGGCTCTCCAATACCGATGACTAATTGTTGTGTAAAATTCCGCGATACCAATTTTTTAAGAAGAATCGTCAGGGTAGAGGCGGGGGCGTGGCGGCTTATGTAAGAGATAAAGATAATACTGTTTCATTTGACTTTAATATTAATGCTCAATTGGTCCAGTGGGTCAATGGGTCAACCAGAGTCTCGGCTACTTGCAGCACTCTTCTTGATGCCATATTTGTGTCTAATGGGTCTCTGATACATAATAAAGGGGTCATTTGCGCAGACATCTCAAATCACATCTCAGATCACAACTTGGTTTTCTGTGAGCTAAATTTAAACAGGGTACCCATAGTTCTTAAACCCACTAATTGAATACAGGTGTTTTAAAAATTTTAATAACCAATTTTTTTTGCAGGATTTATATTTACTACCATGGGATAGCATTTTAAATCAAAATAATATCGATAGTAAAATAGTAATTTTTAATAATTTAATTCAAACACTTTTTAATAAACATCATAGTTACATGATCGGTAGGGTTCCTCCATTCAAATGGCTTACCAAAAGATATACACTACAGATAATAACACTGCTAAATTCGTTCAAACGTACAAAAAATTTAGCGCAGGCAGAGTTTGGAGTCCACATTTTCTCTAATTCTTTTGCTCGGAAACTAAAATATTACTCGTAAGCTGCTAAGATGTGTGTGGTCAGCTTTTTTCGGGCACTTTCTTTGAATATATACATTCCATAAATAAAACAGAACTTATCTGGTGCGTGCTTGCACATTTCAGTGTATTTTATTATACACTGAATGTTGTTGAATATGTGATTATCTTGTTAAACTTTTATAATTGGGTTTTTATATCATATTAATAGTTATTTGTTCTAATTCTTTGGATAACTTTTGAGAATGTGACTTTACTTTACTCTTTTTCTTTTCTTTTCATTCTTTTAGGTTTGTTTGTGTGTGTTTTTTTTTAACTATATTTTTCATTGTTTTGCAACTGTTTCCTGTTATTGGGCAAGTTGCCTGTTGGAAATAAAGGCTTATTATTATTATACACAGTACGAACTACCCAAACGTAACGCCATAGCTTGGGCAGTGGGTGAGTTTTGTCCATATAAGGCTGCGGGACCTGATGGAATCATACCCATGATGTTGCAGATAGGCCTCGAAATCACGATGCCTTACTTAAAGAGAGTTTTTGAGGCCAGCATTGCAATGGGGTATGTTCCACTAACATAGAGGGTGGCAAATGTGGTCTTTATCCCAAACCCGGGCAAGAAAGACTACCGTCAACCAAAGTCCTTTAGGGCAATAAGCCTGACTTAATTTCTACTAAAGACTATAGAAAGGCTTATAGACAGGTATATAACAGAGGAGATTCTAATAGAATCACCACTACATAGGAATCAGCATGCCTACATGAAAGGGAAGTCGACGGAAACGACACTTTACTCTGTAGTGAGCAAAGCTGCAAAAGCCATAGAGAACATGGAAATAGCCCTTTTCTTTGACGTGGAAGAGCATTTGATAAGGCAAAAACAGATACTATCTACTAAGCCCTCCTGACCAGGGGCACTCCGGCTCATCTAGTTAGGTGAGTCAAAACGGTGCTGGAAGACCGGAAGATCAGTGCTACACTAGACTGTCGTGTCGAGACCAGGGTGAAAGGCGGCTGCCCAAAGGCAGTTGCCTTCACCACACCTTTGGTGCCTGGTGATGGACAGTCTCCTCAGGAAGCTAGAACTTGAAGGACTCTATGCACAGGCATACACGGATGACGGACTAGTGATGGTCACGGGTAAATTCGTGAACACAGTCTGTGAGCGGATGCAAGTCGCGTGCGGGATAGTGGAACAGTGGTGTCGGGAGACAGGGCTGTCGGTCAACCCCGAAAAGATCGAGCTCATTCTCTTTACTAAGAGGCGGAATTTGACAGGCTTTAAACCTCCCATTATGTATCAGACTCGCCTAACTTTGAGGCAGCAGGTCAAATACTTGGAAGTTACTTTAGACAGCAAGTTTAAAACACGTTTAAATCTCACGTAGAGCAGGCAGTAATTAAGGCAACGGCCCTAATATAGCAATTACGGCGAACAATAGGTACAAGATGGAATCTAAAACCCCACGTTCTCCAGTGGCTTTATACTGCAATCATACGACTGAGGATCTCGTACGGATCCGTGGTCTGGTGACCAGCCGCATTGAAGATCATCAACGCCCAAAAGCTGACCAGGCTGCAAGGACTGGTCTGCTTGGGAATTACTGGAGCTATGAGAACAACACCTGCGGCACCACTAAATATTCTTCTTGGGCTACCGAGTCTACCTCCCAGTCTGGATTGAGAGGGAGGCCATGGCGGCACATAAGAGGATGAAGGATAGCGGAGGGCGGCGCAATGTTCACTTAGGATAAGGCCATAAGACGATTGCTCTCAGGATGTGTAAGAACATACCAATTCTGACATCCAGATGCACTACAGAAAGTGGCAAACTAAGATTAAAGAAGGGGCTTCGTGTCGAAATCCCGACAAGGGAAGAATGGTCGTCGAACCAAATTGAAGAGCCAAGTAGTTTCCAGGCCTGGTACACAGATGGATCATGGATGAAAAGCACCAATTCAGCCGAAGCCGGAGTGTACAGGATGGAAACTAACACAGGGAAATCCTTCCCGCCAGGGACACCACACACCACATTTTTTCAAGCGGAGGTGTTTGCTATACTCGAAGTAGCAAACAAACGAGAGGCATTGGAAGGTAACGGAGGAATTTGCATCTACTCCGATAGTCAAGCTGCCCTCAAAGCGATTCAGAAACCCAGGGCCAGCTCAGCGCTAGTCCAGGAATGCAGAGACGCATTGGAAAGGCTTGCAACACACAGGGAAGTAAGACTTAGGTGGGTCCCAGGACACCAAGGTGTCGAGGGCAATGAGCGGGCCGACGAAATGGCAAGACAGGATTCCGTTAACCCCTTCGTATGCCCCGAACCTTGTCTCGGTCTTAGCAAAACAACAAATCTCCCAGGCACTTAATAATTGGGCCTGGGAAAAAACAAGAAAGAATTGGAGAAGGACAGAAGGATGTAGACAGGCCAAGGAAATGATACCAGACCATGACGGCTCTAAAGAAAGGGCAAAGACTCGGCAAAGTATCAAAGACTTGGTGGGAATCCTGACTGGGCACAACAGTCTAAACAGTCATCTACACTTTCTTGATATAAGAGAAAGCCCAATCTGTCGGAATTGCGGTACAGGGGAGGAAACTTCATACCACATACTAGGTATCTGTGATAGGTGGAGTCGCCTGAGAAGGAAAATTTTCTTAAAGATCTGAACTGGTAAACTGGAACAACGTGCAAGCCTTTATTAAAAGGACGGGTCAACTCAGTGAAGACCGCGCATTGGGAGTGGAGGTGTAGGGGTGCGTGATTCTGGAGTTGGCGAAAAGGGACTGTTGAGGCCTACTTGCCAAGCTCTAGCTCCCCCACCCTTACTACTGCTATTACTACTACCCAAACGTAACGAACCAAACATGTTATAATTTCATTTTCACAATTTTTCTTCGATTTGGATGAACAATTGTGATTTGGATAAACTTTGGCTCAAAATGTAGGTGACAGAATTATCTCTAAACTCACCCGATTTATGTTGGTATTGAATTTTTCTTTCCAGAAAAAAGTCAATAAATTTGGAAAAACAACGTCAAAAATGCCCTTTTTTCGACTGTCAACAACTGTTTTGCAAAAACTAAGAGTTCAGTTGACACAAATCATATATTTTCGTGAATGTAATGTGTGGCTTCCAAAAGTAAAACACTTCAAAAAAATGATGCGCTATGTTTGCGAGATTGTAGGTAATAATAACTACACTATGGCACAAAAAACAGGATTTTTGCAAATATCTCGAAAACGGTTCTTTGAAGAAAAAAGTCATTTTAGGTTTCAGCGCCTTCAAATTAGTCTTAAAATCCCCTTTTTGTCGACATAAAAGTGAAAATTTGTAAACTAATGTTACCAGCAAACGCCTTAGAACATTGAAAGACTAGAATTAGCATTGCCGTGGAACTATGGGCAGTTTGTTTGCTTGCAACATCTCGGATGTAATGATCCCAAATGCTTATGTAGAAATGGCAAAAAAAAACACACTTTATAATATCATAAAAGTTTGTCATTTATTTTGACTGGAGCAAAACAATACTACTCCTCTTTAATAAAATATGAACCTTTTTTTTTCTATAGAGAAGTCATCATTCAATGTTAAATTAATGTAGATCACGTATATAAGAGAAAACGGCAACAACATCGCAACGCCGCTCGATCCCATTGTTGATTCCACCGACACAAGTAATCTTTACCAGTGACGTCGTCAAAAAATATTTACATGATAAATATTTATTATTAATAGATTATGCTTTAAATTATCAACAATATTTTTTTAACGTACTTCATTAGACTAAAGATACTTTAATAAAAAGCATTTTTATGGACATTAAATATTTTATAATTATTATAGATTTCTTAATAAGTTTTTATTATTCTACGTTTATGACGACGGTTGTCCCTTTATAAGATGTTATGATAATATCGACTTCACAAATGCCGAATGTAAAGACAAAGTCTTTTGCCTGCGGTTTTGTCATTTCAAATTTGTTAGAAGCGGTTTTAGGAATAAGAATGTTATTATTATTATTTTTTTTGCTTTGAAGATGTTATTTAATTTTGTGTTTAGAATACCATACATCTATTTCTCCCTTTTATTTTTAATCCAAAATCTAAAATCAATAAGATAAATTTACATTATTATATGTGCACCCTCCTTGCCCCTGTGCACATGTTGAACTCAAACAAAGTTGTTGTTTACTAATTCTAGCCTTTCAATATTCTAAGGCAAACGCTGATGATTGATCTCTCTCGGACAAAATCGACTCCTTTTGACAGACGAGAAGAAAATACTTTTTAGTAAAAGAGGAATTCTGAGCATATGCCAATGCAGAAAACAATAATTGAATATAATAAATTGTTTTTATGTTTCGTGTCTTACAAAAGGTACTTGCGCCAATGGCGTGTTTATTATTGCCAAGCCCTCTTAAACCTTGACAACGATCATTTTCCATTGAAACTTATGAATGACAAGGCGCACCTATCCTTTATCCGAACATTCTATGAAAATGAGACAATTTGGTAAACTGGTTTTCTAACATAACTTTTTGCTACGGATAAAAGTAAAGGAGCTCTTATTGTAGAAAAAGTTTTTATTAAATTGATATGTTGTCCAGGTCCGGCATCAGGGGCACGGTCTTAAAATTATTGAGAAGCTATTTAACAAGTAGACAACAATTTTTTAAAATAGAAAATATTAAAAGTAAAAAAATTTAAATAATAAAAGTTGTGTTTGAAAAAAATAAGCTCTACTCAACAAATCTGATATACTCCAGTGATATTTTTAATGTTCGATTAATCTATGTATTAGAGGTATGTTGCTTTATTAAAAAAAAACTAAAAAAAAAATTATGTAATGAAGAATCCATTACATACTTTTTTTAATAATAATAATAAATAATTTTAAGATAATACCAGAAATTGCGTAAACAAACACTTAGTTACTCAAAAAATTAACACAAGTTTGAACAAGTGATCTTTAAACTATCTTGCACCAAAAATTTTGAATTTCATGCCAAACAACATTAAGAGTGTTTATAGGTTCAAAACATTTTTGAACCTATAAACACTCACTGTTGTTCTTTTTTTTTGTAATGGTTAGGGTATACTTCATTAATTTTTTTTTTTACAAAAACAGTTAGGAGCACATGCAGACATTCGGTTATCTAGGTGCATAATTCGTAATTTTGTATTATTATCCTTTATTATATTTATGCGGAATTAAAAAAATTATCCAAATCTATGGAATTTTTTGGAAAATGATTCTAAATCTATGAAATTAATAAAAAAACGGTTCCAGAAAAAAAAAATTAAAATGTCACTAACCTAAGCAAAGGTATTCAAAAAAGCTTTACGTAAAACTATTTTCCAAAGTTTATTTATTAATTCCCCAAAAGTAAAGCAACTATTTTACCTTTTTCAAAAAGAAATGATTTTTGACATTCGGGCACAAGTTAAAAATTGAGAAATTAAAATTAAAACATTAAATTTTTTGACAGGTTAACAAAACTGTATTTGTGTGGATCGAAATAAAAATGGTGGTAGAAGCGTTTTTAAAAGGAAAGATCACTGACATTTGCAGATAGTTGCTTAGACCAAAATACATTGTCTCTAAAAGAATTTTACAAGACCTAGAAAACCTATATTTTGAATGTATAGGAAACTGAAATGGATTCGCCAATTGATCGTCATGCCAGGCTTAAATTTGCAAGTCTAATTTTAAATTGGGCGGCATTTAGTCACGAAACTTCATTACAAAATTTTCATTTATTAAACGAAGCGTGTAAGACGTCCGGCTAACATTACATTCCTAATTAAACACGTTATTTCAACAATAAAGCATGGAAAGGTTAGTGTGTTTGTCTTTTTTAAATGAAGTTAGTCCTTTGCACTTTATAGGCGGAACTATTGATAGTTACCCTATGCTGAGTGGCAGATGCATATAAGATTCAAATTTCAACAGCATAAAGACCCCGAGCACACTTTTCGTCTTGTACAGAAATAGTTTCAGGTGAATACTAGGTGAATACGTAAGTTCTAAAGTGGCTGGCGCAATCACTGAACCTAAACTTCCTCGAAAGTTTGTAGGAAGGTTGAACCTCACGTCCGCACCACAATATTTTTACCAAACAAACAGTTGTTGTTCATAAATTAAAGGAGGTTTGGAGTAAGAGGTCAATAACTACTCTTAAAAATCTGTTAGATGGTAACACACAAGGCCCCCAATGCTCAAAAACTGGTTAGACTGCAAAAGTGGGTCGGTCTCGGCATTACAGGTGCGATGGTAACAAGTGTGAATTCAGAGGGAGCGCTGTCATCCTATGTAAGGATGAAGGATAGTGCTATATAACAGCATCAACCCGATGTAACAGGGCATAAATCCATCACCAAACTGATAGAGACAGAAATGCCAATTCTGCCTCTCAATGCAAAGCCAGAGGACACTGCGTAGCTAGGAGGTTCCTTTAAGGTCGACATAGCAAGCAGGGGAGAATGGCCTAACACAAAGGCTCGATCGCGAAAGGATTTGCAAATATGATAGACGGCCCAAGAATGGCCCACACAGGGTTGTCAGGAGCTGGATTGTATCGTAGCGATCGAGGACAAGCTTTTTCGTTTGGAAGATATTTGACGGTCTTTCAAGCGGAGGTGTTCACTATACTGGATGTGGCTACAATGGAAGAAGTTAAAAAGGGTTCGGACACAGAAATATTCATTTACTCCGACAATAGCGGTTGCTGACAGACCAAAGACCTGCTATCAAATCCAACTAAAGCTAGGATAGCGTGGCTGTTGTGCCCTAGTTGTGGTGTGGCGGAGGAAACGGCATATCATTTTATAGGAGAATGCGAAATATGGGCTAAGATCAGAAGAAGAACCACGGGTTCACCCTTCTTGTCACGAGAGGAACTAAAGGACCTTTACTAAAAAGGCCTGCTCTCCTTCATTAGGACGGATCGCCTGCTTAGGGAGACCAGCGGTCATGGATATTCTATTATTAATTAAAATTAAATATTTAAACGTTTGTTTAATTTATAATCACAGTTATTGAAGTATTTGCATATTAGCAAGGTTTAAGATATTTCCCTCATTATGAAGAGAGATTCAAACAATATATTCTTTATCTTTTAATATGAAGTTTAATAAAGAAAACAGATTCTTAAAATGCATTTATAAAAGCTGACCTGTCAAACTTTCGTTTCTTTTAGCAGGACCAGAAAAGATTAAATTAATAAATTTAAAATTGCAATTTTGTTTTTGAAGATGCCGGTTTCTCCTTCCGTTTTCTTTAATACAAAAAATTAATTATTTTTTTCACATATTTGCAACTGAAAATTTAAATTTATGTCTTTCTTATAACGTTCATACACATTTTTGATTGTACAGCTGGTCGCAAAATGCCCACTACTTTTTTTGTAATTATAACTTTAAATATAGTCGAAAAAATAAATTATTTCTACCAATTTAAACGGTCTCATTATAGTTTTGGTTTTATTTTTGAACGAATGCTTATGCACATAACTTAAAATTTGCATTTTAGCATCACCCAAGCGTACGCATTGCTCCAAAAACATAAATTGTTTTTTTTTCTTTCACGCAACACAGGCAGTCGTTTAATATTAATTATCCCTAAGACTTGAATTTAATCAATTTTAAGGTATTATTATGTCTGCGCAACAACAGTGGATGATGTGTTAACCTAAGGTGGGTTGAGGTCCTATGAGAAATCTGAGACCTAATTCTGATATTCATTAAATATTTCACAATGTTTTTATTAATTGGTTATATCTGAAGTTTAAGCAAATTAACTAAAATAAACTTTTATGCATAACAAATAAAACATTATTTATTTATTTCAAAAAACATTAAAAGTTTTGTAGTATTTAAAGCCTAGACACGTTTGTCTGATTATGGTTAGGAATAATATATGTATTATCTTAGAACATTGAATGCCTAGAATAAGCGTAGCTGCAAACCATAGGCGAGGTTGTTTGAGTTCACCATCTCTCAGACAATGATGTCAAATCGAATTTCAAATTTTTCATTCAATATATAATTTTCTTAATCCACTACATACTTTTTTAATGTGTTGTATTTTGTACCAAGTAAAAAATGTACTCTTTAAAAGTGTTGTTTATTTGCTGACTAATAGTATATACATTGAGAGTAATCAACAAATTTTTCAAAATAAAAAAAGATGCCTGACAAAAAAGTTAATGAAAAAAAGCAACTTGGCAACGTAGAATACCCTCTATGTTTACAATGCACGTATCCGAAATTGCCAGTTTGTGTTTTTTAAGATATTTTTTCATATCGGTGAAGTTAGCGCCCGATCGATATGCAGTAACCATAATCTAGAACGCAGTACATGTCGTTTGCCAGCAACCTATTCATAGTCCGCGCCCGCTATTATTTAGTCAATACAATGCTCGTATCTTCTAAAATTAGCAATCAATAACTAAATCGATTTAAAGTGGTTATAAACCTCTATAAACTAAAGTGATTTTTATAAAACTTTATAAACTAAATGATTTTTTACAGTGAATTTTTTGTGAAAATTACTTAATAAATATCTAAACGCATTTAATTAAGATGGTTGCAAACCTCTACAAACAAAATGTAACTCCTAATTGCTATAAGTCTAATAATATATAATCATTTATAACATCTAACTCAATCATTTTTAATCAAATTTCAGGAGACGGGCATTATATTAATTAAATAATAATGGGCGCCGACTATGAATATGTTGCTGGCAAACGACATATGATGCGTTCTCAAATTTGGTTGCTGGCTATCAACCAGACCTCAATTTTTGCACACATTAATTTTGCGGCATTTCGGGTTCGCATAAGCAATAAATTTACTAGAATTTAATAATATACTTAATTACACGTTTTTATTAATATTTTGGTATCCAATACTTAATAGATACTTCACAAATATGCCATCTTTTATATTATAACCTAGAAGGATGACACCATTGACGCCTAACTCGCCTGTGAAAGGAACGATTTGAATTTCCTTTTTTCCAATGTATGTGACCCACTTCAGAATTCTTTATTATTTTCCAGCAAAAAGAGAGTTTTTAGGCTTAATATTAATTTAAAAAACGCACTAACACCATCGACATCTTTAAAGATTTAGCTTAGTGTAAATATAGTACAAAATAGTCTTGGTTTATAAACGAGTTTCACTTTTTTTTTTGCTTTATAATGAAGAATGCAAATTAGTTTCTGCTAATTATTTTAATTTATTATATCACTTTATTTTCTTCTGATAAAATTGAGTAATCACTAGCAACATGGAATACTAAGCATGCTGAAAAAACAAAATATCCCCTCTGTCCCCTGTGTAGATGTTGCGCTCAATCCAAAGCAGTCAATGTTTATTTTAGTGTATTCAATGTTCTAAGAAAATAGGTATACAAACAATATTGGCATGCAAAAAAAATCTAAAATTGTCTTAATCGGTGAATCATGTCTATTCCAGTAATAAAAAAAAACCATATTTTAGTTTATAATAATTGTTTTATTTTCTTAAAGTTTTTTAATATCTCGAAACACTACAGTTGGCGCATATCCAACAGCTGACTATCAAAAAATAAGCGATCAATTGGGTATAGTTTATTTTTACCATAGATGATTTTAATTATCCATTTTTGGACCGTCGCTAAAGTTCTTAAATGCGATTCACAAACTCCTCCCCATCCGATCAAGCCATGTGTTAAGTGACTCCCAACAAGTGCTTTATGCGATTTTGACGGAATATCCTTTATAAATGCATCGTCAAATGGACTAATAAAAAAGTAAAATTGACCTTATTACAACTATACCCAAAGTATATTGTTAATATGATATTCTGAGATCGTAAATACAATGTAAACATATTTTTTAGGACGGTTTGGCTATAAGAGTCGCTTCGCTTATTTTAATGATTCATTTTTCTATTAGTTATTTCATTCCTTAGAAAAATTGTGACCGAGTAACACGTGTCTACCACTGTTCCTAATTTATAATGTCGACGAAAAAAATTGAAAAACGAGTTTTAACGCAAAAAATTTGTGCTACCGCTTAAAGTGAAAACAGAAATGCTTGATCGTTTACGCCTTGGAGAGTGGTTTGCATCAATATCACGCTCATTCGATGTCAACGAATCAACTGTACGATCGATAAAAAAATCCGAAGATAAAATAAGGTCGTCTGTAGCTTCAACTTCACTGTCAGCGAAAGTTGTTTGTGATCCAGCAATAGAAAAATGGAAGTGGCGCTGTCATTATGAATTGAAGATTGCAACCAAAAAACGGTGCCTCTGAGTGGTCCAATAATCCGGGAGAAGGCAAAGCGGCTTTACACCCATTTTAGAGAACCTGGTGGTAGTAGTGGTGGTGAATGTATAGATAGAGGATTTTAAGCATCGGAAGGTTGGTTCAATAAATTTAAGGTGAGACAATCATTGCCTAGCATTAAAATCGTTGGAGAAGCTGCATCTGCAGACACTGCTGCAGCAGAAGGATATTCAGACGAATTTGCAAACCTAGTAGCTGATGGAGGATACAAATCTGGACAAGTATTTAATGCAGACGAAACCGCACTGTTTTGGAAGAGAATGCCAAACAAAACATTTAAGCTCCATTACATTAGACGAACGTTTAAAATCATATTGGATAATATGGAATGTGATCCTGATATGAATGTTACGGAATGCTGG
The DNA here is from genome assembly GCF_022605725.1 of Anthonomus grandis grandis. Classification (NCBI taxonomy): domain Eukaryota; kingdom Metazoa; phylum Arthropoda; class Insecta; order Coleoptera; family Curculionidae; genus Anthonomus; species Anthonomus grandis. Next base: position 42,863,378 of record NC_065567.1, read on the forward strand.
AAATTTGACATAGCATAAGGCATTGTAAACGAAGAATCTGTGCAAATTCAAACTTTGACTGCAAACATAGCAAAAATTGCAAAAAAAAAGAATTGGAACAGATAGAATCAAGTGACATTCAGATGTTGCTTGAATCGCAAGATGAAAATTTGTCTAAAACGGATTTGGAGGAAATGTTAAATTCACAGCCTATTGAAGAAGAGGCTTCAACAAGCACTGAAAACGTGACATTTAATTCAAAAAATCTTAGCGGTGGTATAAGAATGGCAAATGAACTTCATGATTTTTTTATGAAAATTGATCAATCTATGGAACGAAGTCTTATTTTTAAGAGGCAAATTGCTAATGCCACTGCACATTGAACATCAGTATGAATTGAAGGAGCTTTTAAAAAATGCCAAGCAAGAAAAAATTACGAAATTCTTTAAGCCACTGCTCAAGCCTGAAGGTAATAATTAATCAATATGGTCAAAAGCTTCAATTAAATTCATTTTATATATACAGATCGTGTTATCGTGAGCTCTTACCCAAAATAATGGCCAAACACCGCTTGGTTGCAGCTTGTAGGCGGCGGAATTTTTCGTTTTTACTTTTTAAAACGGGAGACAACAGACCTCACTTTGCTGTGTTACTGCACGTTGCATTAATAGTTTTTGAGCGTTATTTTCGTGTTTTTTTCACTATGGCTGTTTATACCCCTTCCGACAGAGTTCAACTAATTAAATGGTTTTATGGAGGCAATTCGGCAGTACAATGTAGAGATTTATTTTCAGTGACATTTGAGAATAGACCGATTCCATTTACCATTTACAGCATGAATTTAGTAGGCCAACAAATTTAGAGGAGTTGCGAAATAAAATTGTCGAAGGTGCCAATTCCATTTTACCTGAAACTTTTTTGGGGGTGCGAAATAACTATTACGATAGGTTAAGTTTTTGTTTAGCCAAAGAAGGCGGTTTATTTGAGCCTTTTATTTAAAAAATGATATGTTGTTAAGTTTGTTTATTCGAGTTTTATTTCTGATTTTTTATTATATTTTTATCAGAGTTGATATTTTATTTTTTATTAGAATAACGCTTTAATTTTCATTATGCAAAGCACAGCATATTAAACATTTTAAGATTACAATTCTATGCGGGTTTTACACATTGTCATGTCTGTAAAACCAGCATTAGAATAAATATTTTAAAAATGCCTGGATTTTCGCGTAATATTTTGGGACATTTTGTCGCCAAACGACGCATCTCCCACGAAAGTCAGATGTTTACTTATCTCGTCCTCGGACCGGCCGGGACGGTGCTCTATCGCAGGCACTCGTACACGCGCAACGTTGCAAAATTTCGCCTCTATACGGTTTCCTATAAGTAACGAATGAAAATACGATCTGTATATGTATGTATGTACTTGTTTGTTATTTTGTCTCCTAGGAACGTATCCCCTATAATCCCATATAAATTACCATTCCATATTCACGGTTTCTTATTCGCGGCATATTTACGGAACGTATACCCCGCGAATAAAGAGCTTTTACTTTACTTTATTTTTACGTTAGTTTATTGTTATCTAACCTTATTTTAATAAATTTCACATCCTCCTCAACCTTAGTTTTTAAGTCCCGTCAACGCTCACAAATAAAACATTATTTATTTATTTCAAAGTTTTGTAGTACTTAAAGCCTAGAAACGTTTGTTTGATTATGGTTAGGAATAATATATGTATTATGTATTGTTTTGTCAAACAGGACAACATTAAAATAATCTGAGTAATTTTTGGTGATCACCAACTCCTACGCCATTTTTGTTTTTTTGTTTTAAGTATTTTTTGTTGTATGTATTGTAATAATTTTTGTATTTAAAGACCTTTACACGATTATAACAGACACATGCGTGTTAAGCTTATTAAGCATAACGGTTTCAATTCAAATGATAACCCATTTTTATTTCCTCTGAAATGCAGCGAAGCAACTAGTCGCTCTTCCCAGGGTTTGTGTATATATTTATTTTGTGTATTAGAAAATGGATAATAATAGACTTAATAAAGTGTTAAGTCAACCGACATTAGTTTTAAACGGATGAAAATTCAGCGATATTAAATTATACTAAAATTAGATAAAAAAATGTAAATTACAGAAGCACTTAGTGTTGGCGGATACAAAAATGGAGATAATAATCTGATAAATCGTAAAACACACCATAATGTAATAAATGTAATATTATGCTATATCCATATTGTATTAAGGTATAACTTTATAAGTTGAACTTGGAATCACAATAATCACTTTAAATTTTCTTATTATTATTTTAACAAGAATTCTTTTTCTCCAAGTTAAATGACCAGAACTCTTTTTTGAGTGCATTTTAACACAAGTAACTAGTGACAAACTAACGAAAAATAATAGCACATTCATCCGAAAAATGTATTTTCCGATCAATTCAAAAATATTAAAATATTATTAAAAAAAAAATTATATATATTTACATACCCATTCCAGTAACTTTGCCGTCAACAGGATTAAGCTGATAGAAGATTTCATCATATTTTGGCTTTTCTCTGTTAACAATCCAATCATGCTCTCCAGCCCCAGCATCAACACCTTCTCCTTTTTTGTATCCAAACGGAGATGCAGTATCTTCCACATTATTAAAGGCACCCCCCGAGACATGTCCATTATTTTGGTTAGTTGCCGAGTCTTCTAATGGAATCATGGCCATTAATTTTGAAATATCTTCGGCCAGCATTCTATCAACTATCTCTAAGAGTTTAGGCTTCATAGGATTAAACTTGGTAAAGTCTAAATTAACCAATACTTCTTGCATTTTTTTGATTTCAGGAAAATCACCTTGTGAAATTTGGTGTTCTCTCTGAAGTTTATCATATATTTGTCCTAAGTTTTTAATAAGCTCTTTTTTCTTTGAGTCCTTGCCGAAAACTGAAGGCATTTCCTTTCGTAGTTCTGCAATAATAAACGCATGAACTTTTGCAAGTCTAGCCCGTTTAATTAAATCATTTAATTTTCTTAAGGCGGCATTACGAGGTAGCGACTGCAGGTCTTTAAATAAGTCCTGTTCCTCATCTTCAAACAGTCTTCTGTTTACATCATATCTTAAAGGCTGGTCCCAGAAGGACCCGATATAGACTCTTGCAACTTCTGGCGTTTGAAGCACCTAAATAATATAAAGATTTTATTTAGTATTTTTTTATATCAATCGTAATTAAAAAAATTAATTTATATGTAAAATTTAAGAATCTTTAGAATATAGCCTCCTACAATAATAATACAGATCTTTATTTAGGCATATATTGTGGTTTACATTTTTTATTTATTCATTAATGGTAGCCACCAGTTTAAAAAAATATATATTAACTTAGCCTAAAACAATAATATGTTGCAAAATATAGAATCCAGTTGCACTGGATTCCAATGGTGCAACTAAAATTGCACCTTAGATCAATAGGTACTGAATTATGTTGCACATATGTACTTTACCATATCTACAAATTAGGCCTAGATTGCAAGAGTCACAAATAAAAGCTTCCTATCATAAATTATTCCAAGATCTTTACCGACTATTCCTCTCTTTAACACAGTGGACTCAATCCCATAGTTACTTTAAATATAATTGTGACAGCATTTAAGAACATTTAAATTCAAACCATTAAGTTTACACCAATTTCACACACACCTCCTCAAATCTGCCTGTAATAATTGACACTTGGTGTTATAAGTGTTGTAACACACCAACTGTCAATTATTACACAATTTGGTGTTTCATTAATATTGCGAAAAAATTCAGGGGGAGTTTCCTTGCTTAAAAATAATAAAAAAAGTCCTTATTAACCTATATCCGCAAATGTTTAATTTCTAAGATACAGGGTGTTAAAGTTTTATTTTTATTTTTTCTTAATAATTTCATTTTCATTTTTCATTTCATTTCATCTGGGGGTTTTTTTGATATGGTAAAGTCAAATTTAATGTTACGAGGGTTCTCACTTGTAGATGGCGCTACATACACAGTTTTTTGTATACTTTAAAGCGTGATAATTTTCTTATGGTTGCTAAATTTTTTTTTTACGAAAAAATAAAATTATCATATATCATTTTCACGTAAAAAAGATATCTTGGTCAAAGTCGACAGATTTTTGGTTAAAATTAAAATAATAATAATAATGCACATTTTAACGTTTTAGATTTGAGATATCATCAGCTTTAAGTTTTTATTCACTATTCAATGATCTTTTGAAACTTCAAAATAAATGTCAATATTTTATTAAGTTTTATTTTATATTTTTTTGTTAGAAAATATTTATTAATTAGTGAAAAAAAACCCAAGTTCCTACCACAAATATCTACTTTTAAAAAAGCCACTTGGTGGAACATAAGTTATAACAGTTAATCAAAATGTGAACCCCTAACTGCAATACAGGCCTCTATTCTACGACGCATCGATTGGCGAACTCGTTCAAATATTCCGGGCGTGTGTTTAATTGTTTCACAGGATGCGATAATGCGATTTTGTAATTCTTCCCCAGTACCTACTGGGGTTGCACAAACCAAATGTTTAAGGTGACCCCGAAGGAAAAAGTCCAAGGAATTAAGGTCTGGAGATCTGGGAGGCCAAGGTTCAGTTCCTCCTCGGCCTATCCAACGATTCGGATACACTATGTTAAAATATTCATGTGCAACTAAACTGAAATGAGGTGAGGCTCCATCGTGCATGAAGTACATTTGCAATCTTACTGCAATGGAACATTCTCCAAAAGTATGGGCAATTCGTATTCGAGGAAATGGCGATAAATTTCTCCAGTAAGCCTCAATGGCAAAAAAAATGGGCCTATCAAATGGTCTACAACAATTCCAACCCATACGTTAAGAGAAAATTGATGTTGATGACGGCTTTCTAAAATTGCATGTGAATTCTCATCCGCCCATAGGTGATTATTGTGAAAGTTCATTATGGCTTCTCTGGAAAAATTTGCTTCATCCGTGAATAATATTTGTCTTAAAAACTGGGGTTTCGCCAATTTTTTGTTGCACCTAACGGCAAAAATTTAGTATTAACGGAAAATCAGTCGGTAATAGTGCTTGTATCCGCTGGATATGATAAGGGTATAGAAAGTTATTCTTTAAAATTCTGAAAAGTGTAGAAGGACTTACATTTAAGTTTAAAGCAATCTTTCTAGTGCTTGTTGCAGGATTTTCCTCAATTTCATAAAGCACATTTTCTTCTACTCGTGGAGTTGCTGCTGTGCGCGGTCTCATGTTACCAGTAGTTTGTTGTTGAAAACTTCCAGTGTTACAAAGGCGTTAATGGAGATGAGCAAATATCCTATGATGCAGGATAACACGATTAGGATATTTCTCTTCATAAAGACGCCTGGCTGCTAATGATTTGCCGTTGGCCATAAACAAAATGCATATCGTACATCTCACTATTTGTGTAAACCATTGCAAAAAATTAATAATTTAAAAATTAGTAAACCCGTTCGGTATAGTGGATAAATGGGTACTAAATGTATGTACGTTACAGGCCTTTTCATACATAATTTTTTTAGTATTTCTGTTGCCTTTAGGCATTTGTTATACACAACATTCCTTTTACATTTATTATTTAAATTTTTTAAAGGAGTTTCAGACAACTTAAAAAAACAATTATTGTGACTTTTAAAATGTAATTTTAATTTAAAATATTACAATTCATTATGTTAAGTCTAAATATCTCGAAAACGGTGGCTTGTAGCGACTTCGACCAAGATACCTTTTTTCCGTAAAAATAATAGATATGACACTTTTAAAGTATGAAAAACCGTGTATGTAGCGCCCTCGACAAATGCGAACCCTCGTAACATTAAATTTGAATTTACCATATCAAAAAGCATAACTACCAAAATTATTAAGAAAAAACAAAAATATAAATAAAACTGTAAAACCCTGTATCTTAGAAATTAAGCATTTGCGGACATAGATTAATAAGGACTTTTTTTATTATTTTTAAGCAAGGAAACTCCCCCTGAATTTTTTCGCAATTATAATGAAACACCCTGTATGATATTGGTAGTTTACCATCTTTTTTACCTAAACGTAAACGCATCTTAGAAGAAAATATGTCATTAAACCAAAAGTGTGAAAAAAGAAATGTGTTAGTAGGAGATTTAATATTATAACGATATTGGCAACGCCGCGACACAAACGGGCACATCTCACGATGTCTCTGGGGACACGTGGAAGGTCAGCGAATATTCCGGAACCAGGGTCAGCCGAGTATATAAGAAACCGCGACGCCGCTGGGAGACCAGTTGACAATTCAATTCAGAATATTGGCGCGATATTTAAATAGGACATATCTAGTAGTAAATAAATATTTATAGTATCTATTCTTTAGTGATGTGTTTAGTAGTGTGTGTAAATAAATCAGTTGACAATTTTTGTGCATCAAGTGTTTTGATTGACACATAATGAATGGGTGAAAGTGTTACAATATTAACTATTTATATAAGTTTTATTGTAAAAAAAATGTTTCCATGTTACAGTCTACCCATTGACTTATAATGATAGCTGACGAGATTTATGTTTTTACAAGACCAAAGATTACTGTATTTTAGGAATTAAGTTAGAATGTGTTTTAATAACACAATAATTAGCTAGAAAAACTTAGATATTAATAATTAAATGTCTAAAGGATCAGGCATATTAGAATTTAAACATTGATGAATGAATGAATTGAAAAAAAAATTTAACATGCTGTCTAAGGAAATACCCAAATCCTGAATTTAATGTTTTTCTATAAAACAAATGTTACTTATTTTATACTGATATTCAATTATAGTCTTGTAAAATATACGTTTATAACATTTATAAGCATTCAAGTACATTTTATTAATCTTTTACTAAGTATAAGGTCCATTAAAAATATTCAAAACACAACAGGTCCGCAGTGTGACCCCTGAACGAATTATAAAACTCAAAAATGGCTCTTCAATTCTAAACAAACTGAATTTGTCAATCATTAAGCTGTGATTGATCCAGTCAAAGGCATTAGAAAAATCAGTTAACCTGGAGTCTATTTTCAAGATCGTCTGTAATAAACTGAACATATAGACCATCATTAAGGGAAGTTTACATCATTCCATTTTTTTTAATAAATACAAATTGTTCTAGATGAATTATATTGTTAAAAATTAAGAAAATCTCTAACCCAGAAGGCTGTCTAGTAATTTAGGAAGACCGATTTCCGACTGGTAGCAAACTGCTCAATAAACGTCTTTTAAAAATCAATGCTTTCCTCTATAACGGAAGTGTTGCAAAAGCTCCGAACCTTAACATCTATAATGTATCCAAACATTTTTTAAGAACGAATTTAATTCCATCAGGAGGAGAATTTTATTTTTAAGTCCATCAGGAGCAGCGCCCAATTTAGGAGGGCTATATACTAATAATCTAGTAAATTCCAGAAACAGAAAAACGCATTGTTGCCAAATGACTAGTCTTTGCATATAAAATATCAGAAAATACAGTTACAGATTCATTAGAGTAAATACTAAAAAAATCTATCATAACATTCTACAGGATTGCAATGCATTATTGCTGGTAAGTTATGTGACTTTTTTTAAATATTGGATCAAAAACTGTAATCTTGACGACCAGCTGTATCTCTGGTGGAGTGCAGTTGCAATACTCCGGGACAGTTCGATTCCTGGGAATCACATGAGATTCCAAACTCTCCTTGTACGATCACGCAGACACCAGAATTAAGAAGGCCACTTGCGCGCTATGAGCCTGCAGAAGGGCTTTCGGCAATAACTGGGGTCTTTCACCCAAGATCCTTCACTGGATCTGTTAATTTATTATCAAACCTTTTCTCGCTTAAGGGGCTATCGTTTCGTGGATATGTATAGAGAAAGCAAAAATCCGGGCCCAACTGGATAGAGTCCAGCATCTTGCATCTCTCAGCATAACGGGTTCCATGCAAACGGCGCCAATTAGAGCGCTGGAAACTCTGTTAAGCATTCCACCATTGAACCTGGTGGTGCAATTCGAGGTAATGAGGACTACTCATAGACTCAAGTGCCCTCTTCTTCTGATGGCAGTGACTGCATGACACCTGAGACTGTAGATTACAAGGGTTTTGTGACCCATATCGAAGGCAGAGAGGAGTGGCTGCACTTCAATGGGCTTACACTGTTAAACAAAGAGACCATGTGGTATCCAGATGGCTCCAAAATGGGCAATGGAGCTGGTGCAGGGCTCTGTGGTGGGGTCCCACATACCAGCAGAGCGACCCAACAACACATACCAACTTGCTGGGAAAGCCTGCTCGGACGGCAGGGCTGCCATTAAGAGCTCCAAGCTCGTACTGGAGTGCAGGACCTTTACCTAGAAGAGCTGGTAGAGGTAATATGCAGGATTCCGCTTGTCTGGCTGCTTGGGCACTCAGGTCATGCTGAAAAAAAGGAAGCGGACTACCTTGCTAGACTAGGATCTGCGAATCAGCCGATGGGCCCGAACTCGTAATCGATATATAGCTAAATGCGTAGCAGTTATAACAATGAAGAGTCTGCTAGATAAGTGGACTATCCGAAGATGGACTGAAGCCCCTGGGATGAGACTAAGGCGCACATATACTGCACCCCCTCTGCCTGCGTCATGAGATATCTACTGCGCTTAAAAAGACGCGAAATTCGGCTAGTAACCTTGTGATCCTTTAACTGGACACTGGGATTTAAGGCGCCATCTTCACACTATCGGCATATCAGACAACCCGGAATGCCGGTGGAGGAGAACGAAACTGCAGACCACGTTACCGAGGGGTCTTCAGCACTCGCAACGAATATAACACGCATGTTAAAATTCTTGGGTAACGCCTACAGTATACCGAGCGACTTTAAGTCCTTCAAACCAGAAAGCGTTAGCATTAGTTTTTTCAAGGCTACTGGCCTCTGGTAACCCTCGGTAGGGCAAGACGAATGCATTAGGGGACCTATTTGCATAACAGCCTCCGGTGCCCACTACACTACAAATCAAATCAACTGTTGTCTTGAATGTTATGTTCAATTTTATTTCCATAATTTTGATAACATCTCTTAAACAAGAAAAAAATTTCATGGATGTCTTGATTTTTATGCATTTTAAGAGGAATATGCATACTAATTGCTTTAAATACTATGGAATAAGATATTTGTAATTTTTCATCAGTTTTTATGCTTTAGCTTAGTCTCTCAATTAATGCTCTCATTAATACCAGCATAATTTCCATTCTTAAAGTCTAAAAAATATTCTTCATTCTCAGCAAAATTATTAAAATTATTATTGCACAATAACTCACTGCCAAATGATAGCCACTATTTTCAGAAATCTTGTCAGCTGCCTGAGATCCATTAAAATTTTAAAGTCAAAAGAGCACCTCTTCAGTGACTCAACATGACTTTTTCCAAAAATTTGAAAACCTAAATTGATTAAACTCCCTGAATCTTCCAATGGACAACTTACTGTTAAGCCCACCTCTTCACCATTGACCTATTGGGCATTTCATAAATTGCAAGCCCAACAATAATTAAACAATTGGAAACTTATTGTAAAATGACTCACAGTGTGCCAAGTCACATTCTTGAGGAGAGGGGTGTGTATGCAGCCTGGTATGAATTTATCCCTATTCAAGGCAATGCTTAAATGAATTTAATAAATATTATATTCTGGATGTTTCAATGTCACTTTTTGTGTTTTATTTTACCCCAGCATATATTTTATTAGGTTTTGCTCCAGTTACTCTGTTACGTCTGTATAATGACATAGGTATCAACATAGATTGAGTGTAGTACGAATTCTATTTCAAAAAATAAACATTTCACTTATGGGGCAAAGAGTACTAAAAAAAATGAGATCTCTCAGATCTTGCAGATAGTAAACTGTAGTAAACATGTAAACTGTTGGATACAAAATTGTTCAGTCTTATACTTTAATATCTAGAAAGTTAATTCCTTCAATGATTGAATGCTTTCAAAAAGTCTGCAAACATCTCCTAAAAGCTCCTTACAGATAATCTTTATAGAATATTAGGTTAATAAGCTATTAATTAAAATCTCATTTCTCTTTTCTTTTTTATACATGAATGAGCATGCTGTTAAAGCATAGAGTTGCATAAATATTTTTGTTGTGTGTTTTGTAATGATTTTAATTTAGTTTTATAATTTTCTATTTGTATTAATTGGTCTTTCAGCTTAGACATTTTAAAAGTACTTACCTCTAAAAGCATGTTTTAGAATCATTTGTCTTTATAATGTTACTTACATTTCTGAAACAACCTAGGATTAACTAAAAAATTATAAAATATATAAGAAACTTATAAAAATTACAAATATATACTAAAGTAAATCTGTTAAATCTCTCATAAACATCGGAAAATGTAAGAAAAAATGGAATGTGTTTATATTATTCTATGTGGTTCTAATGGAATAGTCAATAATGTGCTATTTTCCGTTAATTTCCTCTAATAATTAACCATTCTAATAATAACTGCTGGAGGTTAGTGAATATTTCTTAGCTTTTTTAAATGTGGATTTATTAAAAGTTATATATACATATACTATTTGATTACACATAAAATAACTACTGTAATTGAAATACCATGTACTTATGTAAGCTATTATCAACTAGTATTACCATTTAATTAATGCAACAAAGGTTTTAGTATTTGAGTATTCAACAGTTTAAAAGGCCAACAGTTTAAACAACCAAAACAAATAGTTTAAACCCTACAACTTATGGAAATGAAAGAGGATGAGGTAATCTAATATTATAGTAAACAATTCAGGTTACAAATAAAATTCTAGAGAGGGTTCGTCTCAGTGATATTGAGTTGTTATATTATTTTTGACTTGACCACTATATATTCAATCTTCGTCATATTTGCATGTTTGGGATTTATTTTTTCTGTACCATACTCCAGAATGTTTTTTTCGAGTATCAGATACCAACAAAAAAAATTAATTTAAGTTATGATGGTTCGAAAACATGTGGTTTTGGTTTTCTTCACCTAAAGAATGTTAAGTGTTATGTTAATGTGTTAAAAATAATAAGAAAATCAATCTAATATAAGGGCATATCCACCTTTAATCAACTTCCCTTTCATATAAAAAACTTGGGGAATCTTGGAACTTTCAAGAGACAATTAAAGAGGCTACTGATTGACAAAGTTTTCTGCTCTATTGTGGAATTTTTTAAAGAATCATTTTAAGAAGTTTATGACATCTTCTATACAGTGCATCCGTAAAGTAGCGGATAAATTCAATAAAAATGAAATGGACCGTTTCTGAAAAAAATGCCCGAACCTGTCGATTTTGATATTTGGTTTAGGGGTTTTCTATGTAGAAATTAAACATAGTGGGTAATAATAGTTTAAATTAAATAAGGTGACTCAAAAAAAAGATATGACGGCATCAATATGTTTTTTAAATGGAAACCACCATTTTTTAATGCAGATTCAGAAAGAACAGTTTTTTTCAAAGGATATATTATAAATGAATAGTGGTTACATGAGCAATTTTGAACAAAATACGAAATACTTATCCTTTTTCAGGTCGCCTGGAAGAACACATTATGTGAATAATTTGTCCCTAGAGTATTTTGTTTATTTAAATAAAACCTTTAATTTTCATTATATAGTAAGTACACTACCGCTCAAAAGTATTTGCCCACATATGACTGTTTTAAAGTTCTAACTAAAAATAATAAAGCCATCGGTTATTCTTATGAAACGGTTTATTTATAACAAAATGAAAATAAACAATACATTTTTCAATTAATTAAATTTAAGAAAATCAAATTTTGGATTCATCTACATGTCCGCCTCGATTTTTAATAACAGCTTCACAGAGTTTCGGTAGTCTTCTTATTAATTTGTCCAAAGTTTCCTGAGGTATCTTGCGCCAGTCTTCTTGGATGATCCCCCACAAGTCTTCTTTTGATGTGGGACATGATTTTCGCACTTGTCTATCCAGTTCATCCCACAGTAATTCAATAGGATTGAGGTCCGGTGATTGTGGAGGCCATACCATAACTTTCAAAAGATGTTGCCTTTGTAATTGACCTTAATATTGCTTGCACAATTTGGACGTGTGCTTGGGGTCATTGTCATATTGAAAGATGAAGTTTTCCCCAATTATTCGAGTACCAAAAGGAAGTACATTGTCGCTTAAAATTGTTTTGTAACCCTCTTTTCGAAGAATTCCCTCTATTCTAATTAGATCGCCCACTGCAGATCCACCGAAACAACCCCACACCATCACCGAACCACCACCGTGTTTAACTGAGGCCACCGTACAGTTCTCAGCGACCCTTTCATTGGCATAACGGCGAACAAAAACTTGCCTCTTCGTTCCAAAAACCGAATTTCGACTCCTCACTCCAGAGAACTTTCTTCCAGTCATCAATGGTCCATTCTTTGTGTGATTGGACCCACTCAAGTCTTTTCTTCTTATTAACATCCTTCAGTAGCGGTTTTGATACAGCTAAACGTCCTTTAAGACCAGCATTATAAAGTCGCCGTTTTACTGTCCAAACACTGACCGCTTTTTTACGCTCCTTGTTGATTTTTGCTGTGATTTGAGGGGCAGTAAGGCGTCTATTGCGTTTGCTTGTAATTATAATATTTAAATCCTCCTTTGAACTTGTACCTTTGGCCTTCCTGATCGAGGTTTGTTGCTAATAGTCCCTTCTCTGGTGAATTTCCTAACATTATAATAAATAATAATAACATTATAATAATTCCAGCCTTATGAAGTCCAATGATAATACCTTTTGTTTCTACCGATAACTCTTTTGTTTTAGCCATTTTAAAGAATGTTGAAAAACCAGCAAAGAAACGGTGACAATCGTCAACAAGCAACCGAAATTATTTACCAATGTTACACAAAATCAATTCTTGAAAACTAAACACCTTTAAATGTTTCAAATTTCATCGGAAACGAGCTGTAAACAGATTAGTTTTTTAGAAGAAGTGCATATTTTCACTACATTGTTTGTTATTTGCAAGACTATTTTTAAATACTCATTGTTTTTCAATGAACCATAGTTGATAGGTATGCTGTTTAAGCATATATGCAATTTACAAAAGAGATACAATCTAAATATAGGTATAAAGATAAGATTTTTATATCTAATTTAAAATTTTAAAAAGAATACATGGGCAAATACTTTTGAGCAGTAGCGTATATTACTTTATCGAAATAAAATCTTTAAAAATATTGTTGATTTTCATTATGTATACTGATGACTTTTGGCATATTCATATAAAACCTAATTTCTAAAAGTTTCTCTACTTTTGTCTGATAGTGCATAGTTCCCAGTACCAATGTATTGTTTAAATGATATCTCTATTTAGGAAAATGGTAGAATGGAAGATTTGAAAAAAAGAATATATATAAACAGTATCAGACAAAATTAAAGCAACTTTTATAATATTTACATAAATTGTTTATATTGAATTCCCTACAAAATGTTTTATGAAAATATGTTTGTTTGCCAGGCAAGAATGTCGTTTATTTACAGTTTTGCTTGTGCTTTAGTCAAGATAAAAAAAGCATTATAAAAAAAAAATTAGAGCAACTTAAAAACAAACTGGTTTTAGTATTGTATGAGAAACTGTGCAGTTGTGTGGTTTTTCAGGACCGAAAACAAAAAATTATTCTAAGATGTCCTGCAGGAAAAAGATTTGACCCAGAGTACATTGTACATACTGTAAAAGATGATAGCAATATCATGGTGTGGGGCTGATTTACACAATGGGGCATAATGGACAGGTTCGAATATATTAATATATTGGAGAAAAAAATTCACATTCCAACATGACAACAACCCAAAACACCACTAAAATTGTAGAAGAGTGGTTTACCAAGCAAAAAATTAATGTTTTAAAGTAGCCACCCGAAACTATGGTGGCTATTCTATGGTAACCACCTAAATCCCATAGAAAATCTATGGGAAATAGTGGAAAAATGTGTTCGTCGATCACAAATACATAGTTCTGATCATTTGTTTGAAGAAGTCCATGAAGTAGAGTGGAATGCCATAGATGAACATGTAATAAACAATCTGGCACTAGATAAAATATTGATTTTTGTAGTTCTTTGTACAGTTTAATTTGGAAAAAATATTTTTTGTTGCTCTAATTGTGTCATGATGAAAAATCTTTATTTTAGTTATTTTAATAATATAAATAGGATTGTATTAGAAATTAAATTTAAATATTATGTTTTACCTGTGTTTCAATTAAACTTTATTTACCAATGAATTTAAAATATATGATGGAATTATTGAAATGGAAAACAAAATTCCAAAACCCAAAAATGTCCTATGTTTTCAAAAAACTTACAGTCGGTCTGTGTTTTTATCTCCGGTTACTAAAAATAAACAAATCAAACATATACAAAATCTCAACAACAGAAGTTGTCCAGGTATTGACGGTATATCTGCTACACTAATTAAAAAACCCATGTAGAAATTCTTGAACCCCTACTACATAAAATAGACAAAATTTATGAAACAGGGAAAATACCATCTAGTTTTAAAACATCAGTTGTTAACCCTATTCACAAATCAGGACCCAAAAATGTTATAGGCAATTATCATCCAATTAGTGAAATTACATGTTTTGCTAAAATTTTCAAGAAGAGTTTATAAGATTGATTATTAGACTTCCCAAACAGACATAAAATTATATCAGATAAATAATATGGGATTTTACCAGGTCATAGTACTACACATGCTTTATGCGAACTTACTTCTGATATCACTAGCCATTTAAACAATCACACAAAATGTCTAGGTGTTTTTATTGATCTGGTAAAGGCCTCTGATACAGTACCACATACAGCAGTATGGAATAAGGGGAAGGGCAATGACACTTATTATTTACAAAATAGATGACAATTTGTTAAGGTCAATAATATATTAAGCAATAGCGAAATTATAAAAATAGGAGTGCCACAAGGTACTGTACTTCACTTTTGTTTATAATTTACCTAAATTCTCTTCTTGATATTAAAATAATAAATGGAACCATTGTTTCATATGCAGATGATACTGCCTTACTTTTTAATGGTTCGAGTTGGGATCAAACAAAACAGTATGCTATAGAAGGCCTGAATAAAATTCATCAATCAAAAAAACTCATTGGAAACTTATAAATTAAGCCTAAATGTAGCAAAAACAAATTAGATTGCCTTTTCTTTCACTGGGGTAAACAGACCGAATTATTCATGTCATTCAATTAAAAATAATTATGAAATAAAGTTTCACAGACTAAATACCTTGGAATATTCACTGATCAAAATCTTAAATGGCATATACATACTGAATATCTGGCAAATAGACTCAAAAAGTTAATTTACAAATTTTATATTATCAGAACATTTTTAAATTTAAAAGAACTTATTATCATTTATAAATCCTTAACTGAGTCAATTTTGAGATATGGTATTTTGGTATGGGGTGACTTATGCAATAATGCATTGCATAAATTATATATTGTACATTAATATATTTTAAAAACTATATACAACAAGCCAGAACTTTACCCCACAGACTATCTTTTTACTGAACAAACCACCAACATAAGAACTTTATATATAACATCAATTTGTCTCCACATTCACAACCATGATATTCCTAAAAACAAATATATCATAATACAAGACCAAGAGCTAGAGGTAACTTAATCATACCAAATAATTTCAAAAGTATTAACCTAAAATTTTTGGTTTATTTTGCACTAAAAATGTATAATGTTCTACCACTTGAGTGAAAGGGAATAAAAAAAAAATTAGTAAAGAATGTACAAAGTATGTGCACAACAAATATAATATTTTCTCCTCATTTTTCTAGGAATTTAAGTAGGTATTAGGTATAATATAGTCCTTTATCATAGATTGTTAAGTGTTAATAGATTAGGTATTCTAGCATTTAAGGTTATTAAATTTATACGTTTCTGTAAAGATAACAATCACAAGCGATAACTAACGCACACAGGTGTATATTTCACACCTATGCATTACAACAACTTAAATTTATAATAGTGATCACACAAAAAATTCTCAGTTTCTAGTAAATTAATTAAAAAATCAATGAATGTGGCTGGGTGTCAGGGTTTACTGATCCTTCCAAATAAATAAAAAATAAAAATAAATATAAACCATAACATGCTACTTAAACTTAATGATTTAAAAAGTTGCTCTAATTTTGTCTGATACTGTATATATACATATTTATAATATTAGTGATAATTCCATTTTGTATTTATAAATGTAGGTTCATTTTTTAACTATTTGATTGAATAAATTTTTTTGCCAAAAAAACAAAAAAAAAATAAAAATTACTGATGCCTTTTATTTGTATGTTTCATTTTAGTAACTTAGCTATATCTGCTTACCTTTCCTAAAGACCACATTAAGGCACCATACACTCTCATTAGTTGTTGATGATCTACCATATCAGCTTTATTTAGCACAATTCTAATTTTATCATCATGCCCTCGGAGAGCTTCTATTGATCTTCTAAATTCATCAGAAATGTCAAGTTTATGGGCATCAAAAAGGAGGATTATTCTATCTACTCTTTCAGCAAACCACTCCAAAACTCCAGTAAAGTCATAGCCCCTGTCTACCCTTTGTTTTTCTCCTGACAGAATACCGGGTGTGTCAACTATTGAGATATTTTGTAATACAGGTGAATTTACTAGAGAACACTGTAAACGATTTAAAAATGCATTTCCAAATTTAGACAAGGGTCGAAACTGCCTCTTAGGATCAACCACTAAAGCATTACCAGGTATGATTCCTTCTTTATCATCATGCATTACAGCTATAAACCTATCTGTAGTAGGCTCAGGTCCAATTCTTATTCCAGGGAACTCCCTTTCAAGCAAATATTTAATAAATGTGGTTTTACCTGTAGAATATTGACCTACCAACAGAATCATAGGTTTTGCATCAAAATCTGAATCTTCCAGCTTAGGACTATGGAATTCATGGAAATGATAGTGTTCTTCTAGGGGCAGCAGTTTATGTTTGTAGATGTCTTTCAAACCTTCTACAACAGTGTTATACACCTCCTGTTTGTTGTTATCTTTCGTCAACCAGCTAAACATTTTCTTTGGTCTATTTATTAACTTAATTTCAATAAATATTGAACTATTTATTAGGGATTTATTACTAAAAAAAACGGGCGTACTGCCTGTCTCGTCACAGAACACTTAACTTTATGATGTGAATGATGAGCAGAATGAGTAATGAGTTGATGAGCAGAGAGAAAATATATACCTATAGTTTATGAGTAATGAGTTACTGAGTAGTGATTATTGTCACACTGTCAACTGCCAGTCTGCCACGACGCACAAAAACTTGGATATAAGGTGCTTTTACACGAGCAACTGCGATCGCGATTGCGACTAGCGAGGATCGTAATTTCCAATCGCAAACGGCGCAATAGCAAAAATTAACTGCAAGTAATGGACTCAAATATTTGGCCTAACGCAGTCGTTGCAAAAACGTTTTTTAGCCATTGTCGCTGATTGTTCAACAAAAAAAGTAACAGCCAGCAATAAATTTAATAATACCTTTTGCACATCTTATTGCACCTTAATGTTCAATCACTGCATTCGAAGCTGCATGCACTGCACTGCACTGCATGAATTGGAGGTATTCCTTAAATCTAATTCTTAAACTAGCATCCTATGTTCTAATGAGCATTAGCTATCCGAAGTAGAATAAGGGGTGACGCATATACAAGACTTTTATCGGATTTCTAAATTCTGTAGGGCAGATTGACTGCATGGAGTGTCTATATTTGCTCAGAAATCAGTGAGAGAAAGGTGTGAGTCCATTAATGTTGCACCTCCTGGAGCCGAATGTGAATTGGAATTCGAGATCGCCAGGATCAGATTTGATGAATCTCTGATTTTCACTATATATCTTCGTCAGGCGATTTTAAATATTTCCTTGATAGGTTGGAGCATTTTCTGAATTCCTTTACTATAACTAATAAATGTATTATCGACGATTTTTTTGATCTGGCGATTTTAATATGATGTTTAACAGGACTGACATGAAAGTCAGTCTCAAAGAGTTGTTGATCTCTTTTTCAGTTTTGGATTTTATCCATCAGTAAATAATAATAATGAGAATAATAATAAAAATAATAAGCATTACAGAACGTATTTACAGACGGTGTGACCAGAATAGTATCATAGCGGCTCAACAGACAGGATGTACCAGAGGTGCCATGGGGTGTAAAGATCAACTACTTATCGATTCAGTAGTTTCCAATCAGGCATTTAACAAGAAGAGGAACCTTTTTGCATCATATATTGACTATGGAAAAGCTTTTAATGCAGTTCCACATACATGACTTATTAATGTACTTAAATTGTATAAAATACATAACCAGACAATTTTCTTTTTAGAATACACTATGGCATCTTGGCGAATATCAATAAAACTCCAGGTGCCTAACAGTAACTGCACTGGCACTAATATGATTCCTATCCGTAGGAGTATATTCCAGATAGATTCCTTAAGTCCACTGTGGTTTTGCCTTGCCATGAACCCATTATCTAGTCAACTCAATTCAACTAGGTATGGATTCGGCGTAAAAAAGAATAATAAAGAACTAACCAGAGTAAACCATCTACTTTATATGGATGACTTAAAAATTTTTGCGGCAACACGAAATCAACTAGAACAGATACTTAAAATAGTGGAAAAATTCTCTGGTGATATAGGAATGAGCTTTGGATTGGATAAGTGCCGAATTATAAATATTACAAAGGGTAAACTACAGGTGACTTTCAGATAGACAACGGTCCGGTAATTAATGCTATGGACGGACAAGAATTCTACAAATATCTAGGAATGAAGCAGGCGTAAAGAATAGACCATAGAACCATAAAGAAAGAGCTAACTACTAAGTTCACTACAAAAATGCAACGACTATTTAAAACAAGTCGTAATAGCAGAAACTTATTTAAAGCTATTAATACATATGGAGTCAGTTACTACAGCCTCAGACTAACTTACTTTTTTGGTATTACAGGATGGACTAAAAAGGACATTGAAAATTTGCAAAGAAGGGCTAGAACACTCCTAATGGAAGCCAATAAGCATCACCCGCGCAGTGCCGTAGAACGAACTACTCTACCTCGTCATATGGGAGGAAGAGGAATTGCCGACATAGGGAACCAACTTAGTCAGCAAATTGGTAACTTGCGATCCTTTTTCTTCAGAAAGGCTGAAACATCTGAAACATCAGATATTCATCGTGCCGTATGTGAAGCAGACGATTCAACACCACTAAAACTCCAGGCGCTTGAGCTGCCCATCTGCCATAGCACCATACAAGAAAAAACGCAAGCTTGAATGGGCAAACCACTACATGGAAAGCATATTCAGGAGGTTTAACAAAAGTATGTCGACATAGTGGCATCGAACTACTGGTTGACGTCGGGACAGCTTTTCCCCGAAACTGAAGGATTTCTTGTGGCTATCCAAGATCAAATAATACCCACAAGAAATTATTTTTTAAGTTTGTCGTAGGTGATCCGACGGTACAAAGTGACAGATGTAGGTATGGATGTGAGACAATGGAGTCTATTCAGCATGTCACCAGTGGATATCAAACTTTTGCACCAACGGTATATAAAGAATGACATGAATTAGTCGCCAAGGGACTGCATCAAGAGCTCGCAGAAAAACTAAACTTATCAGCAGCCAATGTACCGTATTATAACTATAAGCCGAAATCAGTTCTTGAAAATGATCAACATAAATTGTATCGGGATCGCACTATACTTACAGACCTACGAGTAACAAGAGGCCTGACCTAATACTAATAAATACAATTTCTAGGAAGACAACCCTTATTGATGTAGTTATTCCAAATAATAACAACCTAAGAGCAAAATATAATGAAAAGATTATTAAATACAGGGATCTAGAACACCAGATACGAAGACAATGGGAAATAAGAGAAGTGCGGACAGTTCCAATAATTATGTCAACAACCGGAGTGATACCAAAGAGCCTGATCGAATACATAAAACTGCTCAACCTTAAGAAAAGCATCTATAAGGTGATGCAGAAGTCGACGCTATTATCCACATCTTGAATTGTCAGAAAGTTCATTGGAAACGCAGATAACAACTACTTATTTAAAAAACACATCATGTACTTTTAGTCTCTAGAGGTAACATTCTCAACGTGCGGTACAAAGATGAGTTCCCTGTCAAACACTATACCCAGATCAGAAATTTCAGATTTTCTTATCAGGGAGACTAATTAATTTGGTAGTCAAATATTATGCGATTCTTATTTGTGTAGTATGACATAACGGAGCATTTAGATACATTTAAACTGAGTCACACACTGAGTGACACACCGAAGATCCCTCTTTAAGTTAAAAAGTTAAATTTAACTCGCTCGTTCCAACTAACTTTTAAAGTTTACTTTATTACTTAAGTTTAAACTTTAAAAGTTAAATGGAACGAGTGTGTCGGGTTGTTTTGAGGTTGCGCTCGATCGAAAGATCGGCTCGGAACGTAATTTTGTGATCTGTTTCAGAAGCTGTTTTGTTTCATTTATTCTTCGATAGATAAAGGTACTCTTTATTTTTTTACTTGGGTTGTTCTCGATTGGCCTTCTGTTGTGGCTGCCATTGCCATCGCCATCCTCACGTCATTCGATTTCAATATTTTTGCTGTAGACGTTAAATTGAGAGATTAAAGTAATAAATACTATAAACTTGTTACATTATACCCATTAATTTTATTAGTTTTTTTATTAGTCTAGAGTTCTTGGGTCTTCTAATTCGGGTTTAATCACTAAGAGTGGTTGCGAGTTTGATAAGTAAATCACGATATGTTATGCGGTAAGATTAAGTTATTGCGGAAATAAACGTATAGATCACGATACTGGAATCAATGCGCGATGCGTAAAAGTGCTAACAAAGAAGTAAGCCTTCTCTCTGGTCTCCGTTCAGCACAAACCAAAGGAATTTAAAAATTTAAAGGCTATCGTACACGCGCAGATTTGTTGTTGTTAATACAAAAAATATTAATTAAATTGGTTATAATAAAAGGAGAAAATTAAATTAAATTAAATGGTAGTTTTAATTTGGAGAGAAAAACAAATAAATATTATAAAAAGAAAAAATTTTAACTATTTGGACGTTCACAAACTAAATGTGGACGGATCAGTGCTTTTCACAAAACATTAATTAGCTACCTATTTATAAATCCAATAATCTTGGGTACTTCAGTGGTGTACTTTCTCATGTATTGTGTTGTGAGGTGTGACGGGGTAGCATATTTCAGAATCTGTATAATATGTAACATAAATGTACATGGATGTAAACATATTTTCTAATTATTTTTCTTTTCTAGTACTGAACATAATTAATTTTATGTTTAAAAACAGTATTCGTGTTTATACAGTGTACCTCAATCTATCAAAGAATGAATGAAACAAAACACCTTCTGTAATGTCAAATCGATGACGTGCCGCATTATCTTTCGATGGAGCGGACAACTTAGAACAACTCGACACATTCGTTCCATGGCACTATAAGGCGGCACCCTTATAGGGCGGCACCGACACTGGTTCGATTCAGGTAAGAAACCGCACTGTTGCATTGCCAATGGTTTTTGGATTTAGCCTTGAGGGAAAAATTCAAAAATTAGCTGTTGTTAGTTGAGCTTATGTTTTACGTTACCTTTAAATTTAGTTTTGCTTATATGCAATTATTTATCAACTTCCCTAAATAATAATCGCCATGTTTTCTACTTACGGGACAGGAACTAGAGCAGCACAAGAGAGAATAGCTCGTGCGGTACTAGGTACACTTAGGCAAAAAGTGCTGACCTTGGTGTCCCAATGGAATTTCACAAACCTGCGCTAATTATACCAATGGTTTGTAAATTTTGCCCTGGTTCCGCACTCGTGCTACCTTTTTTCCTGAATAGAATTCGCTATCAGTGTCGATGGTGCCACCCTTTCCAGCCCTTAAGCGAACCGCGCTGATGTGAACGTTGCGGCAATGTTGGCAACCCCTGCGATTAGTTGTTTGATTTTTTTAAATTTTGGGGTGAATATTGCTCGTTAAACAGATAGTTTTGCGTCAATATTAAAATATGAGTGATGCTGACATTGAATTTGCCGCCACTGTATTTATTTTAATATGTGATCATGTTAAGAAAGCTCAAAAAAAGAAAAGACGACCCTGGTGGGCAACAAGGCTATTTCAGAGTCTAGTGGAGTCTATTACAAAGTATAGTGAAAACGATCTATTAAATGATTTATCCATGCCTGGTTCTATACTCTATTTCAGAAGAAGTAGAAACTCTATTATAGATAATTTAAAGATTTTTGCCGAATGTCATCTAAATTTATAAGACTTTAAATGTCTTATAAATTTACTTGGCTTCAAAATACAGAAACGTGTTACAAACTACAAGGAGGCGATTCCAGTGAAAGAAAGATTGGCTAATACCCTGCATTTTCTTGCAACTGGAGATTTATATGCTATTCATATTCATATGCTAGTTTAATGTATTTGTGTACAATTTCTAAGCAAAGAATTTCAATCATTATCATTACCGAAATATATGAAACCACTATATTCTATTTATCACAATTAAACGAAGAGCTTTAATGTTTTTGTTTGCCCTGAAGAAGGCCTAATATAGGCCAAAACGTTGACAATTACAGAAAAAATTTGAAAAGCTTGGATTTTTTTTTACCATTTATCCAACTAAACCCTTAAAAATTAAAAAAAATTGGACTGGGTCACTAAATTAATACACAAAGTCATACTTTTTGTTTTTTAGGTGGTAATTATTATTGGTTGGATTCCACGGTTCCGGCTTAGATTCATAAATATTTATTAACCTAATTTATTTTTTCGTGGGTCCACTCGTCAGGCATACTTCACACGATTACCAAAAACAGTCTATGTGGAACTCGAATACAATCAATACAAGCACGTAAAAACAAAAAAAAAACGTATGTTAACAGGTCACTTCAAAAACTTCGTCCAAACTAACCGCGCCAATGCGCGCACGAGCCTCGGTTTTCTTTAGATGTACGGACGACTGGCGAAACAGCAACGAACACGCGCAAAGAAGATCGTTAGTGCGCGTTTGTGCGCACTTTCTCGTCCATAACCCACTGGGATTCTAAATTTATGATTCGACACGATTACTCGATATGACTGATTCTAAATAAAATTTTCAATCGTGAGTGTCTTGCGGATTGCCAAGTTTTTAACGATTTGTCGACGAC
The DNA here is from genome assembly GCF_022605725.1 of Anthonomus grandis grandis. Lineage (NCBI taxonomy): Eukaryota > Metazoa > Arthropoda > Insecta > Coleoptera > Curculionidae > Anthonomus > Anthonomus grandis. The sequence goes on from NC_065567.1 coordinate 42,886,697, forward strand.
ACGCTTGGGTATATCGTATGCACCAGACGATATAGCTTCTTCCTTATTTAATACGTGCATAATGTGTCAGCTTTCTTTTTTAAAAGTATTTGTTTCATTGATTGTTTACCAATAGCATATAATCAAGCAAAACTACTGCAAGTCATTGGATCCATAAAATTACTGAAATTATTGACAATCACCTTGCTGACCGCTTCATTAATTTTCCAAATATAAGAGATGAGTTGGTTATTAAAACCAAAAGTGGATGAAGACAAGTTTTTGTGATTTGCCATGAATTCAGTTATTATTTCCCAATGGGTAGTGGTGGTTTTAAACGACATTTATTTATTTTAAAGAAATAATATAGGCATATCTTTAAATCAAAAAACATGGAGGCGAAAATAATTAACAAAATAAATGAAAATTCTTAGAGTTTATCAATAGAAAAGTTTGCATGTGTCAAATATTAGGGAAAATAACAAATATATTTTATAAGTTCCGCACAAATTCGATAAAAATTAGACATGATTTTTTGAGAAAACGCTCGGACCCGTCGATTTTTATTTTAAGTTGCGCATTATTTCTCATAAATTTTTGTATACACGGTGGAACAAAAAAAAGATATGACGTCATTGGTAATTTTTTTTTAATGGAATGCTATATTTTTTATTGCATTTATGAAATAAAGGTGAAATTCTAAGCAAGTTTTGTATAATGCACCTTATCTCTTAACTCAACTGTTTCCGAAATATTTACATTTAAATAACAAGAAAACAAATAAGTACGTCTATTTACAAATTAAGGTGAAATCGAGGATATGAATAATGTTATAAACATTGCCAATTGTTTCTATTTCCATGGTTGCACTTGTAAAGAATCTCCATTTTCGAATGTCACTGTCAGTTAATTAATAGTTTTTATCAGAATAAATTATGGCTAATTTAACGGAAACCCAACGAATTGAAATTTTGATGATGCTAGGGTACGGGGATCGAGTGCGCCCGCAAAAAGAAGTAAGTGAACTGTTTAATGCCAAATACCCAAACTATCCTATTTTTCAGTCAACAGTTAGTAGAATAGAGCACAAATTCATAACTTCAGGTCATGTTAGGGATTTGCCAAGATCAGATCGTCCAAAAATTTCTGAAGAAACAAAATTAAACGTTCTGCTCTCCGTCGAAGGAAATCCCAACAATGCGACTTCACAAATTTCAGTTGATAATAATATAGCCGGAACGTCAGTAAGACGCATCTTAAAAGCAAATGAATACCACCCTTATAAAATCAGACTTATACACGAATTAAATGAGGACGATCCTGATCGAAGAAACCAATGTTGCTAGCAAATGATGAACATTTGCATTAATAACCGTCAGTTTCTGTTACGAGTTTTGTTTTCGGATGAAGCAACTTTTTGTTTAAATGATGTCGTAAATCGGCAAAATTGTCGGTACTGGTCAGTGTCAAATCAGTGGGCAACTGAGGCTCATACACAGTACCGTAAATCTATTAATGTTTGGGCTGGTATCGTGGAAAATAAAGTAAGAGGGACATACTTTTTCGAAGAAAACTTAACAGGACAACGCTATTTGAATTTTCTTCAGGATCATATCCCTGCTTTGGCTGCCCTATACCCAGAGGAACAAGACCCTGCTGTCCCGACAGATAATTTGTGGTTTCAGCAAGACGGCGCACCGCGACATTTCTTTCGAGATGTCCGTAATTACTTGGATCGAGTGTTCCCAGGAAGATGGATAGGACGAAAAGGGTCAATAGAGTGGCCGGCCAGGTCACCAGACCTAAATACCTGCGACTATTTTTTTATGGGGGTACCTGAACAGTAAAGTTTATATTGAGAAGCCAAACAACGTAGAAGATTTGAAAAATAGAATTAGATATGAAATTAGACGTATATCACCCGAAATAATTGATAGCGTTTTACATGAGTTTGTAAACCGTCTTGCTTTCTGCCAAGAAGTAAATGGAGATCCGTTTGAACACTTGATACATTAATAAGAGTTTTCACAGTTTATAACATTTTATCTTAATTTGTAAATAGACGTACTTACTTGCCTTCTTGTTGGTTAAATGTAAATATTTCTGAAACAGTTGAGTTTTGAGATAAGGTGTGTTATACAAAACTTGCTTGGAATTTCGCCTATATTTCATAAATGCAATAAAAAATATAGCATTCCATTTAAAAAAATGACCGATGACGTCATATCTTTTTTTTGTTCCACCGTGTATACAAAAATTTATGTAAAATAATGCGCAACTTAAAATAAAAATCGACGGGTCCGAGCGTTTTCTCAAAAAATCATGTCTCTAATTTTTATCGAATTTATGCGGAACTTTAGGCGGTCACTGTATATGAATGCAGTTGCAAAACGTTTTGCGCGGTTCTGCGCGCCTGATCTGGACGCACCTTTAGATTACTATAGCTGTCAAATGTCAAAAATAACCAGCTGGAAAATGTCAAAGGATGAAGGAATAATATCAAAGGATAAAGGAATTAGGCAACAGGCAGGAGGTCCTCTTGTTACTGTTTTATTGTTTTTGTAGGGCAATTATTGCAATTTTGCTTCTTGGGATCGGAACGGGAGAAAAGGGAAGTTTTGAGTTTTCTTTCATGCAGAATGAGAGTTCGGTCCGTGGACCGGATCCGGCGGAAATTATCATTCATCCTATATAGAATAGAACCTAAGTCATTTGGCATCATTCACACATTTTGGGGTACAAGGAAGCGGAATCGAATTTGGTAATAGGAAGGTGTAAACAATCTAACATTTTAGAAAAGTGCGGTTAGAATTTTGGGCGAGTGCACGCGGGGAACAGAATCACATAGATAACATAGATTATCCTTCATTCTATATGGAATAGAATATTTTACCATGAAGTCTGTAGACAGAAATTTCATACTTAGCTGAAAAAATCATATTTAGTTGACTCAGAAGTAGAGGTCACCCAAACCTAAATCAAAGAAGAAAGAAAATTTTGAAGAAAAAATGGGTCAAAATGGAATTGTGCAGCCTTTGTTAACTGATTTATATCAAATAACTATGGCATATGCATACTGGAAGTCAGGAAAAAATGAAACAAATGCTGTCTTTGACTTATTCTTCCGGAAAAATCCTTTTAATGGGGAATTTACTATTTTTGCAGGTAGGTATTATAAATACATCTCTTTAAAAATGAATAAATCAGTACAGTGTATAAAAAGTTTCACTGGTAGAGAAAGTTTCTTGGTGAGATCTTCATTATATAAAACTAAAAACATTTAAGCACTAAAATAGTAAAAATACTTATCACAAGTATAAATGCAAATTCTTTAAATCTAACTGTAGGCAATTCCCTTTAAATTTACTGGTAGTGCATTAAAATATTTACTCAATCAATATCCTGGACTACTGGCTTGACTGGAATAGTCTTGGGGTTGATTTTATTATACTTAAGTATTTTCATTCAAAATGACAAATGTTTGAGGCTTGTTTTCTGTTGTTAATATTAAACTAAAAAAGAGCTAAAAAGGTTAACCAAGGGATTGAAAATTTCTTCCAAAAACTTAGATGCTTACATTATATTAAAAAATTCTACAGATATTTTTTTTTGTTAAATCTCACTTAAAGGCTGAGATTCTTAACCTTAATATAGGTACAGATATAGATGGTTTTGAAAATATGTGGCTAAAAATTAATATAAACAGGGTCTCTATTACTGCTGGGGTCATATATCGTACTATGAATAATATTGGGGCTTGTGCAAATGCACTCGACAATATTCTACCAGAAATAATATTAACCTCCGACTATGTAACGGTTCTAGGGGATTTAAATATAAATTTTTTTAACAGCAATAATCCAATATCCGACATATTTGATGTTTTTGGTTTCACTCAGACCATTGATGAGGCTACAAGGGTCACTGATAGAGTATCAACATTACTAGATCCTATATTTTTTAGTGATGCAGATGCTGTTATGGATGTTGGCACCATCTCTGCTATCGGGATAAGTGACCATAAGTTGGCATTTTGTAATATACGCTTACCAAATCTTAAAAGAGTCCAGAAAATAATATAATTCCGCAGTTACAAACATTTTAATGAAAACCTTTTTAATACAGAGCTTTTACAAATACCCTGGGATAACATATATTATTTTCCAAATATAGATGACAAAGTACAATTTCTGACACAGAACCTAATAAAATTATTTGACAAACATGTACCAATAAAGACCGTCCGCGTTAATAAACCCCCAGCACCTTGGCTTACACCAGCTCTAGAGGCCATATTAAAGGAACATGATAAGGCTAACTTAAAATATAAAAAATCAAAGTCATTAGCTGATTTTGAAGCTTATAAGCGGGCTCGAAACTTTGCACTTGCTTCTATTCGAAGGGAAAAAAAGGGCTATTTAAGTTTTTTGGAACAACAAAAAAATAGTAAGTTACTCTGGAAAAATCTTAAAAATATGAATGTAAATGTAAGCTCAAATACTTCTAATAGTGAATTTCCACTTGACTCTGTTAATCCTGATAGTGCAAATGACTACTTTTTGAGTGTATTTAAAAAATCAAATAAATGTGACCAAAAAATACATTTCTATAACACAAATAAACTTAAGAACAACTTGCACTTTCAATTTAATATGATAGATTCCAGTTCAGTGAAAAAAAATATTTATTCCATTAAGTCCAATGCTTCTGGTCATGACAATTTGACACTTTTTATGATAAAGCCTAGCCTTCCTGCTATTCTACCTCATTTGACACATATTGTTAATTCTTGCCTAGAAGCTGGGTATTTTCCAGAGGACTGGAAAAAGTCCATAATTCTCCCTGTTCCTAAGACCAGAAAAGTAACTGCTGTGAATGAACTTCGTCCCATAAGCCTGTTGCCTGTCCTATCTAAAATTCTTGAAAGAACTGTTCACACACAAGTATTAAATTACCTAAATCTTAATAATTTGCTCCCAGTTCATCAGTCAGGCTTTAGGTCTGGACATAGTACTACTACTGCTCTTCTGAACTTAACTGACAACATAATAAGGGCATTAGACAAAAATATTGCGGTTGTCCTAGTCTCCCTGGACTACTCTAAAGCTTTTGATCTGATAGACCATGATTTACTGTGTGCTAAACTAAAATATCTGGGCTTTGACGAATGCTCTGTCTCCTTTTTCAGGTGCTACCTGACAGATAGACAACAGCGCGTACAAATTGGTAACAAGTTTTCTTCTGCTGAGACTGTGATATCTGGTGTACCACAAGGATCTATAATTGGACCACTTTTGTTTCTAATATACATTTTTGACATTTTCCAGGTAATCAAAAATTCAGATTCACAGTCATATGCAGATGATAAACAGGTTTTGCATTATTTTGACCCCAATAAACCAGCAGAAGCTGAAGCATCTCTCAATGACGATCTAAAATCCATCAATGATTACTCAAGAGAACATAACTTAAAGATAAATCCTGAAAAAACAGAGGTACTTCTCTTTTGTTCAGAAAAGTGAAGAAAACTGCTAGAAGGTAGGTTGCACCTGAAACTGGGCGACACAACTTTGGGATTTTCTAAAAATGCGAAGAACTTAGGGCTTATCATTGATACTGATTTAAGGTTCAGAGATCATGTGAATAAGTTACTTCAAAAAAGTTATGTAAAAATGAAAGTTCTCTATGCCAACAGATTTATCTTAGACTTTAATATTAGGAAAAAACGCTGTGAATCTCTGGTTTTGCCAATTTTTTATTATTGTAATATAGTGTACTACCCCTGTTTAGATTTAGTGACAAAAAATAGATTGCAAGCTGTGCAAAATAACTGTTGTCGCTTCATATTTGGTCTGAGGAGATATGATCATGTCTCAGCAGAATTTAAACAATTAAATTGGTTAAATATGTCGGGTGTAGTAAAGCATCATTTTGCTACTTTTCTAATGAGGTTGTTAATATCAAATATTCCTGTATATTTGAGGGAAAAGTTAGTATTTCGAACATTTATTCATAACCATGAACTTCGTTATGGAAATCACTTTACTATGCCACAACATCATTCAGCACTCTTTCAAAGAGGTTTTGCCTATAATGCAGTATCTTTATATAACTCCTTAGATCCCTATTTAAGAGATATTAGTTTAAACGGCTTTAGGTCTCAGTTTAAAACTTATTTGTTAAATTTACAAAATACTTAGTGTCATTATGAATTATGTTTACTTTTCACTTCTTTTTTGATTTAGAATAGGGATGGTTAAGTGTAAGAGTAGCCTAAGGCTAAACTTCGCCATTTGTATTCTTTAACCTTAATCTTATATGTATATACCTATAAAACATTTAAATCTGTGTAATGTATATGCATGATTAATAAAAGACGATTTATTATTATTATTATTATTATTATTATTATTATTATTATATTGTACCATCTATGACAAAACAATTCAGGCAGCTTAGCAAATATTTTATAATAAACAACTCTGTTTCAAATAGGCAAAGAGAAATTTGGAAAGTTGTCATTGATTTTAGGGGCCTTAGGTCTAGTCATCATTGTTTTTCAAGTTAAGGGCTGTTAATATAAACACATTCTACTATTCAATAAGTAAAAAATTAGTATATAGTATTACAGAAACTACTCAATTTGCTCACTGGGTGGCAATTCTGTGTCAGACAGTTTTTACTTTAGGCCTGTGGGTTTTGAGGAGCTCAAGGAAGAATAAGCAAATAAATAATAAGAGATCTTCTGGTTGTAGTATGTCAGTTAAGGTGTTTCTTAGCATACAATACTTTCATTAGTAGTGATAATTTTCCAGCTTTTCTAAAGAAAGCCTCAGTTGTTCTTATCTTTAAGGGAGGAAACAGAGAAACACCAACTGATTACAGACCAATTTCTTTTTTGCCTTCAGTTACTAAGCTTATGAAATGCTAAATATTACAGTTTCTCAAGAAGCATAATTTTCTTAATTCTTTGAAATTTGGCTTTTAAAACAGTAGAGGACAAATGATGCTGTTTTGTGGGTACTTCAATTTGATGCTAATTATGTCTTAACTATATTCCCTTTACTGCCTCCTCATGATTTGGATGTTCTTACCTTCCTTAAATCTTCTTTTTAATGGAGTTTTTATTTAAAACAAATATTATCATCTTAGGAAATTTTAAGATGAAGTCTTTTACATTTTTATGAAATACAGTAAAAGTTTTTTTATTCGCGGGGAATATGTTCCGTAAATATGCCACGAATATGGAATGGCAATTTTATGGGATTATAGGGGATACATTCCTAGGTGACAAAATAACAAACAAGTACATACATACATATATAAAAAATTAATTTAATTGAAGTTTTTGACTATATTGATTAATTATTACCTTCAGGCTTCGGAATTATTTATTAATAATTATTAATTAACCTTCGGGCTTAAAGAAATTTGTAATTTTTTCTTGCTTGGCATTTTTTAAAAGCTCCTTCAATTCATACTGATATTCAGCAGTGGCATTAGCAATTTGCCTCTTAAAAATAAGACTTCGTTCCATAGATGGATCAATTTTCATAAAAAAATCACAAAGTTCATTTGCCAATCTCTTAGATTTTTTGAATTAAATGTAACGTTTCCAGTGCTTGTTGAAGGCTCTTCTTCAATAGGCTGCGAATTTAACATTTCCTCCAAGTCTGTTTTAGTCAAATCTTCATCTTGTGATTCAAGCAATGTCTGAATGTCACTTGATTCTATATGTTCGAACCCATCTCGTCCTATTTCATTCCCAATTTCGACTATGTTTGCAGTCAAAGTTTGAATTTGCACAGATTCTTCATCATTTTCTGTAGTCAGAGTGGCCTGTGTCAAAGGAACCAATATGGCAGCGATATCATTTAACAATATACTTTGGGTATAGTTGTAATAAGGTCAATTTTAATTTTTTATTAGTCCATTTGACGATGCATTTACAAAGGATATTCCGTTCAATACCTATTTGAATCCTTTTTATCAATATATATGCACCAACGTACTGATTCGATCCGCGAATAAAGACATCTTTAGCCGGGAATATAGGAATTGGGTTGCATTTTTTTAATCCGCATTATTTGCGGAAAATGCGAATGAAGAAATCGCGAATAAAGAGCTTTTACTGTATTTAATCCTAGGCAATATAACAATATAGTCAATTGAAAACATCTTGTCGAACTTGCATTGTCTTATTTATTTAATGTAACACGACGTTTCGGTTGGTAAGTATCTCCAACCGTTATCAAGTGTAAACTGACAGCAAACTACTATTCTATAGGCTTATATACTAGATGTGTGCAGCGATGTGGAAGGGGAGGAAAGGGAAGAATGGATATCCAAAGAAGCTAATAAGTAGGACCATCCAAAGGACGCGTCCAAATCAAATCAGAGACGAGGCCACCACGACAACCAGACTTCTACCCATACCTTACATTAGGGGTACATCGGAACAAATCCGACGCATTGCCAGCAAGTACAATATTAGAACTGCCTTTAGATCTAGCACCACTATCAGAAGCGTGGTATCAAAGACCAAACCAGATGGCATGGTGGATACCAAAAATTGCGTCTACCGGATCCCATGTGAGTGCGGTGACTCATACATAGGTGAAACGAAGCGCCCCCTAGAAATCAGAGCGAAGGAACATCGCAGCTGGACCCAAAGAGGAGAGGTTTCCAAATCCGGGATAGCAGAGCACGCGTGGCATAATGGACACAATATCCATTGGTCAGAAGCCAAGATTCTGCACAAGGAACAGCACTGGCGGAAGAGGAAGTTCGTAGAGGCAGTTTTCATTTCACAGAATCAGGGGCCAGCCAAGCGTCGATGTGCCCAGCATCTGGAAGCCTCTACTCTCAGGACAGTGTAGGATCTAGAGAGAGGCGTGTCCTCCCCCCCCCCAACTCTTTTCACGGATGACTTTCCCTTCCACATCGCTGCACACATCTAGTATATAAGCCTATAGAATAGTAGTTTGCTGTCAGTTTACACTTGATAACGGTTAGAGATACTTACCAACCGAAACGTCGTGTTACATTAAATAAATAAGACAATGCAAGTTCGACAAGATGTTTTCACTGTACCATTGTCTACCACCTTCAAAAACACATAGTCAATTGACTTTTTAGATCTGGTGTTTAGTAACATCAACATTGATATCATAAGGCATTATTTCTTATTATATCCTCAACTGCTAGAGCTACATTTCTCTAGATGAGGATACACATTATAGATGCTAAAACTGCCCACAAGACTCCTCGTCCAGTGGCTAAAAAAACTGATCTAAAATTACTTTTTTTTCCAACTTCAAGGTACCAAATGCAAAGTATCAAGGTCCACAGCAAATGGCTTTTTTCACAGCTTTTACCTTTTTTCAGTGCTTTTACCACCCCAGAACAATTACTCTTATGATATTCTCACCATGAGCAAGTTTTTAAAGAATAACCCTACTGCTGTTTCTGGATGGCATTCTTAGTTTTGTTGTAAAGGATTGTGTTTCCTGACAGGTGGAAGGTTGCTAGGATATGTCCGGTTCTTAAGAAGGGAGATTCCAGCTTAATTAAAACATTAGCAACCTATTTTAATTCTTTGTAATTTTTCTAAATTTCTTGAAACCATGAATTTGTTCTCAAGTTTCAGTTGATCAATGTAGATCCTTCTCTGGCAGATGTTATGTAACTAATCTTTGTTCTTTTCTCATGGTTTTATCTTGAGTTTGCAAAGTTCGAAATGAAAATAGTTGACCATTTTCAGAAGCTAGTATTATTTGACTTTTTTTACCAAATTGATCATTACAAAAACTCGCTAATCTTTTTGGATGTTCGCACATTCTGGTAAAATTCCTGCACTTTTTTGCTCCTATTGATATAAGATAAGATTTATTACATGAAACAAACAACAGTCGTCAAAAAACATGCATAAAACTATAATACTAAAATATCTCCTATGCTAAGAACATTACAATTTAAAATTTCCTCAACAGTACAACATGTTTTTTCTATTAAATAGTTTTTAACAATTTTCTTAAAACTATTTATTGCCAAGTGCTTTATGTTCAGTGGCATTTTATTGAAGGAAACAGGTGTAAAGTGCAGAGCAGCATTCCAGGATCGTCCCAGTCTCAAAAAGGCAACTCTGAGATCCTCCCGGGCACTTTGTTTTATAGAGTAACCCAATTCAAATTCATAATATTTTTTATTTAAAAAAAATTGTAAGTAAACATACATACATGTAGTTACAATTGGGCAATAAGCGTCAAACAAAAAAAAAAGTACATTACTGTTTACAGCCTGTTAAGCATAGAATAAACTTACGCAACTACCGTACTACCTAAAATTAAATTACGTTAAAATAGAAATAAAATATTGCATTAAAAACAATGATTAAACCATAAGAGTAAGTGGTTCCTCTTTCCGCTGCTGTCAGTCTATTCATTGGTACTATCAGGCCTATACACCTCGTTGGAAAGTTGTGCTGAGATTCAAATTTCTGAAATTTTTCATGGCTTTTGAAGAAAAATAATAATATAGTATATACATACATATAGACCCACTAAAGTAAGAAATCCCAAGCCCCTAAAAATGCCTCTGCATGAATGGCGTTTTCACAAATTGAGCATGGTATGTACTGCTCTTTTTTGTGCTATAAAGGCCTTATCCACATCCATACTGTTACCCCAGAAAATAATCCCATATCTGAGCACCGAAAAAATGCTCCCATAGTTGACAGTTTTTAGATGTTCTAAATGTTCTAAATTTATATATCTGGCCATGATTCTTAAGGAGTTGCATGCCTTATTAACTCTACCACAAACAGTCACTACATGCTCAGTTCAATCTAAGTTCTAATCCACATGAATACCCAGAAAGTACTTGACAGCATTATCCAACAAAACCTCCTGAGGCGTCTCCCTACCTTTCTGTTTTGAACTAAAACACACAAAGTTAGTCTTTTTATTAAAACAAGTCTATTCTTTGTAAACCAGTCTTGAGCTGTTCTTAAATGATCTGGAGATATGTGGAGAAGATCAGAAAGTGTTGGTGTCTGACTTCTCAGTGTAAACCCTAATTTTTCTGTTTGATTCTGGTTAAGAGTAGTTTATTACAAATAAACCAAGTCTAAGCCCTCTGTGCATCCCCAGATCGCTGCAGAGCAGCATCTACAGTCTCTGTAAAAACTGAAAAGGTAATGTCTTCTACAAAAAGGGTACAATTTGAGAATTGATCTATTAGAGTGATTTAGATAGATAAGGAATAGAATTGGCCCAAAATGGATCCCTGGGACACTCTAATTTTCATTTTCCTTTTATTAGGCAACACTCTACCATCCTTCACCGCCTAGCATCACTATGGCTTTATTACCATGTAGGCTTCATCACTATGGCTTTCGGGGGGTTACATCTTTCTGGTTTTCTTCCTATCTATAAGATCGACAATAATGAGTATTTGTGGAGCCGGGATGCTCTGATTTCCATCTTATCTCCCTGGGACTTGCTCCGGGATCTGCTCTGGGGCCTATACTTTTTCTCCTGTACATAAATGGTCTTACCAATCTTGATGTTCAGGAAAAATTACTCTATTTGCATATGATACGATACTTCTCTGGCATAATGCCTATACAGATTCTTGGCGGACTACAATGGCAGCTGATCTTCAGGTCATAAATCTTTGGTTTGAGTTCAACTTGCTGTTACTAAATCCTCAAAAAACAAATATATCTGCTTTAAGTGTGTTCTTGACCATGTGCCTATTTCTAAATTACTAGTACAGCAGTCTGATATAAAGTTTTTGGGCATAGTTATGGACAGGGAGCCCAAATTTGTGGATCATATACTGGGCGTTTGCAGAAAACTTTCTGCAGGGTGTTATATTTGCAGAAAACTATCTCCAAGGGACTCTGTCGTTCACTCTTTGTCAAATTGACATTATGCGCCATAGTAATAAATTAAATCTTCCAATTCCCTCAAGCACTTTAATTCATAAATCAACTCTTTACGAGGGAATTAAAATCTTTAATCATTCTGACTTAAAGGGGGCTACATCTATTAAGCTTTAACCTGAAGATATTCTTGACTGGCAAAATTTATTATTTATTGGGCAAGTACTATGCTGACTCTTTTTAATACCGAAGTTTACATCTTCAAGTTTTAGTCCTAATTTTATCATAAATGGCCTCCCTCCTGTATATACTTATAATAAGCATATTTTGATTTGATTGGATTTGGCATCTCTCTGCAAGATATGATTTTAGCAATTTTATGCTACTCTCTTGGAATGTTATGCTAGGAAATTATAAAATGTTTTATAGTTAATAAATAGTTTTATAGTTAATTATTTTAATAATTTTAATAATAGTTTTATAGTTAATAAATGTTTTATAGTTAACATTTTAAGCATAACATTCATAACATTCATTTAATACCAACTATAGAATTTCGGATGGTATCGTCATAGAAAACACACAATTTTACAAAAATGCAATGTTATATTTGTTCATAATAACGATAGTCGCACTGCCTTATGCTTACTTTTGGTACATTACATATGTACAAACATTGCGCGCATGTTGGTTTTGCATGCTAATCTGATTTGTACTAATGTTCTTCGTAAATACTCATAGTTCAGCAATTCTTTTAATTTCTTAACAGTTTGTTAAGAGACAAAGAAATAAACTAAAAGGTATATATACAGGTACAAGGAAGTCAATTTAAAATATTTGTTAAAAGTAAATATTGTAACGCGATATATTTAAAAAAAAATAACTTAAATATTATTATTAAAAAAAATATTTTACTTACAGGTTTAGATGAATGCCTCAAGTTTGTAGAAAAATTCTGTTATTCAGATAGTGACATAGAATACATCAAGCAGATATTACCACCACATATTGAAGATCAATTCTACGATTATTTAAAATGTTTGACGGCAAAAGATATAAAGCTGTATGCAGTTAGAGAAGGTAAGCGGAATAAGTTGTCTTTCTCCAAATAATACAATTAAATATTTGTAGGTACCGTCGTTTTCCCCAGAATACCTCTAATAAGAATAGAGGGTCCTCTGATCGTAGCTCAACTGCTGGAAACCACCTTACTCACTCTAATAAACTATGCTAGTCTTATGGCAACTAATGCAGCTAGATACCGGATGGCTGCCGGAAAATTAAAACTTTTTGAATTTGGATTGAGGAGGGCGCAGGGGCCAGACGGTGGTTTGTCTGCGTCAAAATATGCCTACATCGGAGGTTTTGATGGAACCAGTAACGTTTTAGCAGGGAAACTTTTTGACATTCCTGTCAAAGGTAAGCCGCAAGCAAATCTATGACAGATGAGAAAATATATTTAGGTTTTCATTTAGATATATATTTACCTCAATACGTTAAAACACTAAAATAAATTAAAGTATTGTAGGTTATAAATTTTTCATTGATTTTATAGACAAGGCAACCTGGGTTCCACCAATACCCTCTTTAGAAAGGCCAGAGCGCTCACATTAATTTTGGCGTGACGTCATCATATGTAGGCCTAACAAATTAGACAACATAGTAGCTGCCCGACGCGTGACAGTCGGCTACAGGTTGTTTATCTTCCCGCTTTTACTGCCGGTTCCGTTCGCGTTTTTTCACTTTTACATATTGAAGTTTATAATACTGAATATGCCGTACAAGTTTTGTGCACCGGGATGTTGGGGAAATTATTTTAGAAACGGGCTTACAGTTCATGTGTTTAGTTTTCCAAAGGAGAGTGATTTGCAAAACATATTGTTGCGAGCAATTCCGCGAAACGATTAAGTGCCTGGTAAATACTCTAAATTGTGTGAATTTTATTTTCCTAAACGTAATATAATTTGAAATATTTCTGAGCAGGATCCCAAAACAGGTAAAAATTATTTTAGTCAATTTAAAAAAACCCGATTAAAGAAAAATTCTTTTCCAAATCGTGCCGATTATTTTTCGAAAAATTTAGTTGTGCGGAAAAGTAATGAAGATAAATAGGAACTCCTGGTCCTGTAATAACTTAATCAATTGTTATAAAAAATTATTTCAAATTAGAGACGTATTTATATGGCCAGTCTATTTCTGTTTCATAATTATGATACCAAATTTAAATTCACTATTTAAAACTAGCAGTTTGTATAAATTAGGAAATACGGTAAATACAATTGATAATAAGATGATGTCATCTCCCTTAAGTTTTAACAATGAACCTTTAAGTTACCTACCAACTAGTAGCAATGAAATATATGAATCATTAACCAAGCCAAATTACAAAGGTGGTAACCAAACTGATTCCGACAAAACTAAAAACATAATAAATTTTGTTTTTAACCTATGCTCAGAATATTTTTCCGTATTTCCGGATTATTTTTTTTGATGAAAATCATATTGACCCCTGTTCGGATTATTAAGGAGGCAATACTGTACAAACTGCAGTAAATAACAATACTATTACATCCTCTGCAGTGGCATTTATGCTAACTAGCCCACGTTCAAATTTTAAAGAAGGTATATATGTCCTGTGTCCAGAATAAATTCGAAAATGTAATATCAGTTTATTAAAACGATAATAGAAAATTTAGAGGAAATTGGTTACCTAGTATTTTGTACAGTTAGTGATAATGCAGTAAATAGTAAGGCAATAAGTAATATTTCATCCTTTAATAAACTCAGGATGCTTTACCCACATCCTATTGATCCAGAAAGAACCCTATTTTATCTTTTTGACACAGTTCATTTATTGAAATGTATTTTTAATAATTAGCTTAATTCAAAACCTGATCAAACATTTTGTTATCCTGATTTTGAGACAGGTCAAGAAAAATGTGCTGCTTTTTCCCATCATGAAAAGACTGCATGAATTGGAACAAGTGAATGGCTATTCACTTAGCTTATATCCATCATCTATAAAAAGACAAAAAGTTAAATTAGCACTTAAAATTTTTAATCCTTTTGTAATCGAGGCTCTGAAGAGCTTTGTTAGCAATATGTCTTTTTCACAAGATACAGTAGATGTTATTGTCATTATATGGACATGATGGAAAATTGTAAAAGTAAAAATTCCCCTTAAGGGAAAATCTTTACTAGATAAGTACCAAGAACCTTTTACCAAAATAATATTAGAAGCATATTTAAGAAAAAACTAGTACTCATTGTAAAAAATATTCAACAAATACAATAAGGGGTTTTTGTTTTGAAATTTTGTTTTGCCAAAAAAAAAATGGAATGGGGTGCGACTAAGGGGTCAGTTCAAGTTCTGGCAGCCTTGTTTAAACCAGAAACCCTTAAATATCATTCAGAAAATTCACATACTATAATCATTTTGCGTTAAAACTTTTGTTCATTTATATACACCGCTCAATGCCTAGGACCAAATATGATGACGTTACGCGTTAAGCGCTCCGTCCCTATTATAGGAGGTATTGGTTCAACCCTAGAATAATCATAATATAAATTTAAATTTAAAACTTATGATCTCATTCTAGGTACGCACGCTCATTCCTATATAACCTCTTTTGGAAACTTCGAAGAGGTTACAAACAAAATGCTAGTACCGGCAGGTTGTTCCGGTTGTCCCCGAAATTTCCTCGAACTGGCTATCGAATACCGTTCGAAGCTAACCTTAGTTTTTAACGTTCTACTATCCGAAGTTAGTGACGGAGAGTTGGCTGCTTTTGTTTCTTTTGCGACGGCTTTACCAAATAACTTTATGGCGTTGGTAGATACGTATGATGTGAAAAAAAGTGGGTTGATAAATTTTTGCGCCACTGCTTTAGCTTTAGATCGGCTAGGGTATCGTGCGCTGGGAGTTAGACTAGATAGGTATGTATTTACAAGAAACATTTATATTGTTATTAAACATTCATTGAGATTATGTTTCATATTCATTTTTATATTGTATTTGTTTTTCATTTATTACTTAAATTATCCTTTTAATGTCAAGGAGAGAAATAAAAGACTATTTTTTGCTATTAATATTTATTGGTACAAGAAAATGTTTCTAGATTTTTTGTTAAATTTTTTTCTTATTTTAGGAAAAGAAAATTATTTATTATATAATTATATTATAATAAATAATGTATAATAATATAATTATTTATTATATAATGTGATATATAAAATAAAATAATAAATGTGAATGTCTGTCCGGAATGTCAGTAAATATAGATATGTTTACTGTAAATATATATAAATATATATATATAGAACAGATTATGAAGTTGAACTATCAAAATAGGAGTTGCTGGGAGTTTCGAACCAGCATCTTATGGGCCTAATTTTGATTTATTTTATAAATAACTAAGAGAGTTAGTTATAATTAGCTTATGTGTAAATATTATGAGATGCATTTCCCAAACATTTGAAATCTCATTTCTTAGAAATTTCTTGATACTATGTGATTTTAAAACGGCTTTCCTTTATTTCAGTGGTGATCTCGCTTATCTATCCTGCGTGGCAAGAGACTATTTCCAAAAGGTAGCACAAGAATACAACATTCCATACTTTGGAGCTCTGACTATTATGGCATCTAATGACATCAACGAAGAAACCATATTGAGCTTAAATGAACAAGGGCATTGTATAGACTCATTTGGCATTGGAACTCATTTGGTAACTAATTTTTTATTAAAGCACAATCGTTGTTCTGAACAGTTAATTCAAAATATAGAACTAATTACCACAATTATGTGAAGAGTTCAGTCGGTTAGTTTAACTGAATTAAATTTCGTAGGTTACCTGTCAAAAACAACCTGCTTTAGGTTGTGTGTACAAAATGGTGGAGCTAAATGAACAACCTAGGATAAAATTAAGTCAAGATGTTCATAAGGTAACAATTCCTGGAAAGAAAGACGCGTATAGATTATATGGCGAAGCTGGATATGCACTTATTGATTTATTGCAGCGAAGCTCGGAACTACCCCCTAAGGAGGGTAGCAAAGTGCTATGCAGGTAATATCAACTTGGTGCAAATATTTTAACAGCGTATTTTTAAAGTTAAAATAAGACTTTTTGTTTCTACAAACATACATCTTAAAATGCACCCCCTCAGAGCTACAGCCCGCGCAACTTGATTGATTTTTTAGAATCGTGGCTACAGTTATGGGTCAAATCTTCTGAAAACTTGCATGTTCCCATTTTTTTGGGTGTTCTTTTTATTTTCTGTCATAAAAATGATGTAAATCCAATTTTATGGGATGATTTAGGGGAGCTTATCTTTCTGATAGCCCATATCTTATATAATGTGGAAGAGTTGAGAAGTTAAGTGTGGCTGAATATAGACAACGTAAAATTATTTAACTACTTAATAACAATAAAAAAATTAGATGTATACGAAAGTTTAGCAATATTCAAAAACCAAAAAAACATTCTTAACAGGGATGAAGGTCCAATCCCTTATAGTCAATTATATAGTTTAGTTAATGTTTAAAATTTGTTCGGCGATGATTTATTGCTGTATTAATTACATCTTTAGCATATAAGGTACTTATAAGTAGTTTTAGAGTTTTGGTTAGTGGTAAAACTGTCGTAATTTGAGTGTTACACCAAAGGTTTTAACCATAGGAATGTAAGCATAGAATTTCGTAAAACAATTTTATACCCTATCGTTGCTTATATACCAGCTTATGATGGATTTCGAACAACTAAAATAGTTTCAACGACCAAGTCGAGCTTTGTTTAACTTAATTAATTCAATTCTAATTTAGAAAACAATTGGTTAGACAGAAGAATAGCGCGGCTGGTTTGCTTAGAATTTTTAAATTAACTTTCCCCTATAGAGTAAATGTTACGTTAATCTGCATTGTAAAATTGTTTCATATACATATATGTTGCCTTCAGACCTTTTCAATATTATTTTGATTTAAATTAGGGTATTTGTGTTTATACAGTGGTGGCCAACTAATTAGAAACAGTGTGAATAAATTAATAATAATAAATCTTTTGTAAATAAAATTGTTTATTCTTAAATTTCTCGCCCATTGTCGTAACTAACATTTACATTTAATATTACCATAAATTTAGTGGATTTGTCTTCACATATATACTTTTAAAAAAAAAGTTAATTTTTTATACAAATATTGAATTGGACAACTAATTAGAAACCAAAGAATTATCAATTTAAAAAAACAAAATAAGAACTCTAAACCCTAAATAAATCAATATTTTGTAGCAAATCCCTTATTTTCAATGACAGCTCTACATCTCCTGGGCATTGACTCCACCAGATGTTGACATCTCGCTAGTGGTATCAATTTCAAGGTTTTTAATATTTTTATGTTCTAAAAGTTTTTTCAGGTCTCTCCAAAGATTCTCAATGGGATTGAGATCCGGACTACATGAGGGCCAATCAAGTACATCAACATGGTTATCGTCAAACCATTTTTTTTACAGACTTAGCCGTGTGCTTGGGATCATTGTCTTGTTGCAAAACCCAAGACACCGGCAAAGTTTCATCAGCAAATGGCAACATGTGGTTCTCCATAATATCTTTATATTTTTCTTGGTCAAGAATACCGTCAATTTTCACTGATGGACCAACACCACGCCACGAAAAACATCCCCATAATTTTATATTTCCACCTCCATGTTTGACTGTGCTGGTTGTATACTTTGGATTATTTTCCGCACCCCTTATTTTATTGTTTGATTTATTTATTTATTTTTTGGTATTTTATTGTTTGATTTATTTATTGATGAACTAACAAAAAAAATTAAATACTGTGAATGTGTTCTCTAGGAGGATGATTTACAAGTTTTCATAAATATTAATGAATTTGATGATTGCTTAAAATTGCAACACGATTTCGATATAATTTCTGATGGTGTTCGGCCAACGGATTGAGCTTAAATGTAGAAAAATGCAAAATTTTGACAGTTTCCAAAAAGAAATATCGCATTAATAACAATATCTTGGGTAGAGTTAATGAAATTAAAGATCTGGCTGTGTATATTGATATTGGTCTTAGATTTGATTACCATGTAAATTATATTAGGAATAAAACTATGAAGCTATTGGGTTTTATTAATACAACTTTAAAGGATTTTAATGACATTCAATGTTTTAGAGCTCTTATTGCTCCCACGTGCGATCTATATTAGAATATGCTAGTCCAGTTTGGTCACCTCAATATAATATATACATTGAATTATTGGACAAAATTCAAAGAAAATTCTTTAGACTTGTTGCTTGTAAACTTGGCATATTTATAGAAGTCATTGATTACAATTATATGGAAAATCTCTTAAACCTAAATTCTTTGAAAGCTCGGCGTGTAATACTTGATCTGTCCACTATATATAAAATTGTTAATAATGTATTTAATTTTTTTAAATTGTTAGACAGTATCATTCTTAAGTCCCTCAAAAATTCGTGATCCAAAATTGTTCTCTCTAGTTAAATACCACGGAACAAATTATGGTATGAATAGTCCATTAACTAGACTATGTAGACTAGCCACTGTAAAGATATTGACTTTTTTGTACATCTTTCAGAATATTTCATAACTCACCTTGCCAAATACCTTTATCATAGTACTATAGTTTAAATATTTTATTTTCTGTTTATATACTCTTTTCTTTTTTTTTATATGTACCAAAATTGTGAAACGGAAATTGGGAAACCGTTAATAAACTATTATTATTATATAAAAGAACCTAAAGCTGTAATATTTCTTTTTTTTTAGGCACCCATTTGAAGAATCCAAACGAGCGTTTGTAACACCATCCAAAGTTGAAAAATTATTAGTGCTACAGTTTGATCAGGGGAGAATTTGTCACGCATCAGAAAACCTTCAAGAAGTACGCGAGACTGTTGAAAAATCTTTGAAGATCCTTCGACCTGATATCAAAAGAAACTTAAATCCTACACCATACAAAGTATCGGTGAGCGATGATCTTTATCATTTCTTACATACTTTGTGGCTTGCAAATGCTCCGATAGGAGAACTCTCTTAAGAATGCTTAAACCTATTTCAACTTTTTATTATGTGCGCGGAGTAAAAAATTCTAAGGTCAAAACAAAGCGATTTATTATGATATAATATGAAACTGTCGGTTTACTAAGTTGACCAGATTTTTTTGGAGTTTTTTTTAAGACAAAAATTGTATGTCTTGCTGTACTAAAATAATATTAAGACAACTTAAAACACGACCACTTTGACGTATCCTATCCATTTTAGTATAAACAGTATAAAAAAGAGCACTTTTTAGTATGTTCATTTTACTTTAGTATGTGATCTTAACTACTATTTTAATATATATATTTTACATTTTCTATAAATTACATCAGCTGATTTATTCAGAATAACTTTTTAAAGTTGGCTGTCTATAGTTGTAGTTTTATAATAATATATAATATACAATATATATAAGTTGCAGACATTTTCAATACAAGGGGAGATTATAAGAAATTATCAAATACCTTATATTGATAATATTTACAAAGTAGGATATTTTCTTTTTTATGATATTATTTCTGGCCAGTATGATACACTATTTTTTCCTTCTTCAAATATTTTTAGTTACATCGGTATATAAATTGCTTTGGTTCATGATATTAGTATTTATAGCCTATGAAATAGCTATAGCCTCTTTTGGAATACATAAGTTCAGACAGTATTTTATTAAATTTATTGCATAATACAAAAATAACTCAGTCGTCTGTATAGATTTTTTACTTGAATTAATTCCCAGCATATCTTTCAAAGAACCCGACAAAAATGCTACAAGTCTTAGTTTTAACCCATTAACTCCCGGTTATTTTTTTTTTGTGAGAAAATTATTTTTAATAAGTTTTTTTCAATACTTCAAACAAACTTTGCTGTGACCATATGGTGCTACGCGGTTTGACTATGATTTATATATATGACTTTGAAACAATACAAACAATATTCAGTCATTTAATTTAAAGTAAAGATGAATACTGTTATTGTAACTCGACTTCATATGGAATATACATAAAAACACCCACGTTGCATTTTTTGCACACTCTTCTACCCACTAGGAAACAACCCCCAGTGGCATAACATCGCGGTTTGTCTTGTCGAACTCGAATAACCGAATGATACTTTTTGATTTTCTTCTAAATTCGAGTTGCGGTAAATATGGTTTACCACCACTTTGTACCCCTTATACCAATGCGGTATCTATTCTCGTCCATTAGGTTGCCACCAGCTGTGTTTTCCAAAATGTCGGATCATAGATTCGTCATAATATAGATACTGTTCGGGCTCAAAGGAATATAACAGAATGTTCTCTGATCTTAACCGTTAGTAGATGTATTTTCCACATTTTATCCGGTTTGTTATTATCAGTGAAGGAAATAAACCGTAAAATTATAAAAAACGGTCTCTGCGCGTAGACATCTAAACCAGTGAAGTCCCAGGCTAAAACCTTATCCTTGGTAAATTGGTTTACCCACTAATAATAAGAATTCCAATATAGCATTTCATTATTTCTACGGATAATTTATGGTCGACACGTTTTTAAATAAAAAATACCTGGACGTTTTCTCGATAATCATACGTATGTTGTCGTCATCGAAGAACAATTGTAATAATTCCACGAGAGTTAAATTCTGATATGGCTTAAAGTCATATGTTGGAAAAATTTGCCCACTTGCTTGACTCTTTTGCTCTGACATTTTATGATGGCTGAGAAGACCTATGTTTTGGTGAAGCATGACTCAAGACTTTGCGACGAATCATCAGAATTCTACTCACCAACTTTCATGTTATCCAGGAGTTCTATTTCGGCTTGAGCTCTAGATTGTCTGCCAGACAATTTGTTGATAAGTCCACTACGTTCTTTATCCCATCGTGGAATCTACGTGTGTCACAATGTCCGTATCGAGTGGTTCAATAAATATTTCGTCTTATAATAAGCTATATCTAGGGCATTTTGAAATGAGAAACTCTTCCTATAACAAAAAAAACCATTTTGACAAAAAATCGATAGTATAACTGCCCAGCGTTACCATACGGTAACAGGCTGATATACCCGTCTGTAGCTCACATGACATAACTCATGTTTTGATGGAAAATAATACAATATTTGATATCTCTTCTAATAAGCTAATGAAGATAGAAACGATTCTGTAGAAAAAGTATACATAAACCAGACATCAACCACCAGCAAACAATTTGTTATAAGGCTTTGTCAAATCTGACGTACAGCCGAATACAAGAAATGTTTTTTTTTTCGTTTTATCAATTTCACAACCATACATTCAAAGTAAGACACGTTAACATTACTTTTTATCTAAATTTTTATTTAATATAACGATGAAGTTATATTAAATATTTATATCTATTTTTCCGTCGATTGAATAATTCATACTAGTTTTCAAATATCGACTGTCACTGATTTATTCACACTTTTCCTCACGTCAGTGACAATATTCATTTTACTGGTGCCCGTTACCTGAACCGAAAATTTGCTAATTTTGCAATTACATTTAATTGAATAATTCAAGATTCACTTATTAAAATTTTTTGAAACTTTGCGCAAGGGTTTGCTAGATTGGTCTCTTCAAAAAGTTATCTTACATTTTTTCTGTAAAATGTACAGGGAATACAATAATTGACCCCCTTAAAATTTACATGGGATTTCCTATGTTCCGCTCGGCAACGCACCACCGGATATAATTATAAGTGTGTTTTTTTAGAGGCGAAGAATTTTAAATTGAAACTAAACACAAACTATTTTATTTATATTAATGATTTTGCTTTTATATTTAAGATAATTTTTTGGCATTAACATTTAAATATGATTTCGGGCATGTGACTCCTACGACTGGCGCGTACATGATGTAATCTATAGGTCCAATTTTCACACACTCTTTCCAGTACTGCGTCGTATGTTGGCTTCCAAGTGCTCAAGTGTTTCGGGTTTATTAGCGTAAACATGCGACTTAACATAGCCCCAAAGAAAATAATCTAATGGCGTCAAGGTGCACGAACGAGATGGCCAGTTTAGAGATGCATTTCTTGAAATTATTTGTTGCTCGAATATCTCTTGCAGTAAATTAATTGTTTGGCGCGCGTATGGTGGCACCGTCCTGCTGAAACTACATTTTTGTAATGACCATCAGCATTTCTGAAGACATAAGAACCAATGATTCCACCAGTCCATAAAGCGCACCAAACAGTGAGTTTTTCTGGATGCAAAGGTGTTTCGACAATAAATATAAAGTTCTCGTGGATTCTCATCGCCCCAAATTTAGCAATTCTCCTTGTTTTCTTAGCCTAATCTCTAGTCTTAAGTGTGCTTCATCACTGAACAATTTTCATATGAAATCGTGGATCAACAGCAATCTTTCCTTCCACCCATTCAGCTAATGTACCGCTTAAAAAGATAATCTTGAGGTTTCAACTCCTGGACAAGTTGAATTTTATATGCTCACAACCCGAGATCTTTGCGCAAAATTTTCCATAAAGTGGACACAAGTCCACTTGTTGAGAACGGCGACGAATTATTACATTTGAATCACTATTAACACTATGTTGCACAGCACCTATCGCTTCTTGCGTGCACACTGTACGGCGTCTTACAGAATGCGTATTGTTGATTAGATTAATATTGCGAAATCGATCAACAATTTCTCAAATTAAACCAAACGTTGCTCCGGGATGAGTCTATTCATGTTGAATTGCCAAACTAACCTCAAAACAACCCAGAAATGTAAGATTGGCTGTGACAAAAAACAGTGTAGCCAAATGAAAGTTCTCCGCCTCTAAAAAAAACACCTTTTACTTACGCAAAGTTTGGCTCCCTAATGAATTACAGACACCGGTGTTTGTTTGGTCCGAACGAATAAACAGGTTGAACTATTTTTAAGTGGCTGATAGCGGCATCTCTTCAACTGGTCTGAAAATAGAGCTGCAGCATCCGAAAGAGAACTTATGACCAGTGCTGTGAATTCGTGTTCCGAAGGATCAGCAGCTTGAAAGAAGACTTGTGTAATAAGACAACGCTTTGTATGCCAGTGTAATCTTTAATTAAAACCTTCTAAGCGCTTTCGGTTTGTTAGACCATCTTCAGAGCAGCTCTGTGACAACAAACAAAAAGATTATGGAGTGACCTAACATAAACATATTTGAAAATGAAACATGGCTAAAATCAGAACAGCACTTCGATCTCCTTTATTTTAAGTTTCTAAGACAGTACAGAGGAGAGGGATATGGAGGCCTAGCAATCGCCATTAAAAGCAACATTCTCTTCACAACTTCATTAATTAGCCATATAGACCAATCCAACAACCTGTAAGCTCAAGCCATTAAAATACAAGCTTTGCACACAACAACTGCCTATGCCTCACATAAGATTTGAATTGAAAAATTTAAGGTCTATTTTTTTAATGCAAACTTATGGCAGCAATATATTTATGGGAGATCTAAATGGCGATGATCAAGAATGGGAAAGCAAGACCAACATTTCTAATCGAGAATAATTAGCTGCAATCTTAAATTCGATGATAAAATCGACTTTCAACTTCTCATGAACGATGGTTCATCTACAAGACTACACTTACCAAATGAAAATGTAAACACCATAGATCTAACAAAGAACAACCAAGAAGACAATTTCAACAAGCAAATTAAAATTCATATTACGATGAGGTAAACACAAAGATGGCAAATGTAAGACAGAATGCCGCATACAATGATCTAATCGAGACAACCCAGGAAGCAGCAGAGAACCATATTATCAAGAAAAATACCAAATTCTTTAATTGAAAATATAAACTTTAGCTATTTATCTTCCTATAAAATTATGGAAAAAAATGAAGGTCCTCAAATATAATATTGAAGAGTACCGTTTTAGCAACCCAATACATGCAAAAATCGAGAAGAAAAAAAACGTGCCAATTACCAATGATCTTGTCAGGCAAAGGTAACTTACATGTTTGTGTTACAATCCTACATTGCCTTATTCCTTAATATTTTGAAATCACATCCTTATAAGTTAACATTGAGTAACCTGTCTGACATGAAATACCCAAATAGTATGACCTAAGGTGTATAAGCCAAAAGTACACCAAATGCACAGCACTTAATCGAAGTAAAAAATCGGTGTTCGTTATGAACTTTTTACTCAAACTTGAACGATTTTCGAGCCAGATAAACCAGAGCATTATCTAATGCCTGGCAAATGCAATTATTACGTTCAGGTACACATATCAAATTGTATTTCATGATTTAATTTTATGAAAAATACACTAATTTTAGAGTTAATTAGGCTAATACTCACCTTATGAGAGGCTAATACTCACTTTTATGAGTAAATGTATTTTTTACAAAAATACATTTACTCATAAAACAACACATATTTTTCGAAACATTGTTTAAAAAAGTGTATTAGTCTTTATAAATATCTAAAATCAAGAAATATTTGTTGTTGCTTTGTTCTAGCCATACAGTTGTTCGAGCTTCACAAATAAATTGATTCGTTTTAATAATTTATAATGTATGTACCCTTTTATGAAAGTACAATTTTCTGTATTAATAAGGGCTTTGATTTCACTGGGCTCACATACATCTTTAAATAGTTTAATATTTAAATTTCAATTTTGTATCAGTATTATTTACTTCGTCTGCACATGACTATCCTGTTATACGGATTGAAATTTACTTCCGTTAACAGAAATAGTGGACATTTTCGAGGTTCCAAATCAGCTTTAGTGTAAAAGATTATCCAAGTCAGAGGAATATTAAAACTGACTCTTTTTTTTTACCTGCGTCCTTATAGTAATTATTTTATTATTTTTGGTATTAATATTTTATTTCTGATATCAAAAAAATATAATAGAGACATATTTTTGCTAAAAGCACCTAACACCTTTATTTAGAAAAAAACATCTTCCTAAAGGTACGTGGTTTTGAAGCTCTAAGGTACTTACTATCTTACTATTGGCAAATGTAAATTTAGATCCGATTTATCCTGTATATAATATGTCTGAGCCAATATAAAGCATTTAGTAGAAAGCGAATAACTTTTTTTAAATTTTTTTTTATTTGTTAAAAAGATTAAGTCGGTCATAAATCGAGGATATCGCTATTATCTGGGACTGCGAATCTAAATAGACATTTATTATGAAAGTGGTCAGAAGAAAGTAAAAGAAAAATTTCGTTCATCGCTTATGTTATATTCAACAGTCAAGAAAGACACATCTTTTACTAGTAATTTCTTTTGGCAACTTATGTAATATATCGCTTTTTCTTGTATTGTTTGTATGTATTTCTTATATATGACTGACTATATTTGTTTCGATAGTCGAAATACATTATTCGTAAATAAATATGGCAGCTATTATACTTTTTTTCATGTTGATAAGCACAATACTTTCAAAGAATTTATTGTTATTTTGTTGACCTCTTTAGATTTATGACGGTACTTGTATTATGTATATTTAATAAGAGTAGGTATTATTTATTATGAATTATTTGTATATTTTGATTGTTATTTAAAATCTTTGTATATATGTGTATTTTATGGTATATAAACTTTTTAGTGTAGAACCATTGTATTAAGACATTTAAATCGATGTAAGGTATTTAAATCCATCCAGAATTTTAGCATGAAAAATGTTTCGTTTCCTATATTCTGATGACCACAGTATCAGGGTTAAATAATATACAGGGTGGCTATTCAAAAACGAAAGTCAATTTTGGGCTTTTCAGGTCATTTATAAAAAAAGGTTGGACCCGTCAATTTTTGAAAGCGTTTACTTTGGTTACAAATATTTCCCTAAATATTTAATTTAACCCTGATATGGTGATTCTAAGTCAAGAGTGTTAAAAGTTTTTAAAATATTTTCTGGAAAGGATTAAATACATGTTGAATAATATATTTTGGCACAAAGAAATAATGTTTCCATAAGTTTTTTTGTAATTTATTTTGCGGTCACTATATTATACACCTAAGGACATAGGAATTTCAACATTGTACTCCCTTCTCCAATTTCACAATACTCTTTTAAGTCCGCAAATTTTAAAGCACCAAATAGCATACGCCTCGGAGTTACAACACAAGTACAAACTATTTTATAACGGTAGGTCTAACTCGTCTGCCGTTAAGCACTCCCCACTACCAATACTATAGAATTTCCTATGTCCGGTCTTTAAATTTTCATACCTGTATAAATTAGTTGATAAGATTAATTTTTATTTATTGGCATATTGGTTATATTTTTTGCTTATTAGACTAGTAGATCTGTTTACTCTTTATATCAATTCTTAAACGAACGTTTTTTGTTTTGAAGTTTAGGTTGTTCCATGGTTTTAGACTATTTATATGCATTTACTTGTTTTTGTATAAATTGTTATGTTATGGTGGTTTGAGATAAAGAAATATACAATGCACAATTTGTGAAATATGTTTTTTTTTAATGTTATTTTGTTGCACCTCAGATACACCAGGGGAGTGACGGTTTGCGGTCAAATCATAGGTAGATAGTTTCATCATCAATCATAGTTTCTAGTAGACCTCCTTTAGCATTTCGCCAAGACCAATTAACTGCCCAAGGACACACTAACGTTTAATTAATATTAAGTTTTGTTTGCTATACCGAACCTTCAAGGCCTAGATATTGTTACACTCTAACGAGATAATGCTCAGCCCCACATTGTAGCTCTTAGATTACAATGCCTTCAAAATGCCAAGATCAATATTTTTCCATGACCTGCGCGTTCATTTGATCTTTCGCCTATCGAACATGTCTTGAAAGTTCCTCCAATGAACTTATAACAGCTGCGTGATGCTATACAGGTTGCCCGGGATAATATACCTTAGGATTGCCTGGATCACCTTATCAGAAACTGCCTAGGTGTTCTATAAAATAGAATCATTTAAAAGAACGATAGACCGAATTTGTTTAAAAAAAAGAGTCAACATTTTTGAATAAAAATTTAGTCGTTAAAATTATATATCTTCACCTTTAAATGCTTTTAATAACCAATATTACGAGATTTCATATTTATTTGCCTATTGTCCTAGATATGCATATAACATCGAAGTTATTACGTTGTTCATAATCGTTAATAACCTTAGTGATATTGACCTGTTATAAAATATCAGGTTTTGGTCTATAGAGTGATTCACGTTTCACATGAAAAACGAAATATAAACTAAACAGCATTTGTTCAGAATAGAAGATTCGTTCTGCGAGAAAGACGATCCGCATCAGATTCTTTTCGAGCAAATAAGACAGCCAGCTTTTTTATTTATGGCACTTCGCTGCGTCCCAGAATTTTTTGTAGATTTGTGGCCTCTCAGTTTTATTACATAAGATTCACATAAGAAGAATATAAGAATACACTGGCACAAAAGAGCGAACCCTATAGTACTCGAGCATGAGTAGCGCCAGTACTACGAAGGTGTCTGTGGATCATTTTCTTAAAATTCTGCAAGTTGTAATGTTCCAGAAAGACGTACTTTGGGAGTTAATTCTGCAGACTTGCACTTTATAAAAGGGAGTCCCGAGATAGGGACGCTCTACGCGTGTGTACATGTACTCGCTTTTTATGAGTCGCATCTGCCTGTCAAGTAGATCTTGCATATATAGCTCTAGTTGGAATGATATGGGCCAGTTTTGGAGAGCATTTTTCCATAATGATATCGATAAAACAGAGTCAGGTCCGCCACCTTCATTCTATGCGCCAAATGTCCAAGCTTCTAGTTATCTCTGGATCTCCTATAAGACATATGATCCTCTTCTGGATGGAATCAAGCAGCTTCTGCAGTGTGCTTGCGTGCAGAGCTCCATATATGAGAAACATGGTCACAATGTTCATCACACACGACATGGCGTGGTTTTTGCTTCCATTAAAAATAATATTAATACAGAAAAAGCTATGGATATGACCATGATTGGCCTGAATCAGATTGAGAGGGATATTATATGGGAACCTAATGAGAATAATATTGAAAGAAGAGCGGTTGGGCTGAATGAGTTGCTTAAAGATGTTGCTGATCAATGCATTCCAGAAGGAGGATTTATCTTGGTAAGCCGAGCCTATTTGGTGGAATGAAAATTTGAAAGATTTAAAAAAAGAAGACTTATTAAAAGCTGAAAGATTCAGAAATACTATAAGAAAATAAAACGAGAAATCTTGGGATAACTTTATTGAAGATAATTTATGGTCGAATCTTTGGAGCCGGCCTTACAAGCTGGCTTCGGGTAAAACTTATAATAAAACTGTTATGGATAGTGTTGGCACTGCAGCCGGCTTTAAACCGCTGACTTTGTTTTTTCTGCTCGAGAAATTATTGATTAATTTATTCCTCTAGTCCTATTAATTTGGATACAGTTCAATATAACTTACTTAGAGATAATGCACTTTTGCATACTCCTGTGGAACCTTTAAATAGTCATTTAGAAGTTGATGCATCTGAAATTGAACATTATTTATTACATCTGAATATTAAGAAAGCTCATGGACCTAATGGAATTCCGCGTATCGTCCCCAGGATGGTCTCGGTTATTATAGCCAAATTTTTAAGTCGTCTCCCATGGCTGTTTCAATTTCTCGTATTTTCCAAAAGTTTAGCAATTTGGCAAATTAATTATTATACAGAAACCTGGTAAACCGGCTACTGATCGTGAATCATTTGGGAAAAAACCTTAGAACATTTTATTAAACTTAATATGCTTAGTGAATTTGAGGATGGTGCTAATTTTTATCATAATCACCAATATGGGTTCTCTTCTAATTCTCAGGCAAATCTGAGCCTTATAAAGCATTAAAAGCTGTTGTGATGTATACAGCCTTTTCGTTTTAAAAAGAGTCACAAGTTTTTGAGAAGCTGCTTTAACTATTACCGCTACATAATCATGCGAAAACATATTGCTTCCAAAATCCACATCCAACAAGCGAGCTGATGAAGACAGCAGTAAAGTACATAAGACTTGCGGAGTAAGAGGCAGCCTTCTTTACAAATACAGCCTAGAGTCCTAGCTGCATCTAACTTAATCAGATTGGAATCACCCCTCTCCAAAATGATGTTAAGATCGGCATTAATATGTGGTTACCTGGCACTGCGTGTCGGCTGAAGTAATCTGGTTGGGCGACTTGAAGAAAATCATCAATGTATTGTTATCAGCAAAGATGTAAATTGGATTAGAAGTCTTGTCGAGACATGGTTAATATATAATAGAAAGACGGTAGGGGACAAGATGCAAGATGCTGGTCCCTGAGAGACACCTTAATTTGAAACCTCTACGAGGTATGTTCGTTAACGACAACCTGGATGGATCGGTTCTCGAGGAAGCTACCAAGCAACGAGATTTGATGGCAAACCATAAGAATACAGTTTCTTTAAGAGGTTTTCATGTCAGACTCTCTTAAATGTTTTTGAAATATCTAGAGCTATTGCACGAGATTAACCCTATTTCTCGATAGCCTCGGTCCAAACATGCGTGACATACGCCAACAGATCGTCAGTAGATCTGTGTTTTCGAAAACCACACTGATGGTCGCTAACGATGTTTTTGTTGCAGATCAGAATGATCTTGATCCATTAGTTTGTTTTTCACTTTCTCATTATATTTTTCTTTGCAGGTATCGGTCTGCTTGCACGCGTTTCTTAAGGCAACAAAGTTGACATGATTTGCAGGGTTTGGGTCTTGGCGCCATTTGCGAAAAGCAATATTTTAGTGGTTGACTGCCTCAAGACATCTTCTTTGGAGCCACGCCTTGCTGTATGAAGAACTCTTTTTAAGATGTTCGGAATATAAGCATCCATACCTGCCAAAATCACCTCTGAAATCTCTCTCGCATACGCTGAAGGATAATTGGTCTTAAAACTGACAACATTGCACGGAAACGAAGAGAGAAACTGTTTTGAATATCTCCAGTTGCCTGATTTATAATGCCAAACTCCGATGATCCTGTTTTCATTTCTAGTTCACATATTGCGGCTATTAATTTGTGATCTGTTGTTCTAGTGGTGCATATACGGTAATGTCAGGTCATCCGTCGCGAGAAACAGATTCAAGAGGCTAGGAAAGTCTCCCTGTCAGGGAATCTGGTTGACTCTTGTTTCAGCTGCGTTAGGCCATGACTAATCGCAAAGTGTCTGCTTGGCACCCTTTCCGGTAGAATACGTCAACCAGTTGGCCTTGTAGACGTTAAAGTCTCTCACAATAACAGTTTCCGCACTTGGATGGTTTGCTTACAGATCGTTGATTTGCCCAGTAAGGTCGGTGAAAAGCTTTCTGTAGTGTATATCGCTGGGTGGTGTGTAGAGGAAGTAGAAATACTTTGTGGATGTCCCTGTTGTTATTTTGAACCACATAACATCGAACCGTGGTAATTCTCGAGATTCTTCCTGCTGAAAAGACATATCGCTTCTAATGAAGACGGCGACTCCGAAGGTGCACCTAAATCAAGTGTAAATGTCATATCCAGGATACAAAATATGACCCTTGGTTGTTTCCGAGCTCACTTTCCTCTCTGTTAGAGCCAACATGTGAGGTCTGTTTGTTTGAAGACGTTGGTGCATGGCGTTGATGTTCAGATTTCTCATATTATCTAAATCCAATGCTTAATGTTTTATGTCTGATGGATTCCCCAGATCAGCCTTCACCTAGAGATCCTTAACTCCGGAATATTTTGATCCAGGAGGGGCCATCATGCAGGACAGAAATAAGGCTTTATAGGGCGGCAGCTGGTTCACCTAGTTATCAAAGAAGAGAAATGATAACTGTTTTCCAGGATTGTGAGAAAGTCGAAGAGCATCGTTGGTGGCCTGAGTACGGTTCTTAATCTATTTTCCTGGGAGATGCCGGGGTTGAGGGTGTGGTTTGCTGCAGCCTTCTGGTTTTAGATGAATTTCGTGAGGTCTTGTATAAATACCAACGATAATTGTCTTGCTCTGGTCTCCGTGTTCTGTATCTACCGCTTAACACAATATTTTGCTTTATTAATCTTTTTTCTAACCGAATTTCTTTTCTTTTTAAGGTCTTTATGTCACTCCTCCGGATAAATTCTCTTTGACTTCTAGACATTCAAAATTCTTTCTTAAATTGAAATATAAAAAGGAGTTATTAGGGATATTCCTCAAAAGAAAAATATTTTCAAACCTAGTACCTGTTAATCGTCAGAATTTTGTGGACCTCATTGTAGTTCTGTCCATCATTTTTCATGGTTAGTTCCTGACCTCGCTTTTAGCCGTTTATTTTATTAAGTCTAAAAATAGGTTAAACACTTGATTACTCTTCATCATAAAAACGATGTAACTATGAATACGTGTTGTTATAAACATTGTACAGGGATTAACCTATTAGTTGGCATACGAAAAATATGTATTACTAAAAGCACTTTAGTCGAATTAATAATTAAGTAAATAATTAAAATGCTTGAAGTTCATTCGTTTACACTGTTTATTGCAATCTAATACATGATTTTGTCATATTGTAAAAATAGGTTTAAATTAGTACTCATTTAATAAAATGTAGCTGTGTAAAAACATGTATTTTACATTTAGGAACGTAAAAAGACCATAAAGGCGTAAACTGAGTGTCCTTGTCTTAAATGTTTAGCCATTATTTGAATAGTCTATATTTTTATTTGCAATACGCTACAGACACCACACAATTGGTAATTACATGTAAAGTAAAGTAGGTATTAAAAAAAAACAGATTACTACTAATATCGTATTAAATTTAAGAACAATAATAAAAAAAAATATTGTTGTAATTATTAAGTACAAATAATTAACAAGTCCAATAGGTACAAAAAATAATATAGAAAAGTTGTAAAAAGGGGTCTTAACCTAGTTAGGAATCCCACCCTTATTAAGGGGTTAAAAATATCAATTATATTAGAGCTAGATTTTTAAGAGATATCTTCAGAATATCTATCCAAGAACTTCATTAGCAACAATCATAATTTGATTAAAGAGAGATAAATTATTATTAATGTCCACATTAAAGAATTTTTGATTATTTGGAACTCTTAGTTTAACTTTATATACATTTAATCGGATAAAACTGACTAAGTTGCAGTCATTATAATTAAGGTTTTTTAATATATTATTCAAAAATATAACAGGCAGTGTTTTTCTTCTAACTAGGAGGGTATTAAATGAATGATCTAGCATACTTTTATAAGAAACCATGCATGGATAGGAGTGATGACATGCATGGCGTAAAGATACCGCAGAAATCTTTTTTGGGCCTTTTTTATTTAATCTATATGCACAGATTCCAAAGCCATCCTTATTTGAGAATCATATTTAAGGTGGAGTCTATTGCATTATACCGGGTGGTGCGTCGCCGAGCGGAACATAGGAAAACCCATATAAATTTTAAGGGGGTAAATTATTCGCTTACCTGTACATTTTATAGAAAAAATGTAAGATAACTTTTTGAAGAGACCAATCTGGCAAACCCTTGTGCAAAGTTTCAAAAAATTTTAATAAGCGAATCTTGAATTATTCAATTAAATGTTATTGCAAAATTAGCAAATTTTCGGTTCAGGTAAAACCAAACGAACACCAGTAAAATGGATATTGTCACTGACATGAGGAAGAGTCAATAAATCAGTGACAGTCGATATTTGAAAACAAGTATGACTTATTCAATCGAGGAAAAAATAGCCATAATTAAGTGGCATTATGCGGGAAACAGTTTTAGAGCAGTATCTGAAATGTTTTCAGTTTATTTCCCCAACAAGCCCATTCCGTCCATTTCAACTATTAAACGTATTGTCAATAAGTTCGAGTGCAAAGGTACCGTAATAAATAATTGTAAATGTTCAATTCAGGATATCGAAAATAGAGCCGAAGAAGAGAGAACAGAGATCTTAATATTGTACTGTGTGTGGAGGAAAACAAGATGGTTAGTACGAGGGTTCTTGGGCAAGAGCTATATAAACATCATACAACGGTATTGCGCACTTTAAAAAAACAAATATTATTCGTATAAATTCGAAAAACATCAAGAGCTGCAGGAAGGAGATGAAAAGCGAAGAATGGCATTTTGTTTTGAAATGATGGAAAGAGCAAATAATGATAGGAATTTTTAAAGAAATATTTGTTTTACCGATGAATGTACATTTACCCTCAACAATGAACCAAATGTTCAGAATCGCCGGTATTGGAGCCAAGAAAATGAACATCGCTTTGTTCATGCTCGTACACAATATCCCCAAAAACAAATGTATTCGTGGGAATTATCGGACACCATATCATTGGACCCTTTTTATGGACTATAACCTAACTGACACCTATTTGAACTTATTTCAAAATCAAATTGGACCCGCCTTGGAAGAAGTTGTTCAGGAAGATCAAATGATCTGCTACCAAATGGATGGTTGCCCGGCCCATAATGCCCGTGAGGTTAGAGAGTGCTTGGAAAATGCTTTTAACGGCAATATTATTGGTCCACGGTACCGGATACTTTGGCCAGCCAGGTCACCTGATCTTTCACCGAATGACTTCTTTTTGTGGGCTCATTTAAAAAGTGTTATTTATAAAAGTGTAAAATTTGAGAATCTAAACCAGTTACAAAACGCTATTTCGTTAGAATGTAATAAAATTTCCTAGTATCAACTTAGTAACGTTAGAAATTTTATGATCGGTTAGGATATTGATAAGAGACCAATCTAGCAAACCGTCGTGCAAAGTTTCAAAAACTTTTAATAAGCGAATCTTGACGCTTATTAAAATTTTTTGAAACTTTGCACGAGGGTTTACCAGATTGGTCTCTTCAAAAATTTATCTTACATTTTTCTGTAAAATGTACAGGGAAGCCAATAATTGACCCCCTTAAAATTTACATGGGATTTCCTATGTTCCGCTTGGCGACGCACCACCCGGTATAGTTTTGTTATTATAGTCGATATTTCAAAATGCTTAGAAATTCTAATGAGAAATCTCAGTGCTTTAAAAACTTTTTTCGTAATGTTTCAAATTGTTGATTGGACAAATTTTTCTAGTAAAAGAGATAACATAATAATTTATCATAAATAAATTCCGGTGGGTCATTCTCGGACAGACGATTTTCTTGAACTCTGGTTTAATATTTTGTTTTTTTGGGGCGATTTTCCGGATTTGTATCTGTTTTTTGAACTTGTCGTTATGGCAGGTAAAACAAGCAAAAGCTCACTCTCTTATGTAGTTTGTGACAAAAATATTTCCAAGTCAGCCTCACATGGCATTATTCTGAGTGTGCAAACTTAAGTGACTTTAAGGTACGAATAATGAGTGAACAAAAGGTTGGTCTTGCAAAAATTGTAAAAGGCAATCTACTTCGACAGTACTATTTTCCCAAACATCAAGTGCTTCTCCTGGAACTGGCAAAAGTGATACCAATAAGTCCATGTTATTTACCCTAGTAATGGAATTGAAAGGTGAAATAAGTGGCTTAAGAAGTGATGTGTCAACTATGAAGCGTTAAAAACGTTATGAAAGCGTTAAAAAATCCCTTGAATTTCTCAACTCTTTATATGAAGAACAAAAACAAGCAAGTAAAGTTATAGGGGAGATTATGGAGGCAATAAAAACGGAGAATACCAAAATTCGTTCTGACTTAACGTTGTTGCAAAACAAGTTTTCTGATATGGAAAACAAAAAATGCGAAAAGTCCCTTTTAATTAAAGGCGCTTTTGTAATTGGAGATTATCCTGATGTTATAAAGAAACTTTAATAATATTTAAATAAGAGGCTTTTCAAGTAATTAAATTTATAAGTTTAGAGTTTTCAAAGAGTATTGTAGAGAACTTAGGACCTATTATACCCAAAAAAAATCACCAGTAGCAAGTGTGACTTTTAAATCCAGGGCTGTAATGTAGGATTTATAAAAAATTCGAAGGGAAAAGGGGGATTTAAATACAACTGCCTGTGGAAACAATCAAAAAATGAAGCGTGTTTTTGTTAATGAGGAACTTAATGAAAATACGTACCAGTTGCTTAAAGAGGCCAAGCAACTTCGTCAAAAAGGCTATAAATATGTATGGAGCAGGAGTAACTTGGTGTTCATAAAAAGCACCGATCAGGCGATTAAAATAAAGGATAGGTGCTTATGTGAAAAAAATCCTGGAAAGTGCTAACAGAGGTTAGAAATAAAAATCAGTGTAATGTGCTATAATTTAATGGTTGCAAATATTTTCAGGTAAGAATGGCAGGTAACACTAAAATTGTAAAAATTGGGAATCTAAATGTAAGATCATTGGTTGCTCATTTTCCTTATGTACGTGATGTTATACTTAATCATGATTTTGATATATTTTGTATAACTGAGACTTGATTAGGGCCTGACATACACTCTAATCTTTATAATATAAAAAATTATAAAATGTTTCGCAAAGATCGTATGAATAGGGCGGGAGGGATCGCGGTTGATATTCGCAATGAGTTTGTCTCTGATGTTTATAACCTCATAAATACGGATCAGGGTCCTATAGAATACTTGTTAACGTGTATAAAGGCTAAAAAATGCCATATTTTCATTGCAGTTATTTATCGCCCTCCCAAAACATCTGTAACAGAATCAATTGCGTCATTTCACCCCATTTTATCAGAGGTTACTCCGGTTTTTGATCATGTTCTGGTAACAGGTGACGTGATTCTCAATCTCCTAAACCTTGGTAATCCTTTTAGCGATTGTTTTAACTCCTATAATTTAAACGAAGTAATTAATGAACCAACAAGGATTACTAAAAGAACAGCCACTTTACTGGACCCAATACTGGTTAGTGATTCATCTCTCGTTATTATTACTTCCTTGTGGCACTCCTGAGGTTGCTATAAATATGTTTGATCTTGAGAGCCAGAGCCAACCCTAACAGGCTGAAGCGTGTCTGTCATACAGGATTTCAACAAACAGTAAGCATACTCTGCTATTCCAAAGTTTTCTCCAAAACTCTCACAGTAGGTATAAGCTACGTCTAATGCTTCAGTCGCGTCGATTTAGCTTCAGTCGCCAATTCTGAAATGTGCGCAAGATTTGTAGTGGTAGATTTACCCTTTAGGAACTCATGCTGAAAGTTTGAAATTTTGGGCATTAATAATTGAATCGGTTCACTACAAAGTAAGGTTTCAAAAATTTTTGCTAATACTATAATTAAACTTATGGGTCTTTAATTTTTAATTTCATTTTTAGTTCAGTTCTTAAAGACAAGAGTTATAAACTCCTGGACAAAATTTGCGCACCACTTGATTTTTAGAGATTTTTTTTTAATAAAGATAAAAAAATAAGCAAACTTATAAGCATTGTTAACTATGCATTATTAATTAACAAAAACAATTATATTCTATTTAACAAAACGATATTTAAGTAACTAAATTCAGTACAAGGAAAAGCATCGATTTTCACTAACTTCAATTTTGATACAAAAATAAAACAATAGACCCATAATGAATTCTTAATAACCTGTATTGCCACCTCTAGCTGCAATGACCGCTTGAAGTCTTCGCAGCATTCCTCGTATCAAATTATGAAAACTTTCTCATATTCTCACTCCTCACGAGCAGCATGTTCCATGATAAAGTATAAACATAGTTTTTGTCCAGTTCTGCTTTTTATACGAGAAAAGATATTATAACTGTTATTTATGTGATATTTATTTTTATTTAAATTTTCTTGACAAAATAATTAGTGGTGCGATAATTTTGTCCAGGAGTTTATTAATAGTTATACTGCCATTTTTAAAGTTTAAGAAAGTGTCTACGTTTAATAGCTACATTCAATATATGGTTTAAGGGTGCAGCTAAATACTCTGCCAGGCCCTTGGATAATATATAAGCTGGAACGTTATCAGGTCCACTTGATTTTTTACGTTTTAGGGCTTTTATAGTTTTAATGATTTGAGACTTAGTTGTTTATGAAAAATTAAATGTGCTACCACCTAAATAAAGACTTTCTTTCTTGTCATTAGCAAAAATCTGAAATTATATTAATATTAATTGATTTTGGCTTAACATAATTTATGATTGTACCAGGATTTGGTTTCTCAGCATTTCTCAGTAGCATTCTGAACCAACCTTTGTGAGATTCAAAACCAAATGGGAGGTCTCTCATTAAGAGGTGGAACAAGAGTGGAAATAAAGGATCGCTGCGATATATGACAATTGAAGAATGTTTACTAAAAAAAGAGGACACTAGCAAGGCCTCATGATCTGGGAAGTGGGCATCAACCAGCTTGAGTATCAAGTCGTTCATGTCACATGCTAACAAGGGCCTCGATGTCCAAGAAAACTGCTCCGGCGTGCTATATAGGCTCCTCGTACATGAGTGGAGTGGTTTGGATAGTAGTGGATTGCCACAAGGCGGATTCTAAATTGGCCTTCTTTAATACACCGGAGTATTATTAGGACGGTAACGGATAAAAGGTGGAGAATCGCTCTTTCCTTCCATTTCCTAAGGGGAACGCTTATACGGCAGTAGGTCGCGAAGAGGACTGTGGTGCGCAGTATCCTGGAAGCGGATTACAGAGTTGGTATGACATCAGCAAAGAGGATTGTAGGCGAGTACACAAGGATCAGTTCTGTTAATATATGTATATGATCAATTATTTTCCTTTTGTACCTCTTTACATGTTATTACAGGATGTCAATCGGGTTTCAGGAAAAATTATAGTACAACTACAAGCCTACAAGTTTAATCAATGATATTCGAATGAACATAGACAATAAAAATGTAACGTGTTTGGGATTGCTAGATTTTAGCAAAGCTTTTGACACTCTAAGACATGAGCTGCTTCTAGCAAAACTGCAATATTTTGGCCTTTCAAAAACCTCGATAGATTTCTTTTCATCTTATCTTAGCAACCGTTCCCACTGTGTTGCGATACGTACTAATGACTACCTTCTAGCTAGGTCAGATTACTCGATTATGCCACAGAGAATACCTCAAGGGTCTATTTTTGGCCCACTGTTGTTCTCTATTTATGTTGCGGAAGATCCAACAGTATGCGGACGATTCGCAAATATATATATCATTCCCTGAAAGTCAGGTGCAAACTGCACAAAACTGTTTTAATACTGACTTGAATCATATTAATAATTTTGCCAAAAATCACAATTTAAAACTTAACCCTTCTAAATCGTCTGGTAATATTTCTTGGTGGTACCAAACTAAAGCGGAAACGGCAAATTCAATTCAAAAATTACAGAACTCCTGTTTACGTTTTTCTTTTAAATGTAACATATAGAGAACACATTACGCCTCACTTGAATAAGCTTTCCATTTTATCAATGACTAACAGGCGAAAATGTCATTCGCTGAGTTTTGTGCATAGAGTTTTAAAAACTGGTCAGCCACCTTATTTGCGTCAGTTATTTTACTGTAGTCGACATAATAATTTCTTAATTCCGCGACATAAAACTGGGAATTTCCAAAAATCATTCAGTTACGTAGCTTATTAAGTTAAGCTAGTTCATTCCATAACTTATTAAGTTATGGAATGAACTAGCGGACGAAATAAAAACACAAACATATACATTTACATTTATAAAGAGTGATGAAAGTAACTTATTGACCAAACAAGGAAATATCTTGTGATTTATATATTTTATTTTTTTTTTTGTATTTCTTGTTACATCATTATAAGTACAAATAATTGTTTTATAAAAAATAAAAATTGAATCCCTCCATTATTTTTTAATTGAAACTGATTGTGATTGAATTGATCTGTGTATCACAGGTTATTGCTTTGATTAAATCTATTGTAGATTTCTATTTAATACAATACAAATTGCGTGCATCGTGTGCAATAAAAGTTTTTAGGATTTTATTTTATTTTGTTTTATTGTAAATCTAGACTTAGGTTTTAATTTATATAAGTATAAGATTTTTGTATTAGACACTTTTGTATTGCTGAAAATAGTACATTTATACTTTTAACGGGTAGCATCCCGCAGATATATCGACATCTTTGTGGTGTTGCATGTATCTGTGTATCGGTTTTTTATCATCGCGATGCTTTCCTTATTTGTCCTTTTTCGGAGAATTGATAAGATTATTTCCGTATTACTTACTGTATTTTATGTGTATATTTTGGACAAATAAAAAGATTTTTTTTAAGTATGCTTTACACATATTGTTAGCATATAATTATAATCAGAAGTAAATTTAAGCTATAAAAATGTTTGATAATTTGCTTTAAATTAACACATAATTAATTTGCTTTTAATCTTGCGAATTGTAGACCAGATTTCTTTAATTATCATTATTACAGATATTACAACAAGTATTTTCTTAAGGTTCCGAGCATTAAAATTCTGATAATATGTTCTTTAAATAAGATCTGTGCAAATCAGGACTTATTCGGCTAAAATAAATAATTCAAACAATCAAAAAACCAACAAAATATTTTTTCAGTCCTAAACCTTGATTAATTAAAATTAACATTGAGTCTATCTAAAAATAACTAATTAGCACAGTATATTAGGCATTTTAGACAAACGGTGTCAATGTCAGTGGCAAGACTCCAAAAATTATCATTTTAATCGAAAATAATTTCATAATACAACCAACCCGATGGTAAACACCCGAAGATATTGCATCTCGCACATACCGAAAAGTAAAGTAATAGCTGATTCAAAATGTGGATCTTGAATGAACAAGGTTAGAACCACTTTATTGAGAAACAGCAGTTGGTACTGCCGCTAAATCTTTTAGCGTCTTGCTTAAACACTTCATTTTATTTTATTTAACCAGTTAACATTGATAAGTGTTCAGGTGGAGTTTTAATTAGAAACTAATGTTTAAAATATATAAAATAAAATGCTCTTCCTTAAAGTCGCATTTTTAGTATATCTAGTGTTTTTTTTAAACCGATTTACGGTGTGTGTTGCGCAATTTAGGAGTAAACTAGGGACTTTAAACAAACTTTTAAGTGACAACACTAATAACATAGGAGATTCTGGAGATATTTTGGGAGAGTATGATTTTATAGTTGTTGGAGCAGGTGAGTAACATAGCATAATTACTATTTATAGGGTTTAATATAAAAATATTAGTAAATTTTGTGTAAATTTAAACCTCGTGATTTAAGTATACAAAATATAAAGGAAAATTAATTGTTAAAAATGTTTATTTAAAATACACAATTTATTAAAAAATATATATAATTAAGTAAACCAATTAAATAATTGTAAAATATACCTAAATAAATGGCAATAGGAAACGTGAAAATAGCTTAGAAAAAAAATTCGAAAAATATGCTAATTTTTAGAAATATATTGCATCTGCATGAAACAAAAATTACATTAAAATAAAATTTGTTGAATAAAAGCACAAAAATTGGTGAAAAAATGCCCTATTTTTAAGGAATTAAAATTTTTTCCATCATTTCATTTTTATTCATTTTAGTTGTTTTTTAAATTAAGAATTTCAAAAATAAAATAATAATATTAAAATAAAATTCGTTAAATTAAAAACAAAAATTAAAGAGAAACTCTAACGTCTTAACTTATTAGCAATTCTACATACCACGAATTATATTTTTTGGCGGCAAAATGACCAATAAATAAAAATTAGAAAATTTACTAATTTTCATATTAAAATATTATGCAGTGCCATCGGTGTTTTATATTGGCGAAACGAAAAAAATAGATTATGACGTTTAAATGACGAAAAAATTAAATCATGATTACAATAGTGAAACAAAAACTGGTATTAAAGAAGATTTTAAAATTATAAAATACGACTATATAAGCTTATAAGTAAAAAATACATCAACTGGACATGAAAAGCACGTTAGACTAAACATTACGTGATAAAACTAAACTAGATTAAGAATCGTAAAGATCAAAAAGTTTTAAACTGTAAATCTAAAAAGGTAAAGACAAAATATTACAAAAACACTGACGAAGACAAGAATAAAATAAATAACACAATATTTTAACATTTATTTAAAACAAATCCTCTCAGGAGCCCTTTGAACCGATTTAAATTATCACCACTTTTCTCATCACTAGGTAGCACGAACTTAATAAATATACCTGGACTACTAATCCATATTGCCACGATACCCAAAAATTACCACTGCCTGGTAGCCGCCAATTTGATAGTGGTTATATCCTTTTGATGTTGGTCAGTCTGAACAT
Source organism: Anthonomus grandis grandis (assembly GCF_022605725.1). Taxonomy (NCBI): domain Eukaryota; kingdom Metazoa; phylum Arthropoda; class Insecta; order Coleoptera; family Curculionidae; genus Anthonomus; species Anthonomus grandis. The sequence continues at coordinate 42,928,728 of NC_065567.1, forward strand.
TTTCAGTGTTGCCAACAAAAAATATATTAAAGCTAGAAGTAGCTTTAATATATTTTTAGCAACAGCTACAAGTGGATTCATATACTAGGGTAAATGAGGAACTTTCAGAGAAGATAAAGGAGCTAAGTGATCTTAATCAAAATTTGATTAATACCATTACAATGCTTGAAAAAGAAACTGAATATCACAAAAACAAGATTGAGAGTATGCAGACAGAGATTGAAAACTTAAATTGTATTAATACGCACATGTTAACATCAATTAAAACTCTTGAAGCGGAGAAGGATATCCCGTCTCTAAATAGAAACGCTAGCAGTAACTTAAAAGATTTGATGACTACAAATCTTCAATCAAAATCTACAAACTGCTTAGCAAAAGCGCATTTCAACCCACGAGCAAAATCAAATGTACTAATTTATGGTGATTCTAGTGCTAGAGGTTTCTCTTCTCTTCTCTCAGGTATTCTGAGCTCTTCATACAACACCTGTAATTATGTGTTTAGTAATGTTACAGCCCAGACCTTATGTAATTATGCGTTTCCTCTAATTGTTAAGTATACGAAGAATGATGTTGTTGTTGTTTGTCTTGATTTTTCTTGTACATCGCCATCTTTTTCCCAAATGAAATCCTTGCTATCAATGGGCAGGATAACTAATGTAATTGTTTGTATTAAATGCGATTTTAATAAGTACTCAAAAACCAGATATTACAATACAATTCATTTTATGAATTCTTTCATCTGTAACCGTAACTTTTCTGTGAAAATAATTACTGATGTCAGACAAAATTTTAGATACCGTCACTCTGTCAAATCTATGTGAAAACTTTTATCTTTATATGTTAAAAATACTTTTCTGTCATCCAAATTAGTATTAGCATCTTTGGGTATTAGCAATAGTAAGATAATCAGCGATACACCCTTGACCGAAGGTAGGTCTTTGGTTACGCCTCAACTAGACCAATCTATAGACACCCTTGCTATTGGATCTTCTTCTTTTTTAATAGAAACTCCCACCAAGTTGCCCTAGCATTTCTTAATATTTAATCTGTGCGTTCAAAAGTTAGCGGATTAGAACTATTTTTAGAATCGGTTAACTTTCCTAGTGTGTTAATTCTTGTTGAACACTGGTTGAGGTCTGACGAGCCTATTGATATCCCTGGTTATGTACTAATTTCCAAATTTTCACGCAAGCATTATACACATGGCGGTACTTTTATTATGTTAGAGAAAGCTTTTTTAATTAACTTTAACTTTCAGTTTATGTTTATTACTATTGACAGATTTGATCATCAATTGATTGAAAAGGTGTGCGAGTTATCTATTGTACTTAACACTAAGTTAAATTTGTATATTTTAGGATTGTATCGATCTCCATCGGCTAATTTAGATTTGTTTTTAGAAAGGTTGGAGATCCTCTTAAGTGAAATTTCGGTTAATGCAATGTTGATTCTGACTGGCGATCTTAACGTAAATTTTCTAGACAAATCTAATGGATCAAATCGAATGCTTTTTAATCTGTTAAACTCATTTAATTTTAAGATGCACGTGGGTCAGCCTACCCGGATCTCAGCATTTTCTTCCTCACTGATAGATTACTTCTGTACGAATTTTAACCAACACGAAAATCAGTGTACAACAATCAGTGCCGATTTGTCTGACTATGAGGCAGTAGTGGGATTAGTAAAGCTTAATAGTGCAGCTAATGAGAATAGGTTTAGACGTGGTAGACTTTATACTAGAGCTAATTTCCGCAAATTCTCTTTGCTTTGACATATGTCAAGTTGAAATAATGTATTGACTACTGTTAACCTACTGCATAGCTTTCATCAAATTGTATTAAACAATTTTAACACTGCTTTTCCTGTTGTCAATATTAAAAAACGAAATAGAAAACCTTGGTAAGTATACTAAGGGTTTACGAGTGTCTGGGAAAAATATGCGCTCCCTCTTTTACATTAGGAAATACGCTATGAACAATGCAACATTTTTAAATTACTATAATAGATACCGCAAGATTTACAGAAACTCAATCAAAATGGCTAAGTGGACCTTCTTTCAAAGGAGGATAAATAGTTCCTCCAATACAGCAAAAGAGTCTTGGAAGATTTTAAATGAGCTAAGGGGCTAAAATAATGTCTTGGTTATTCCAAGTACCTTAGTTTCCAATATCCTCAATTCCTTCTACTGTGATATTGCTAGTAACCTTGCAGCCAATATCTCATAAAAAATAGATCCCAGGAGCTATCTCAGCAATGTGGTAGTAGCCGAATCTTTCTTTTTTGCCCCCACAAGTGTGGAAGAGCTTATACATTTAATGGTTAATATTAAGAATAAGAGTTCATCAGCGCTTTGTCTCATCAGATGGGCTTTCTCTTAGAATATTTTCTGCTTTACCTCTTGTTGCTTTGCAAGTCTTGGCCGAGTCAATTAACTTTTCATTTATGTCTGGAGTTTTCCCAGAGTGCTTAAAAAGAGCAATGATTATTCCTCTTTACAAGGGTGGCGATCGCGACTGTCCTTCTAACTTTAGACCTATAGCGTTATTGCCTACTTTAGCCAAGATAGTGGAACGGCTCGTTAAGGTGAGGATGGTTTCATTTTTAAATAGGTTTGGCCTATTGAGTCTTCAGCAGTTTGGCTTTCATGAGTCTGTGAGCACAAATGATGCTATCTTTAGCTTTCTAGAGCACCTGTACAACCGACTGAATGTTGGTGAAGTTGCAGCAGCGGTATTCTGTGACTTGTCCAAGGCATTTGACTGTGTGAGTCACAGAGTGCTGCTGATGGAAACTGGAGCTCTATGGTTTCACAGGAACTGCCCTTGAGTGGTTTCGTTCCTACTTATCAAATCGTGTCCAGGCTGTCAAATTTTATGGTGGTATCTCTAAGGAACTTAAATGTGGGTGTTCCGCAAGGATCAGTACTTGGTTCTTTACTTTTTCTCATTTATGTGAACGATCTGCCACAACTGCAGGTAACTGGAAAATTTACATTGTTTGCCGATGATACCACCATCCTCTGGCACGACTCTGATGTTTCTCAAATGAAGGCCAATATATGTGCAGATTTGTTAAAAATAAAAGACTGGTGTGATGCAAATTTTTTGACATTTAATGTTTCCAAAACAAATATCCTTAATTTTAAATGTAATACAAATGATATATGTTTGAATAATGAAGCCATAACCATGCCACCGTTCAGTAAGTTTTTGGGTCTTTCCATAGACAAGTTCCTTAAATTTGAAGACCATATTGTGAATGTATGTAGAAAAGTCTCATCGGGCTGCTACGCCCTAAGGGTTATTGCCACCAGTCGTAATTTCTCCATCGCCAGATCTGCATACTTCGCGATCACAGCATAAAGAAACCAGCAGTCGCACTTCAATAAAAATACATTGGCTTGAATAAGCGAGTTCGGTGCATGTGTACTAACGCAGGCGAGGCATTTTTGCTTATAGTAGGGATGCCGCTGACACTCGCTACGGTCCACGCGGCTTTTGCCTTGGCTAGAGCCGGACTTAAACATTTTTTTAGATGTTATTATCTTGTAAAATAAAAATACCTACATAGTACAAACACAGCATAAAGAAACCAGCAGTCGCACTTCAATAAAAATACATTGGCTTGAATAAGCGAGTTCGGTGCATGTGTACTAAGGCAGGCGAGGCATTTTTGCTTATAGTAGGGATGCCGCTGACACTCGCTACGGTCCGCGCGGCTTTTGCCTTGGCTAGAGCCGGACTTAAACATTTTTTTAGATGTTATTATCTTGTAAAATAAAAATACCTACATAGTACAAATATTGATTTTTTAATATAAATAATCCGTGCAGGAAGTTAATTAGGTATGTACCATAAATTTAAGAGACCATTCTTTGAGTAATTTTAAAACAAAAAGTTCATATAAATATATGTCCAGAAATTCTTCGTTCTCAATATACAGGGTGTTAAAATGTAACAACTAAAATATATGCCACTGACTTTTGTGCAATTTTTATTATGTTCTGTGGATTATACAAATAAAACTTTTCTGTCTCTTGAATTTTTTTCGTATCTTGCTTAGTTAATAATAAATTCCAAATGAAACTTTTCCCCAAATTCCTTGTGTGATCCAGGGACATGCAATTAAGTGGACTTTTTTTTTCTCGAAAAATAAGCGAGATACGAAAAAGTTGTATTTGTATTTGAGTAAATCAAATAACATATTAAAAATGGCACAAAATTGAGGTGCCCCAATTTTTTTGCCACAAATATTTCTTCAGGTCCCGTTCGAGATTACACTGGACCTAATAAATTTAATCATGTTAGGGGTAAATTAGCTCCTTAATGTTATAAATAACACCGCCAGAGAACTTGCGGACCTATGTTCATATGAACTTTTTGTCTTAAAATTACTCAAACAATCGCCTGTTAAATAATTTATGGTACATACTTAATTAACACCCTGTATAGTAACGCTTTTAGATTAACACCTGACTACATAGTAGTTTAAGGATAACTAATTATACAAATAAAGTAATATATCAAAACCAATAGAAACTCTTAGGCCAATAAATAAAGACAAATAGTTGGCAACAATTCAAAACAATTCTAACATCTGCGAATTTTTGTTATATTATTAAGTACCAACTAAAGTAAAAGTATACAATTTTGCAACTCTTTTAAATATGGCAACACTGTTAAAATGGCAGAAATATAAATAATGTCCTTAAAAATCCAAAAAAAAAATATTACATTGCTGCAACTTTAATTGATGCTTAATTATGTTATTTGAGCCATACAGCCAAATTTGCAGCTATTAAAAACTTTGGCAAAGTCAATTATTTTGCTTCATTAATAATTTTTGACATACCCCTCTTTTAATACAAAAGTTTTTATAAAAAACGCTACGCTTTGTAAAAATGCTATTAAAATAGTCACTAAGTACGGCGCTGAACTAGGCGATACACCTATGAACACAGTTCGATAAACAGTGAGCTCGGCATCCGGAGAACATGGCTGCGGCATGGCTAAGGATGCTATTAGTTCGCTTACATTTTCGAGCGGAGTGAGACTGCTGGTTTCTTTATGCTGTGGTACAAATATTGATTTTTTAATATAAATAAAGTTCATACATTAACAAAATATTTAAACAAAAATAAACATCGCAATTCTACATCTAACAACGACGATATAGAAGAATACGTGCAGGAAGTTAATTAGGTATGAACCATAACTTTAAGAGACCATTCTTTGAGTAATTTTAAAACAAAAGGTTCATATAAACATATGTCCAGAAATTCTTCGTTCTCAATATACAGGGTGTTAAAATTTAACAACAACTAAAATATATGCCACTGACTTTTGTGCAATTTTTATTATGTTCTGTGGATTATACAAATAAAACTTTTCTGTCTCTTGAATTTTTTTCGTATCTTGCTTAGTTAATAATAAATTCCAAATGAAACTTTTCCCCAAATTTCTTGTGTGATCCAGGGATATGCAATTAAGTGGACTTTTTTTTCTCGAAAAATAAGCGAGATACGAAAAAGTTGTATTTGTATTTGAGTAAATCAAATAAGATATTAAAAATGGCACAAAATTCAGGTGCCCCAATTTTTTTCCCACAAATATTTCTTCAGGTCCCGTACGAGATTACACTGAACCTAATAAATTTAATCATGTTAGGGGTAAATTAGCCTGTTAAATAATTTATGGTACATACTTAATTAACACCCTGTATAGTAACGCTTTTAGATTAACATCTGACTACATAGTAGTTTAAGGATAACTAATTATACAAATAAAGTAATATTTCAAAACAAATAGAAACTCTTAGGCCAATAAATAAAGACAAATAGTTGGCAACAATTCAAAACAATTCTAACATCTGCGAATTTTTGTTATATTATTAAGTACCAACTAAAGTAAAAGTATACAATTTTGCAACTCTTTTAAATATGGCAATACTGTTAAAATGGCCGAAATATAAATAATGTCCTTAAAAATCCAAAAAAAAAAATATTACATTGCTGCAACTTTAACTGATGCTTAATTATGTTATTTAAGCCATACAGCCAAATTTGCAGCTATTAAAAACTTTGGCAAAGTCAATTATTTTGCTTCATTAATAATTTTTGACATACCCCTCTTTTAATACAAAAGTTTTTATAAAAAACGCTACGCTTTGTAAAAACGCTATCAAAATAGTCACTAAGTACGGCGCTGAACTAGGCGATACGCCTATGAACACAGTTCGATAAACAGTGAGCTCGGCATCCGGAGAACATGGCTGCGGCATGGCTAAGGATGCTATTAGTTCGCTTACATTTTCGAGCGGAGTGAGACTGCTGGTTTCTTTATGCTGTGTTCGCGATTATCGAGTCGCACCTTCGATATGGAATTTGCTTTTGGGGTTTATGTTCAAATTCACTTTTTAATTTAGTGTCTATACTCCAGAAAAGAGCCATTAGATATCTATGTGGGGCCAAGCCTCGTGACTCATGTCGCCCGCTTTTTGTAAGTCATAATATTTTAACCCTGTGTTGTATTTTTATTTTGGAAACAGTTTGCTTAGTTTTTAGAAAATATAAACAGGAACTCCACTTAGGAAGCCACTATAAAACGCGACAAAATTATTTCTTGAGGCTACCCATTCCTCAATTTGAACTTGTCCGTAGCTCTATCATATATGGAGGTAAAAAGCTGTTTAATATAAACTTCCACTAGAAATAAGACAACTTAAGACTGAAAAAAGCCTACGTATAAGGGCGAAAATATTTCTTGCTAGTAAAGCCTACTATAGTTTAAGTGCATTTTTAATGATTAGCATTTAAATATTTTTCAAAGTTTTATATAATTTTATTTTATTTTAAATTAGTTTCTCGTTTTTATTCCTTTAATGTACAGTCTATTGGCTTTGTCTACAACTTCTATGTTTATGTTGACAATAACGGTTTAACAGTAATGAAGTTGACGACGCTGACCTTTGACGTGTGACGTGTCACGAACTAAATTATTTTTCTTCTTTGCATGGTTTTTAAACCATCACTGGGAATCTAAAAAAATAATTCTAAAATTCTTTTGGCGATTTGTAAACGACGGTTGGGAATATCATCTGCAACAGGCGATGTAGCATCCTCCTTATTTAATACGTGGATAATGTATCACCATCCTTATTGAAACGTATTTGGTTCACTGTTCATCATCTCTATTTTGATTTTAATAGATGGTTGTATATATTAATGTGGAAGCACTGTACATAGAAGAAAAGTAAAAGTCGTAATAATGAAAATAGAAAGATAATAAAAGTATTTTTAACTGGATTTGTTGAGTAGATACAAGCAAAACTTTAAATGAAGATCATCATTTTCATGGTATTAGGATTTATAAGATTCAGGTTTAAGTTTATAAGATTCAAGATTATCAGAAAAAAAAATAAATATTTTAAAGTGCATGCATCTATCCCAAGTTAATTAAAACTTCGTCTAATTTTAGGTAAGGATTAAGATTTCTTTCATAAAATTTAACGAAATTCTTAAAGAAGTACAAGAAAACCCACAGATCTAACGCAACTATCTTAAATTCTTAACTAAATGTAACTTTCTATTTTGTATTTGTAAACATAACCTCTCAAAAACTTTAATTGTTTTGTTTCCCTACAATTGGCACAACTGAAGTTTGTCAGAGTGACCAACATCGAAAGGACACAATCACGCAAAATGGCGGCGCCCTAGTAGTAATTACTTACTGTTCATTGAATTGGCAGTTCAGGTATATTTATTAAGTTCGTGCTAGGTAGCTTATTAAACTCAAACCTTGAATAAAACAGTGTTGAGCATTTTACTGGTTCGACATCTATCTACCAGAGTAAAATTTGTACCATTTCTAGTATTGTATTCATGTACATCTGCAAACATTCTTAATTTGTGACAAATATTTTCAGGTAGTAGACTTTTTTATTTTAAAAATAAACAAGGACACATTAAACATAATTCTCTGCTTTACAGATAACATATTTAGGACATTTAACATGGACGCAACAGGAGTATAACGATCACGTTTGAAAACTAACCTTATGGCTCTGTTTTGTATTATTTCTAGCTTGTCTATTTTGTATTGAGGCAAACTAAACATAGCAGCGCATAACAGAATTGTAAAAGGGGAAGTGCAACGGCGTTGGAAAGCTGTAATTTCATTTTCATAGGCAGATTTTTGTCAGAAATCCTACTTTTTTAGAAAATTTTCTTATAATATAGTGGAAATTTAGGCATCTAAAATTACTCCAAAATATTGATATCTTTTTAATATAAATTTTTCTGCACATTATTTATGTCTGCTTGACAAGTTTTTGATTTTTTTTGCAAACACGTAAAATTTAGACATGTTTGCATTTAAGCTTAATTTATTTATATAGAGCCATTCGAATAAATTCCGAAGGTCTCCGTAAAAAAATGAGACAAAAACAACAACTCAAAGAATGTACAACTTTTTAAAAATATCGGACACAAAATAAAAATGACATTAAAATAAAATTTTTTGGATAGGAGATAAAATTTAAACCCTCCCGCAGGGGTGAGCTCCAACCCTAAACTCTTAAATGAGAATAGGCATCCAATATCAAGGGCGTGTTAAAAAAATGAAAAAAATCTGATTGTTTTAATTGGTTATACGATGAAATGTTAAAACTCGTTTATTTTTATGTTGGAGAAATCTTTCGTGCACAATTTTCAATCTTGTCACTAAAACCCCCGCAGGGAGAGCATCAACCCTTAAACAACATATAAAAGCGTCCGGAAGGTGGGTGCAACCCTTTAAGGGGATGATAGTTGACTTAATTTTAAGCCAACCATGTATAGGTCGAAATTCGATTTTAAATTATTTACATTTGTTATTGCAACTTTTTCATTTTTTCCAATAAACAGTCAAATTTCGCCTTTAATCGGTAATACAGCACAAATTCCAATTAATATCTAAGTTTCAAAGTAAATTTTGTTTTGTCTAATGTTTATTTAATCAAACACCATAAATTCCAAAAATCGTTGTTAACTCAGAGAAAAAATATAAACATTGAAACGTGAAAAATAATTGTAAAAATATTGTTTGAGTTGAAATAAAATAACCAGTAGTAACTCTAACAGTACACGATGTTGCAGACATATTATATTTTTATTTATGTTAGTGAGAGTAAATGTGTAGTTTTTGTATTTAGATGAGGTCTGATGAGGCCCTAATGCGGCGAAACGCGTAATCCTTTAAATAGACGCTTAACTTGTGAGATTTTGACTTTGAGTATACTTTCTCTTCCTTTTTCATTAACATGTTATGAGTCAGATACTCAACTTTACTATCTATATCACAGCATAAAGAAACCAGCAGTCTCACTCCGCTCGAAAATGTAAGCGAACTAATAGCATCCTTAGCCATGCCGCAGCCATGTTCTCCGGATGCCGAGCTCACTGTTTATCGAACTGTGTTCATAGGCGTATCGCCTAGTTCAGCGCCGTACTTAGTGACTATTTTGATAGCGTTTTTACAAAGCGTAGCGTTTTTTATAAAAACTTTTGTATTAAAAGAGGGGTATGTCAAAAATTATTAATGAAGCAAAATAATTGACTTTGCCAAAGTTTTTAATAGCTGCAAATTAGGCTGTATGGCTTAAATAACATAATTAAGCATCAGTTAAAGTTGCAGCAATGTAATATTTTTTTTTTTGGATTTTTAAGGACATTATTTATATTTCGGCCATTTTAACAGTATTGCCATATTTAAAAGAGTTGCAAAATTGTATACTTTTACTTTAGTTGGTACTTAATAATATAACAAAAATTCGCAGATGTTAGAATTGTTTTGAATTGTTGCCAACTATTTGTCTTTATTTATTGGCCTAAGAGTTTCTATTTGTTTTGAAATATTACTTTATTTGTATAATTAGTTATCCTTAAACTACTATGTAGTCAGATGTTAATCTAAAAGCGTTACTATACAGGGTGTTAATTAAGTATGTACCATAAATTATTTAACAGGCTAATTTACCCCTAACATGATTAAATTTATTAGGTTCAGTGTAATCTCGTACGGGACCTGAAGAAATATTTGTGGGAAAAAAATTGGGGCACCTGAATTTTGTGCCATTTTTAATATCTTATTTGATTTACTCAAATACAAATACAACTTTTTCGTATCTCGCTTATTTTTCGAGAAAAAAAAGTCCACTTAATTGCATATCCCTGGATCACACAAGAAATTTGGGGAAAAGTTTCATTTGGAATTTATTATTAACTAAGCAAGATACGAAAAAAATTCAAGAGACAGAAAAGTTTTATTTGTATAATCCACAGAACATAATAAAAATTGCACAAAAGTCAGTGGCATATATTTTAGTTGTTGTTAAATTTTAACACCCTGTATATTGAGAACGAAGAATTTCTGGACATATGTTTATATGAACCTTTTGTTTTAAAATTACTCAAAGAATGGTCTCTTAAAGTTATGGTTCATACCTAATTAACTTCCTGCACGTATTCTTCTATATCGTCGTTGTTAGATGTAGAAATGCGATGTTTATTTTTGTTTAAATATTTTGTTAATGTATGAACTTTATTTATATTAAAAAATCAATATTTGTACTATGTAGGTATTTTTATTTTACAAGATAATAACATCTAAAAAAATGTTTAAGTCCGGCTCTAGCCAAGGCAAAAGCCGCGTGGACCGTAGCGAGTGTCAGCGGCATCCCTACTATAAGCAAAAATGCCTCGCCTGCGTTAGTACACATGCACCGAACTCGCTTATTCAAGCCAATGTATTTTTATTGAAGTGCGACTGCTGGTTTCTTTATGCTGTGTCTATATCATGAAAGTAGAACAATTTATCCCAACATACTTCAGACTGAAGGTCAAGTAAAAATTCAGGTTCATCGAAATGCTTAAAATCCCTTATAGTCAAATATTTTTTAGTTTTTATAATACGTGATATGTTTATATAGCAAAATGTTAATAGGTGATCACTTACCGCATTTGAATTTAATGTCCCACTCTGACTTACAATATGTTTATCGTTAATAAAAGTTGGGTCTAGTAAAATGGCTGTTGTATCAGTCAGACGAGTTGGTTCATCAATTACCTGACAAAAGTCATAGCTATCAAATAATTTGCTGACTGGGTTTTGAATATTCATCATATTGATGTTTAAATCACCAAAAACTAAAACATACTCATCTATAGGCAAAATTTCAGGTAATATTCTATCCAGGATATTTACACATTCTAATACATTATTACCTACTCTATAGATAACACTTACTGCTTCCGGTTTATTCTAATACGTACCCAATAATATTCAAAACCCTCTATTGATATTAAATTCATAAAGCTTAAATGCTCACATTTTATTGAGCTTTTTATGTAGAAACCCACGCCTCCACCTCTACCTTTACTCCGTTCTTTTCTATAAAACTTGTATCCTATAATATCAACAACATCTGATGATGTATCACTTGTTATTAGAGCGAAGCTCTTATTATTAACCATGTTTCCGTGACACCAATTATGTCAAAGCTATTATTCTGAATTATATTAGTGAACTCGACAAAACCTGTAAACACTGATTTAAGATTCAAGTGTCCAAAGCTAAGCACATGTTTTTCTATTTGCTTAAATACCATCTTGTATAAAATATTAGTTTTCCTCTCTATTTAAATCGAAAAGTCTACTCTCTGATTAATGACCTCTAATAAATTTAGCCTACATGGACATTGCCTATTGAGGGCCAGATAAGATGTGCTCAGCTTCAGACCTGAACTCTTTTTATTAGACTTTCAACAATTTATACATTTTAGCGCATTTGAACCAAACAAACAAACAAACAAACTTTTGACACTGAGCAGTTTTTGGCTAGATGGCCAAAACCCATAGAGTTAAAACATTGAATGATATGAATATTTTTCCTTCCCAAGTTCCTTCCTTAATCTAAGTTTTTATATTTATTTTCACTTTCCTTCACAATTTTCATAAAAAACCAGCATGCTCTTGTATGGCATTCCAACGAACAATCTGATCCACTACGTCGGTATCACTATCATCCATGGATATGTCTGTGGGTTTTATGTTGATAATCTTAAGCTTCGGTTTTCTTTTAACTGGTTGATCAAACTCATACTTATTGCCTAATTCTTTTACCATTCTATTCTTTAAACAACTAATTTCCTCTTCACTCTCACAAGCAATTACTACGGCTCCATCCTTAGCGAGTTGAAATTTTGACACGCTAACCCCGACAGGACTAATTTTCTGTTGAATAAACTTTTTGGTTATTGAACTTTCTTAAGTTTGCTTCGGTCTTATTACTATTACAGATTCTGACTTCTGGCTTTTAGGTTTTTCTGCAAAAGACGTTTAAGTGGCACAGGGCAAAGTTTACAGAATAGAATTCTATTCTGTAAACTTTGCACAGGGTATATTGTTTACCTTTTGATCTTTTAGTTCATTATATTTCTTATGAAATATATCCTATTCACTTTTTAACTTCATATTTGATTTCGATAGGCGAAATGAGTTTTGTGAATGCTTGCTTGCAACACATATGCAATTTAAAGAATAATTTAGTAACAAATATTATTTTTTTCCGATGGAGCCACGTTCTGAATAGTTGTGTGAACAGACAAAATTGTCGATATTTGGCAACAGAAAATCCGTATTGAATGATGACGGTGAACACCCAGTATCCTTAAAAACTAAATGTGTGGTTTGAAATAGTGCGTGGAAAAGTAATAGGTCCCTTTATCTTTGAATAGACTTTAACGGAACAAGTGTATCTCGATTTTCTACAGTTTGAATTAGTTCCAGCATTACTAGCTTTATTTCCAAATCAATTGAACCCAGACTATCCTGCTGGAAAAATAGTTCTTCGTCAGGAAAAGAACTAATTCTCCAGCAAGATGGTGCTCCTCCATACAATGCTGGCACTCTGCGTATATTTTTGGATGAACCCTCTCCCAATCGGTGGATAGAAAGGAGAGACCCATCGAATGGCCGGCTAGATCGCCTAATCTAACGTCAATAAACTTTTTTTGTGGGGGATACCTTAAGTTAAATGAATTTAGACATAAGTTTTGGGACGCACTGTGTAGCTGTATCTTATAACTGTCGCCTAGTAAATTCAAATTTATATCACCCAACAAAAATACTTTACGGTCAGCGTTTAATAACTCTTCTTCCAGTAATGCGACAAGACTATTTACCATATTTCTTGTAGCCCGTGGATTATAAACGGCTGCCACAAACTTATCGACCTTAAAAGTTGTTTTCTTTCAAAATATCGGGTAAATTGATATTCTATTATATTCTATTCTACAGCATCTGCAACAACAGATTTAATAACCGATATTTTAATTAATTTGGATCAAAGTAAACTGACTGCAGTTGTTTCGTTTAACCTTAGTAACCGAAAGGCCTTTGATACCATTAATCACAAGCTACTTCTGCAAAAACTTGAAATAATGGATATGTGAGGCATCCGTTACGATTGATTCTCTAAATACCTCGGAGAGAGATCGCAATTTATTTCAATTGAAAGGTTAGATAGTTCTTATCAACTAGATAAACATGGTTCAAGGTTCTATTAATCTTAATTAATTCAATTGTTAATTTACATTTAAAAAGGGACAAGTTGGGGTCGTCATAATAGAAGGTCTTAAATCGCACAAAACAATGGTTGCGCTCGCACAAAGTAGTTTAATAAGCTTAAACACTAATAAATTTTTATTTATGTTACTAAATAAGTTTAATTTTAATGTTAGCTATTACCAAAGAAAATAATAGTAAACTAGTTAGTTTATTAGTTATTCGTTAGTATAATTATCTTTGCTATTACTCTGTATTTTATTGTTGCTCTGTATTGATCAATCTTTACCATGGAAAAAAATACTCTCGCCTCCATCATCTTACATTAATTTGATACACTGCTAGTAAGAATCTCACTTATCCAATTGAGGTTCTTTAAAAGAAAGCAATTAAAAATATCTATAGTCATTGGTTTCATTACTCAAAATCCCTCTACATTAACTATAATATTTATTTATTGAATTACAGTATCAACAGCCATAGAGGCCAATTACAGATACCACCTATAATATGTACTTACTACTCTAAAATAAAATCCAAATATAATATTAGCATATAAATGTACAATGCGCCTAATAAAAAGTTTAAAATATTTCTTATAATCTATAATATATTTAAGTATTTACAACTACCCACATTTAGAAAAAAAAATATACATATTTATATTATCACATATCAGGCATGAGACTATTTAGGCATGAGATAATTTCTGTAAAATGTCTTGAATCTGTAATAGCAATATCAAGGTCGGAGGCATAAATATTAAAATAATTACACATTCTATCTATATATTGGTGAGTTCTTGTATATACTTGTTCTAGGACAATCGAGATGAAAATGTTTTCTTTGTCAGGTATTACCAACATTAATGAAGAATGGCAACATTGCCATAATTTGAGGAGCATCAATCTTATTTGCCAAAATTTTATAAATGTAGACTAGGGATGTTTTAATGCGCCGATTTTCTAGGGATAATCTGTTAAATATTTTCAGAAGCAAATTATGGTTATAACCTTGCTCGGGATAATATCGAAATCTCTTAAAAAACTATGGTTTTAATCCAGACGTCATATTGTGGAGACCAAATTATGCTTCCATATTCTAACCTCGGTAAAACCAGACTATCAAACAGTTTTAATCAACACTCAACATTAAAGTTTTTGGCAGTTCTTATAACGAAACCCATTATTTTGTGTGCATCATTACCTGTGTTAATAATGTGATTGGTAAAAGCTAAATTACAGTCAATAATTACACCTAAATCATTTTCATTGCTATTTTGTACCTATCATAAGAATTAACAATAAATTCAATTCAGTTTCCAATATGGTTCAGCGCAGAATTGAAATCAAATGTCTTACAAAAAAGATTGGCGCATGCAAAGTATAAACAGTCTAAAGCCGTTGAAGACTATGAAATGTTCAGTAATCTTAGAGCAATCTGTAAAAATCAGGCCGATCAGTGCTACTCAAACTATATTGTGCAATCTTCTATTAATTACCCAATCTTCTATTTCCAGTGACCCTAAATATTTCTGGAAATATATAAGAGATAAGACACAAAATAACAGTATTCCATCTACTGTGAAATATTTAGATGCAGTAGGTGAAAATGGCCATGAAATAGCATCTTTATTTGCACAATATTTTTCTGCAGTCTACTCTCCTGATGAATTTGATGTTCAAGAATTTACGCAGCCTGATATTGCATGTTTTTTTATATTAATCAAATGCATGTACAAATATCTGAAGTCTTTGGAAAGTTAACCAATGTTCATAAAACACTGTGCTTTTGCTTTGGCACGTCCGCTATGGCTGATTTATCATTTGTCTTTCAAGACAGGTAGTTTTCCAACCTCATGGAAGTTAAATTATTTGACTCCTATATTTAAGAATACTCGTCAGAGGGATAATGTGAAAAACTATCGTCCTGATTCTCTGGCTTGTCAATTTGCAAAGGTTGTTGAAACCTTGGTCACAAAATTTTATCAGAGAAATTTAAAAACATAATCTCAACTAAGCAGCATGGGATTGTCAGGGGTAGGTCCATTACCACAAATTTGTTGCTTTACCAAACAGCTTTGTCGGGTGCCTGGGAGAATGGTATGTCGGTTGATTCCATATATACTGACTTTTCCAAGGCCTTTGACAGGGTTTATCGTTCTCTTCTGGTTACGGTTAATTGTCAGTCTATGGTTGTCTTTTGGCCTGGTTAAAGTCATATCTGTCTGAAAGAACACAAATTGTATAGATAAATAACTTTTACTCTAGTCCTTTTCCAGTGACTTCTGGGGTTCCTCAGGGTGCCCATCTTACCCCTTTTTTATTTAACCTTTTTATTAATGATGTTGTTCATTCTTTTGATTATTGTAATGTGTTACTTTTTGCTGATGATGTTAAGATTTTTAGAATTATAGACGGTAACTTGGCACATCGTGAACTTTGTTCGGATCTTCACAAATTTGAATTATGGTGCAAGAACAATAGAATAGTCCTAAATGCTAAAAAATGCAAATATATTCAATTTACCAGGAGCTTTAGTCCACCAGTACCATCTAATGAGTTCACTTATTGAGAAGGTATCAGAGATACGTGATCTTGGGGTGCTTTTTGATTGGGGCCTAACTTTTTTAAAACATATTGAAAACCTGTGTATTAAGGCTTATAAAATGTTGGGTTTCATTAAGAGGCACACTCATGATTTCAGCAGTATTGATTTCATCAAAGTTCTGTATATTGCATTGGTTCATAGTCAACTTGAGTCGAATTCATGTATATGGTCACATTATTATGCTAAATATATAATGTGTCTAGAAAAAGTTCAGCGTAAATTCATAAGATACATTGCTTACAAGCTTAATATTCCTTGTATTGATATTAATTACAATGAAATGTATAGATTACTGAACATTGAAAAGTTGGAGACTCGACGTAAAAACTGCGATATTGTCACAACATAAAAGATTCTTAACAATTTAATACAGTCTCCTGAGTTGTTGGGCAGCTTAATTTAAATGTTCCTCCTACTGCAGTGCTCAGACAGACTATATTATTCTACCTTGAACAACATCGTACACTGTATGGTGAAAACCGTGTAATAGGTAGAATGATGATTAACTCAAATAGTGTCAGTATAGATTTGTTTCATTGTTCTCTGAGTTCACTTTAACGAATTTTAAAATCTGCTTAAGTGCAATATAATTTTATATCTTGACTTTGCTTAAAGTGTGTCTTCTTTTCTATTGTAGTTTACTCTGTTTTAAACCATTGTTGTCCTTATATTTAATTTAATTTTATTTTATAATATTAAAGTTAGGTTACAACATACATTCATGGCTGTTTCTAATTATTTAAATTCTATACGAATCCTGCTTGGAACATCAACAAAAACTTACAGAAAAACATAATTCAGAATGTTGGTCCTCTTAGGTTTCTCTCCAATCACGTTGGTGTCATTGATTTATTTTATTTCATTCCTGCTGATTTGGAGACGTTGGGGACAGTGATATTATGTATTAAAAGTAAAAGAGCTCTGAGAAAGATGAACTTTTTATAAGACTCTTTTTTTTAATATACCTGATAATGTCTTGAATATTTTAGGTCAATCAATAGATGGGTCTTGGGAGTCTGATGTCTGCGCTTTTCTTGTCCATAATTACTTGCTTCTTTTCGTAACAGAGTGAATCTACAAGACCCACCAAATTATAGACCTATATCATTACAAAAAAAAAACGGGTAAAGGCTAGAGGAATTTTATTGTTAAACCGTATTTAATTTAGCTTCCGCTTCCGAAAGCGTTATAATACAAATGATTCCATTTTTCAGTTCTTGGAGAGTCTTTATTCTGGTATTTATGCTGGAGGAGTAAACGCGGTAGCTTTATGAAATTTATCAAAAGCATTTAATTGTGTTTATCATTCAATTCTGCTGCAAAAGCTCTATCACTGTGATTTTATGTGGATGTGTCACTTTCATAGTTCGAGTCCTGATGAGTTTCATTATCTGGTAGTTGTTAGATCATCGTTAGATCGTGTAGGATCATCTCAATCTGAAATTTTAGAAAATAAATGGAGGAGTAAGTGTTTTAATTGCCTTCAAAAAAAGATCCACTATTTGTTTCAGATTTTGGTGTTAGAGCAATGACAAAGTTGATGATTGCAAAAACATTCCCCTTGGAAAATAATCCACCATCCAAAACATTTTTAAAGGCATAGTATATATATAAAAAAATTCCGTGTTTCATTTTGATCTACTCACCCTGTATATTTCTGATACGTTAGATGAAGTTATATTCAATAAGTAAATATATCGCAATTGCAACATCCTGGACAGGTCATTACCACAGCGAATTAAAATTTCCTCTTATTCAGCCTAGGAGTTTTTTAATTCTACTGGCGTACCGCTTTAGAACGTGCTTGCAATATCCGTACACAGCAGCGCTTTTAAATGGTGCTGAATTTTTATGAAGCCAGGTCGGCGACCATCCTGGGACTTAATTCTAAACCTGCTAATTAAACATCCGTAATCTCGATCTTGCAGTACTCCTTTGGTACCCAACAGTAGTAACTTCTTAATATCTCTACTAATCCTAAATAATAATTTTGGTTTCTCAAAACAATCTCTAAGTAATTTTGTTCAGATAGTACTAGATGCTCAAGAATGTCATAAAAGGTTGTATTTATCTTCTTTATCGTATATTCGATACCAATGGTTATTTGTCCATTGTAATCTCAAAATACAGCACACACATCCCAGATGGAAAAACACATAACATTTTCCCAAAGACATAGTAATCTCACCAGTTGTTTAAAATATTGCAATGCTCATTTATATGCTGATGACACGCAACTCTACTTTTCTTTTTTTCCTGAAAGTAAAGAAATAGCTGCCAAGAAAATAAACGATGATCTAAAAGCCTTAATAGATTTTTCAGAAAAACACAATCTGCAAATAAACTCGTCTAAATCTACCTTCTTGATTTTCGGCAAAAATCGCGAAGTATTGCATCAGAGTATGGCTTTGGAAGCTTCCTCAAACAAGCTTTTGCATTTTACTTGTTCCCGCAATTTGGGACTTCACATTGACACCAATATGAGGTATAAACAGCATATAAGTAAGTGCATTCAATCTTCTTATTCTAATTTAAAACAACTGTTTCCGCATAGACACCTGCTTTCAACATCTCAAAAAATTACCTTCTGCGACGCTCTGGTTTTGAGTCATTTTAATTTTGCCGACGTATATGGTCCATGCTTAGACTCTATCGACAAAGGTCGAATTTAGCGAGTACAAAAGTCATGCTTGCGATTAATTTACGGCATTCGTCGTGGAGATCCTGTCAGTTACATGCTACGACAAACCAAATGGATTTCCATGGAGGATCGTAGAAATTTGCATGCTGCTACTGTATTTCACCAAGTAATAACTTTAAATCGCCCCTCGTATCTATTAAATAAAATACGCTATAGAACTGACGTACATTATTTGAATCTCCGACATAGAGGTCTAATTTCTCCGCCTTTGCATTTCTCTTTTTTTTATAAAAGGTAAAAAAACACGAAATCTACAGCATCACAAATTGATGACATTTGGGATGCTGTAGATTTCGTGTTTTTTACCTTTTATAAAAGTGTATGACCAGCATCTTTGGGATAATGGATGAATTTTTCGAGTTATTGGATGTTTGGCACTTGTTGGGGGATACCTAGTAATTTATTTTGGATGCAATAAAAGAAACAAAAAAGAAATTATAAATTATTTAATGAGGGAGGTTAAACACGAATCTTTTTTAAATTGCCTTTAACCTCCTTTTTGCCTATATTATGGTTAAGATTTTTTAAAATTTTAAAGCATATGATATTTATTATCTTTGTATCTAGTTAAGATATAATATTTTATTGTAAATTGGGCAAATAAACGATGTATTATTTATATTATTATTATTTATATGCAGATGATAAGCAAGCAGCTCTACAATCTTTCAAGCCAGACCACCCTTTGGAAGCTGTAGGTCAACTGAGCCAAGATCTAGATACTCTTCTTTCAGTATCACAGAAACATTGGTTAGCACTTCTAAGTCCCAGATGTTGCTTTTTAGTAGAACTCGGTCGCAAAAATTAATTTGGCTTTAGATTCTAATTGAACATAGAAATTTACATATACAATCTTTGAAAAAAAATGCTTTGCGACTCCTTAGTATTCTCTCGTTTTAATTTTGCGGATGTGGTTTAAAGTCCATGTTTGCTAGAAAGGAATAAATACCGCATTCAACTACTAAAGAACCACTTTGTAAGATTGATTGGGAATCAGCTAAATTACGGGACGGGGAATGGATGAGAGGCGTAGTCTTCCCTCAGTTCTTTTGATTAAAAAAATAATTTCAAGAGCGTGTCCTGATTGGTTATACCGAAAAATAAAGTTTAGCTCTGAAATATATAATCTGGATGTCCGCGATACAGATTCAATAACAATCCCAATTCACAAAACTTATATGTATAATGTATTATATCATAAGATATTGGTGTAAATAATTCAATTGTTGCATTTAAGGTTAGTTACTGTTTCGTGGTATAAGTGGAATGAGATAGTTGAGGTTTAGTACTTAATATAATTTGGTGTACAATATTTAACATTATTTTCTAATTAGCCTATTTGCTACATACCTTTTTGGTGCCTATACTTGGTTCAATAGAGTAGCTATTAAGCTACATGGCGTCACGGAGGCATTAGTGTTATTTTTTTTTATATGATTTTATCTGTTTAAAATTGAAATAAAAGCCATTTTATGATTATGATTATTATCAGGTTTCATGCCAAATGGCAATCGCACTCCCCCTTGGGGAAGGGGGTGATCGTTCACTTCTCCCAGATATATCAGATATCAGAAGGATGAAGCACTTAGAGGAGTTTCCGGAGAGAGGAGTCCTTTCCATGTTATCGGACTCTGTTTTTTACCTTTATTTACACATAATGCACTTAAACTAAAATTACATATGTTTCTTAAACTAGTTGACGTTATAACTTTCTGACGATTGTTAATAATACGATGACGATGTCGATAATAGCGTCGACTTCTGCATTAGTTAGATTTATTAGATTAGCATAGATGCTTTCTTTAAGGTTGAGCAATATTAGTGTCATGTTGTTGATACAATAATTGGAACTCTCCGCACTTCTCTCATTTTCCATTGTCTTCGTATCTGGTGTTCAAGATCTCTGTACTTAACAATCTTTTTATTATGTTTCCCTCTTAGGGTGTTATTATTAGGAATAGCTACATCAATAAGGGATGTCTTCCTTTTTCCAGAAAATTTTATACATTAGTATTAGGCTATATACCTATTTACTCGTTGGTCACAAGAAGTACAGTTCGATCCCAATACAATTTGCGTTGCTCATTTTCAAAAACTGGTTCTGGCTTATAGGTATAACATAATACCTTGACTGCTGATAAGAGGTTTAGTCTTTCTGCAAGCTCTTGATGCAGTATCTTTGCAACTAGATCATGCCGTTCTTTATATTCCGTTGGTGCAAAAGTTTGACATCCACTGGTGACATGCTAAATAGACTCCGTTGTCTTACATCCATACCTACATCTGTCACTTTGTACCATCGGGTCTATCTACGACAAACTTTAAATAATTTCTTGTTGGTATTACTTTACAAGGAGCTTTTCGGTTTTGGGGAAAAGCTGTCCCGAAGTCAACCAGTAGTTCGACGCCGCTATGTCGAAATACTCTTGTTGAACCTTGTGAACATGCCTTCTATGTAGTGGTTTTCCTATCCAAGCTTGCATTTTTTCTTGCTCGGTGCTATGGTGTATGGGTAGCTCCAGCTCCTGTAGTTTAAGTGGTGTTGAGTCGTCTGTTTCCCATACGGCACGATGAATGTATGATGTTTCAGTTATTCCTAAGAAAAAAGAACGCTTTAGTAGCGGAAGTGACTAATTTGCTGAGTCAGTTGCTTCTCTATGTCGGCCATTTCTCTTCCTCCCATATGTCGAGGTAGCGTAATTCTACGGCACTGCGCGGATGATTGACTTTCTTTGCAAATTTTCGATGTCTGTTTTAGTCCATCCTATAAGACCAAAAGAGTAGGTTAATGAACTGACTCCACATTTATTAATAGCTTTAAATACGTTTCTGCTATTAGGACTTGTTTTAAGGAATCGTAGCATTCTTTGCGACTGTTTCATTCCTAGATATTTTTTGGATTCTTCTTCGTCCATAGCATTAACCGTTTTCTGTATGAAAGTCACCTGGTTGTAGTTTACCTTTAATAATGTTCACAGCCACCATTTAACCCTGGTGGGCCAGGTTGCCCCTTTAGTCACCTTTTACGAGAGGCAGAGCATACCGAGGGACTATTCTTTGACCCCGGTCCCCCACAGGGATTATTATTATTATTATTATATATTACTCTCATTAGATAAGTAAGTTAATAATTTTTAAAAATCTAATAAAAGCCTAAGCTTAAGTGATTTACCTCAAAATAAAAAAACTCTCTTTTTACAGGGTCTGGCGGCTCAGTACTTGCAAATCGTCTGACCGAAAATCCTGCTTGGTCGGTTTTGCTTCTTGAAGCTGGAAAAGATGAAATCTTTCTTACAGAGGTGCCTCTTACAGCTTCTTTAC
Organism: Anthonomus grandis grandis; assembly: GCF_022605725.1. NCBI lineage: Eukaryota > Metazoa > Arthropoda > Insecta > Coleoptera > Curculionidae > Anthonomus > Anthonomus grandis. The sequence continues at coordinate 42,950,960 of NC_065567.1, forward strand.
TCTCAATCACTGCCTATAACTGGGGTTACAAAAGCGAAAAACTAACAACAGCTTGTTTGGGGTTAGTAGATGGTAAATGCAACTTAGCAAGAGGTAAAGGGTTAGGCGGGACTAGCATTATAAATTTCTTGATATATACTAGAGGAAACAAAAAGGATTTTAATAATTGGGAAAAAATGGGAAATAGGGGTAAGTATAAAATATTTTTATAATTGCGAATTTCAATTTGTAGTTTAATAATTTAAGTCAGTACAATATAGACATGAAGTAAACATCTACATTTAACCAAATTGTTGGTTCCCGGCAGTGTACTACTTACCTCACTGTAGTAATTGAACGGATACAAATTAATCACAAGTATAAGTTAATCATATCTGACATAAAGACCCCGTGTGCTTTTCTTAGTTGGTCAATATTACAAATACGTCATAGAAAATGTCATTCTACTAAAAGTTTAGTGAACATTTTTGCAAGGCCATAGCGGCAGTGCCCTGCGGCAGGCAAGCGAAAGTGGAGATCGCTAAAACATTGTAGTTCTCTCTGTTGCATTAACTCCCTGGGTACTTCGTAAAGATATTAGCGAGTGGTGTTTATTAGTAGGTTTGTACTAGAAAGTAGGTGTGCCGAAATAAAGAGTTTGTGATTGAGGTACAAAATTGTAAATGTAAGTTTGAAATGCAAAATTGAAAGTCTGTTAATCTGGGTTTAGTTCATGTATCGACAGAACCGATCGAATATTACTCAAAAGAAAGAATCCTTGACCCTGATGAATGTTAGATGGAGCCTCGATTTAGAGGAGTGATGAAAAGTTTTTCTATGGTGGCGGGAATTAGTTCCGCAAGGTGGTATCGGCCTACTCCTAGGACTCTATGAAGCGCCGATGATAGTCATAAGACCTACATCTGTTGTCTGTATAGTTTTCGGATTGCTGGCTTGAATGTTGGGAAAACATCGGCAAAATGGATATGTATATCAAATATAAAGTTTCATACAACTGAAAAACTTTTAAAATGGCAAGTAGACTACATGGAGGAAATTTTGATCTTGAGGAGTTTCCAGCAGTGCTGTATCGAAATGAAAAATTCTAGATCAACAGTTTGACTTTCTATACTAAGACCTTTATTATGTTTTTCAAAATTCCACCACTGGGTTGGTTTTCAAAAATCCATTTGAATTTTCTTTTCTAGAAGAGGTGTTAGCTTATTGGATAAGAAGCTATAGTCTTTGTTTCCTAGTATAAGTAGTTCGTCAATGTCTTAAAAAAGAAGGATGAAAGGGTGCAAAATTCTATTAAAAGACTTTTTATCATGCCTAACAATATCATGTATAACAGTTTATTATATTACTATAAGATATTATTTAACTTTTTAGGATGGAGTTATAGAGATGTTCTTCCTTATTTTATTAAATCAGAAAATTGCTCCTCTTGTAAGCAAATCGATGAAGACTATCACGGGTTTTCTGGGTATTTACATGTTGAAAATCCTGGATACGAAAGCCCGTTTGTTGATTTATTTATTAAAGCTGGACAGGATTTGGGATACAAAAACAATGATCCTAATGGGCAAATTGGCTTAGGTAAGATTATAATTCCATAGATTACTCTAACTAAGATGCGCAAGTCCAACAAAAACGCGAATTGTTTTTTGTGACCTCGAAAAAGTGGCTTCGGATAAACCGCATGAATGACGAGTATTGTGGCCTGGAAAAAGCGTTTTTATATAAATTGAATAGGTTTAACCTACATTAATATATTTATTGTCATGACAGAGAGTCATACAATTAACTAGCACTTTAAAGTATAAAATGCAATCAATTTAAACAAACTAACGAATAAATAACTTCATAAAAAGAATACTAATAAATCGAAACATAAGCATGCGGTCTAGACGAACGTAGGCGGAACGATATTTCTCGACCTTAACTATGGGAATATATCAAAATATGGGATGCTCTGGTACCTAACAGTATCAGTACGTTACCTGAGTGGATGCGACGGAGAATCTAAATATATATATTTTATAATATTGATCAAATATTTTTGTGTCTAAATTAAGTATATTCTTATTTTAAAGTAATAAAAGTGTTAACAATAGGAAAAATGTCAAAAGAACGTGAAAAAAGTATAGAAAAAAAACAAGAAAATTCAAAAATTAAAAACTGTATTAACATTAATAAAAATAATTAATAACGGGTATTTCCTCCCCTATTTTGAATAACAGTACGGGAGTAATTAATTATTCATGCTTAAAATTATGGATCTTATCTCCTTTTGATCCAAATTATTCCATATTTAAACAATATCGCCAGTGAGTCCATATAAAGTGTTGGGAGGGTTAGGAAGTTCTTGAAAACAGCGGTAGATCATGTCTTAAACATTCTCAATTGGATTAAGATCAGGACTATTTGCTGGCCAATTCATAGTTTCAATTCCAACATCATTAAAATAATTTTGAACAATCAACAAATTCTCAACAATGTAAGGGCCAAATAGTTCACTTTTGCAGGATCTCCCTTATCAGGTAAACCTTAACCCCTATCAGGTGTTAAACTGCCATTATTAATAGCAACCAAGTCCGTACGAGCAGTTAAAGAGATTCCTCCCCAAAACATATGTAACTGACCCTCCACCAAATAATCTGGTGTTCTGGAAGTTACATTGGGCATATCGTTCATTTGGTCTTCGATAAAATCTTATACGTCTTTCTGGTTTTATCTGACCAAAGAACTCTTTCCCAGTCTTCATTAGCCCAATCGATGTGTTCCCTAGCAAAAGTTAGTTACTCTAGGGTTAAAGCTGGTCCTCGCGCTGGGATTCTTGATCTCATATTAGATTCAGCAAGGCGTCGACGAACAGTATCAGTTGAAATTCTGAGTCCATCTGCTTCCTATAGCTGTGTCTGCAGCAATCTTTCTGTCACAAACCTTTTTCTTAAAGCAGAGTCTTATGAAACGGTCTTGAACTTGTGTAGTTATGCGATGTCTGCTTTGACCAGATCTTCTTAAGTGGTGACCTGTCTCCCTATAACGCTCAATCATACGGTAAACGGATGTATGCGATCCACCAAATCTCTCTCCAATTCTTCGAAAGCTCCATCCCTCTTCCAGTAAAATGACTGCCTGCGCACATTCTTCAGCCGTCAAATTTCTTGAATGACGTTCCATGATAAACACTATATTTCACTGTACCTCACAAATGTAAATTTTCAGTACAAATGATAAACTTTACCAATAAAACTTACAAGCCAAAAAAGGATGTTAATTCAAATTTTATCCGGAATTCCAACAAAATAAAAAGAAGACAAACATAAACACCCGTATAAATTTAGAACGTCTATAATATGGCAGTTTAAAATAAAAATAAATATTGGCACTTGTTTGGAAATTTCCAAAAATAATTCGAAATAATGTAGTGGTGCGTTAATTTTGCTGGCCAGTGTATATCGGATCGGACCACATCTATTCAGATATTCGCATCTGACTTGTAAGAGTAATATGTGATGTTATTAAAAAAATTATAATCTTTGTTTGACCGATCCGTCTACATGAGCAATCAGTTCAGTAGGCTTCCTCTCCTGTCACCAGCCAGGAGCCACCACCTACCTAAGTAGGATAACCGATCTAATACGGCTTTGTTTTCTTTCTTAAGAGAGCATCTTATTGCCTGCTGTAGTATTATTTTCAAATATCTCAAGTATTAACAGAAATTTAACTTTTAATTAATATAGAATAAAAATTACCTTGTAAAGAATTTTGTTTATTTTAGGATTCTCCAAAGTGCAGGCAACTATGAAACATGGCCGACGATGTAGTGCTTCAAAAGCTTTTTTAAAACCGGTATCCCACCGTTCCAATCTTCACATATCTCTTCAAAGTAGAGTGACAAAAATTCTTATAGACCCTAACACTAAAACTGCTTACGGCGTAGAATATTGGAACAATAAACAAAAATACATTGTGAAAGCTAGAAAGGAAGTTCTTTTAAGCGCTGGAACGATTAATAGCGCTCAGTTATTGATGCTGAGTGGTGTTGGACCCAGCGATCACCTACGAGAGAAGGGAATTAGTGTTTTGGTTGATCTACCAGTGGGATATAATTTTCAAGATCATGCTGCCATGTCTACCATTCCATTTTTAGTAAACGAAAGTATAACAGGTAAGTAGGTTTATATAATTTATATACTTATTAAACAAACATGTAATGTATGTTTTATGATTCGTAGAACATTGAATTATTGTTGTTATACGTTATATGTTATACAATATTAGATTATTTCTCCCATGGTTTCTTCGGTCACTTCTAGATGTTTTTTTTTAAATAAAATTTGATTTTTTAGTTTTATAAAGATTATCTAGTATACACTAATGAAGTAAGAGAAAGTCTAAATTATGCCACATGCTGCTATCATCCGCAAATAGAGTTAAAACTCCATAAGTAGGAATAAAACTGTGAGGGACTCCTTATTTTCCAAAGCATTAATATTTAGATCTACAGAAGACTCGTTGACAGCGAATACTTAAAAGTGTCAGTCAGTAGTTTCAATAGGAGGTGATGACTGACACAATCAAAAGCCTTTCTTTTTTAAAGATACCAATAGTAATTCCAGTGAATAATGAGGAGTCAGCAATTACTAATGGATAGAATATTCTGGAGACTATTCTCAAGGCCTCCGGTTCAATAAACACATTCTCATGTTGGTTCAATCTTTGGCGAACTAGTGCTTGATACTCGCAGAGCAGGTTTATGCCTTTTTTCTCATATCTTTAGTTAGAGTTCGTCTATTAGGTATCTTCTAGGGATGCCACAGAATGATCAGACCTACCGAAGGCAGTCTGTGGTCACCCTCTGGCCAGAGGTGTATAATAGGCCGTCTTATAACAAAGTCGTTTACATTGTTTAACAATTTTTTTGTAAATGCATATATTTGTATATTTGTAATTTGCATATATTTGTATGTGTATTACTCTTTTAAAAGTAGTAAACTGTCAACTGATAATATTACCTGTAAATTAATCAAGAATTTGCGAAGTCAGTGGCGAAATAAGATTGCCGAGAGAACAACAAAACGGTCGGCAAGGCCTACTATAGAACAAATCGCGGCCTGAGTCAATACAAGAATATGTGGCAAATCATCAATCAGCAAAATTTTGAAATTTGACAATAAATTAAATACCAGCATAACTCTATAAAAACTAATATTATTATTATTAAAGAAGATCTTAGTCTTTATCGAGAGAACATCCAGTTACAGGACATGGAAGTTAAATTTTGCCAGTTAGAAACCAAAAACTTAGATTTAAAAAGATAATTAAAAAATATTGAGGAGGTGGGAAGAAAGTATTTATTATTTTTACATTTATTATATATAAAATTATATTTGGACTAAAAGATGAAGCAGATGTTTTGCTGGAAAGGAGGTCTGAACTTATGCAATAAGACCTTATCTGTTAATATTCAGCAGAAAAAAATAGATAATATATACAGGATACCATTAAAGTCTAGTGGCTCTTGGGTATGTTCGAGCGAATTCACTGTATAATAATTATACAGTGACATTTAACCTAATGATCCCGAAATGACTACTATTCTCAATTGTGAAAACTTATTCGATGGTGACCTTTTTCAAAAGACTTAAATATTATTAGCAACGCTAGCAAGCAGAATTACTGCTGCTTCAGTGTTTATATTCTCTGTCAAAATGCGTGCATATTAGGCTTATGGTCTGTAACTTCCTTACCTTTCACACCTTCATATCCTGGTATCCACATTAGAGTGAGTTTGTTACTGTTTGACAGTTGTTCTGCTGCCAGTCGACAATCCTATACTAGCCAGGAGTTAATTTTATAGGATGAGCACTTTTAAACAGCTTGTAGGCCTTTCTCGGCACATTTAGAGGTAGCTTTAGTAATGCGTTAACTTCGGCTTGAAAGATGGTGGATGTACTACCTAGGGATGCTGATATTATACATCTAGATCCATAGACTCCGATCTGACGTCGATTTCCATCTTTACTCCATCTGTATACCAGACTATTCTAGTATTCCTACAAGGTCTTTAGGAAAACTTCAGATGTTTGAGTTGCTTTGACACCACTCGTAAGTTTTGCAATATATTTATTCAACTTATTAATTATCTGGACTTCCTCGTTTTAGTACTTTTAAAATTTAGGAAAAGTTATTGTCCCTTTTCATGTCTTTCTTATTTAAAAAAAAACAATTTTTCTTTAAATTTTATGTCATTATAGACGCAACTACACTTTTAATGAGTGCCTGAATTTTCCAAACAATGATGTGTATATATATCATTGTTTCACTCACTGGAAAAATTTATGAACTGCAAAATAACCTCTGGAAATTTGTTTTTAGATTTTGCCCCCTTCAACGAATTTCTTACTATGGGTTATAGACTCAGTCGTTGCCCTTGCGATAAACACCTCAGATAACAACAGATGTTGCTGACAAAGTTGAAATTTGATTCAGTAGAACCTCCTGGTTTCACCAAACAAACAAACTATAAAATCGAATTTACTCATTTTTTTACCAGAGTAAGGTCATATAATTCCTAAAAATAAAATTATTAGTAGATGTTCGGCAAAAATTTTAAAATATTACAGAAAACAAAAGTAAACATATTAAAGTAATAACAATTTTTAGTTTCAGACTTATCAGTTCAAAATCCAGCTGATATTTATAATTACCTTGCCAGAGGTAAAGGGCCTTATACGATTCCAGGAGGTGCAGAGGCTTTGGCTTTTATTAAAACCAAATATACAAAAGATGAAAATGATGACTATCCTGATATGGAACTTGTTTTAGGAGCTGGAGCGTTAAATGGGGATGTGTTTGGAGGATTTAGGACATTATTGGGTAAGGTTCTCGTTTTAAAAACGTTAAAATATTCGAAACTTCTAAAAAGCAAAAGCTTGCTGACCAAGGGGTTGGCCAGAATTGTATCGTCAGAAATCAATGCGTAAATATCAAGGTGACTATCAAATATGTAAATTTGCAACAGAATATGCGTGAGATAACAGCACTCGTCAATGGAACTTACCACTACTCACCAAAATTTCATCCATTTTGGACGCGTAGTTGTAGCAACAGTTGAGTGTTTTTTTATGAAAAAACCTCACTGTTATTAAGATTGAGTGGTTATTAAGATTAGGTGAAATAGAAAGGTCTAAATAGATAAAAATTAATCTCGCCCAAAATTATCATATTTATATATCATATATATATATATATATATATATATATATATATATTGAGGGCGTCTAGTACTAATTTTGGTAAATAATTTGTAGCTATATAACATTAAGCTAATTTGCCTATGTTGACCATCTGCAGGTCATTAAAACCTTAATAGAGCAGTCCGACGAATGTAACTCGTGCTATTGTTTGTCAATGATGAAAAAACCTTCGACTCTATGAGACACAACAAGATGTTTAATGCTATTGCTGACTACCAAGCTCACAGTAGATACTCTTCCATCCTACAACATAGTTAAAACCACGTGTAACACAGCAAGTGTAAAAGTATGTGAAAGACCGATAAATTTCAGATATAACGTGCAGTCGACGGAGAGGCACAATCTCGCCTAAGTGTTTACCATGCTTATAAAATACATGTTCAAAAATATTGAGCTGGAGAGTCTAGGTATAAATATCGATAGAAAAGATCTTAGTCACCTCTGATTCTCCGACGACATTATATTGATATCATATTACACATGAAGAACGGAAAAAATGCTGTCAAAACTGACACCTGCTTCCGACAGAGTTGATCTCAAAATCAACACAACAAAAACGCAATTCATAACGAACCTGGTCCCTAGCTAAAATCTTCCGATACAGGGAAAAGACATCCTATAAGTATCTATGACCTGAGATCAGAATCGGCAGATATAATCAAACACGCGAAATCAAGCCGAGAATTGGACTAAGATGGGCAGCTTATGGTAAACTTAAACATATATTTAAGTCAGAGATTTCGTTGTGCCTGAAACGCAAGGTTTTTGATCATGAGTTACGAGACTTCGGTAACGAAGAAATCAGTAAATAAAGTGAGAGTTACACAATGCGCCATGGAACGTTCTCTATTGGGAATTACCATAAGGTATAGAGTTCCCAACGAAACATGATATGACAGAGAACCGGGGTTACAGCTGCGGTAGAGCGGATAGCTGGCTAAAAGTTGGACTGGATATGTAGCAAGAAAGTGACATGAAGAGAGACCATTGTTTAGCAGTTCATTATTTGTATGACCACGGTTCTTAAAGCACATCTCTGTGTGACCTTATTCAACCAATTTAGCTACGAACGACTTTTATCTTGTGCGCTCGGAGGACAAAGATTTTCTTAAATGACGAGGTCATCACTTTCACCAATAATTACTTTATAGAGAAAGACGCAGAGTACCATTTGGGTTAAAGGAACGAGAGCATCGTTAGAAGTAGGTAGACTTACAACAAAACTGTTTAGAAAAACAATAAATGTAAAGAAAAAATGTCGGGGAAAAGGTGAAAATGAGAGATTCACTGTTAGTTTCCAAAGCTTAACCCATACCATCATTGAGTGGTACATCTCACGGGCATATGAGACGCGAAAAATGTCCACCGAAGAAATTGCAGGTAAATTGCCTCTTGGCAATGATAAGGTCTGCCTGGGTGTATTTATGATAGGCAGTTACTGTATAGCATCTGAAACAGGAGATTGCAAAAATTTTGTGATCTAGATCGCAGGCAGAGGGAAGTGACAGTATTTCAATGGGCCTACATTGCTAAACCAAAGGGCCATCTGGTATAAAGATGAACATTCTCTAGAATGAATATCAATAGAGGTGGTGCAGGACTCTGTGATGAGGTACCATATATCAGTAGAGCATATTCGCTGCAGGAGCGTGCTACTGTCTTTTTGCTTTGTTGAAATGTGGACAGGAAATCCCAAACTACGGACACCGCAATACAGCGATATCAATCTGCTCGGACAGTAAGGAGATTATGGCCGAAAAAGTGAGCTCCAAGCTCGTGCTGGAGTGCATAAAGGTCCTGAAGGAACTGGCGAAGATGGGCTACAGGGTTCAGCTTCTCTGGGTGCGTGGTGACTTAGGCTATGCTGGGAATGAGAAAGCGAACTCCTTTGTTAGACTGCGACCTGTGAGACGGCCGGTTGGGCCTGAACTCATAATCGATATTGCTAAATGCATAGCAGTTGCATCAATGAAGACTTGGCTGGATAACTCGACTCTCCGAAAATGGAGGCAAGCCTCTGATGCATGAGAGAGGCTAAGGCACACATAGAGCCCATTTATCTGTCTCACCAGAAATCTACTGCGCGTAAAAAGAAGCGAAATTCAGCTAGTGAAGGTCTTTTAAGCGAAGACTGGAATGTAAGTCGCCATCTCCACATTATCCGCAATGAATGGATAATAATCCGCGGAATGCCGGTGTTATTGGAAAAAGGATAAAAATGCAGACCACGTTATCGGTAAGTGTACAGCACTCCCACGTGCTAGGTTCATACTTGGGTAACACGTACAGTGCACCGAGCAAGTTTAAGTCCTTCAAATCAGAGAGCCTCTGGTAACCCTCAGTGGGGCATGACGGGTCCATTACGAGACCTTTGTGCATAATAGCCCTCTTGGCTGCCCACTGCACTACAAATCTACAATGAACAAATCGGCAGTAACGCAATGATAAACATGTAATTTCCGAAAATTTAGTGATAATCAATGGAAATGCTCAAAAGAATGGTTAAAGAAGAAATATTGAATCTGACTTAATTCAATGAAACCTAGTTCTTGATAAAATGAGGACAACACTCCTTCACCATCACGGCCAGAATGTGATGTGGCCGAATGGAAAACTCTAATTTTAATTTGTCGCTAACTTTCGTAGTCTTAATCATGACGAATATTGCAGATGGATATAAAGTCAAGTTACTAATGTTTGGAAGGTATAGTATAAGTGTACTTAAAACTAATATCTACTTGAAAAGATCTTAAATTTCCAAGACAATTGAAAACATAATATAATTATACAAAACGTATCGGAGGTGCTTAGAATTTTTAGATTAACTAGTCAGTTGGATTGTAGACATTTTAAATTTCAATAAAGAAATAATCATAATTAGCTGAAGTTCGAATAATTTTAGGTATCCCTCGAAGTACTTACAAAAAAGTGTACCTACCTTTAATTGGAAAGCCCTCTATAAGTATAGCTCCTGTTCTTTTGAGACCAAAAAGCAGAGGTAGAGTATACCTCAAAGATTCTAATCCATTCCACTGGCCTGCTATTGAACCCAATTATTACTCTGAGCAAGATGATTTAAAAACAATGGTCGAAGGAATTAAAATTGTAAGTATAATTTAGACGTTTGGTCATTTGAACATCAACAAACCGATCCCACTAGAATGTGAGCTTACTAGTTTCAATAGTATATTCTCATGTTGCCAATTTAAACTTAAAGAATCATCCGCGGTTTATTGAATGTTAAAAATTTTGTTTGCATGCTTTTGAATTATTTTGGTACAATGATCTAAAAATGTGGTTTTCCACTGCAAATCATGAAATTTGCGGTAGGTTTCTGTCTGATATTCCCACCAACTAACATTAATATGAATTTAGTCATTTCGCGATTTTACAGCGTAGATATTAAATTGTGACTTTGATAAAATACGCCAATCATAATAACGCGTGTTCAATTTTTTGGCATTTAGGTTAAATTAATACAATGAGATATTAATTAATAAAAAAATTAAAGTATAGTTAAGCGTCCAACAATATTTATATTTCGCGAAAAGAAATTTATTTTGTATAATATAACAAATAAACTGTATAAACTATCTAATTTTTTTTAACAAGTGATGCTTTTGAGCAACATAAAGTAGGTATATATAGTAGGTCCTCTCCTTGTTATTTACAAATCTGACATTTTCCGATGCAAGTCTCCATACAGGCAGCACCATTTTGCAAACCATTGCGTAAAGTTTCATGTAGCTTTTGAGCCAAATTCATAGAATTATTGGTTCTTTCCACACAGAAACACACCTTCTTTATTGGTCGAATGGAATTACCTAAGGAGATAATTTTTATTATTTTCTATTAATTTATGATATAGCAACATCAAATAGAGTTTACAAAATATTCTTATGTAACAGTGCAAACACAACTAGAGAAAATAAATAATATACGTAAAACATTTTGTTTTTAAAGTTTCTTTGTTTAATTAATATATTAATTTAAGGCTACAGATGCAAAAGAAATAACAAGTTTGTAAACAAGTTTAACTAAACTCCAGAAATTATTCTTCTCTAACGAGCAACACTGGAAGCAATATCCCTGTATAAAGTAGATCAAAAAGGCCCCCAACAATAGCAATTTGATTAAATAAAAGTCTATCTAGGGACAAAAATACTTTTTAAAGTAATACTACAACTACAGTTAGGTGACTGCGACTTTTTCTTGGGTAAATACTCCGAAGCACATTCAATTGACGTCAGTAAAATACCTGAACCAAATTGTAAATAACAAAGGCAAATATAAATAGTATTTATCTGGTGCAACTGCCACAGGAGGTGGTTGGGTTGGGTTTACTTTATGACTTTTTTGATAAAACCTGCCATTCATAATAACGCTAGTTCAAATTCTGCCAACAGCAAAGAAGTATCACGCAAGCAGAAGAAATATCTGCCACAGGAGGTGGTTGATCTATATTTTTATAAATAAAGACAAAATCTACAAAACCATCTTACTGAGAAGGGAAAAGATGATTGCTATATCAGTAACCGAGACGCACAAGGTAGATGCAAAGAGACAGCTCACAAAACAAAAAAACTAGCGTAGAAATGAAAATCTATGGTAAAAGACAAATAAGCTTTGAGAGAAACCCACGGAAAAATAATAGGACTGTTATAAAAGCGGACAAGCAATACATACTGAAGAGGATCAGCATTCTAAGTGGGTAACTATACCTGTAAACTAAGGAAAGCTCCAATCGGCTAGGGCCAGTCTGCAGATACGCTTTCTTCTTCTAAAAGAAGAATATGACGTATCATTTAAAGAACCGACCAGAGCTTATCTGTCATCATCTGATGAGAAATGTCGGCAACTGAGTTTGCCAAATGTGTTAAGCTAAATACAACCGCACAGGATTGTGTGACGTTCGAGAAAAAAAAACAGGATTGAGGTCTTTAGGGTGAACACGATGTTACACCAGTATTACTACTGCTGCTATTTAATACGAGTTCTACTACCACATTATTAAAAGAAATATTTAATGGAATCTAATCGAATAATCTAATTTTTCGGAATACTATGCATGATTCAAACCTATGGATATCAACCATAATGAGATCTGTAGCTCCTGAATTAATTCTGTAGATAATTCACTAAACAGTTCCCTTTGGGTAAAAAGAGATAATCGTAAAGCTAAATATTTTTAGTCGAAACTATACAGGTATGGAAAACTGTTGAAAAAGACTGAATTTTATGGATTTACAATTTTGCGTCTTTTAACAAGTATAATATTAATTTTTTCCTACGTCCGGCATACCACTATAATAAGATATAATATTGATAATTTTATGACGTACGGACTTACAACGGTAAGGAAACCCTAAAATAAACCTATTATAAGAATAGTATTGATAGTTTTTATGAAAAGAGTTGTTAACACATTAAATATAACCATAATTCTTTTACCAAATCAATAAAGCTTATGTAAATTATTGGTTTTATACACAATGTCCACTTGGGTATTTGTATACTATCTTGATATATTCTGGTTGTACGTCCTCCTAAAATTGCTGTAGGCAGGGAAACAAACATGTTTTGATGGCGATTTTTTCAGTTGGCTGCTGTAAAAGAACTTGTTATTTTATTTTAATATTTTATACATACAAACGTTATACATATAAAATTAATACTCACATACAGGATGTCCCCCGCCTCGACTTACATATACTAAAAGTTGTCTATATTGAAGTTCAAGTCGAAAATGTCTTACACATATATTCAAAACGACATGATAAGAGTCATAAGCAATTACATTATTGAGGATGTAGATTTCAATTTTCGGAAAATTCTTCGCGGAAATCAGCTGGCGGGCTCTAATGCAAATGGTTACAAGAAGCTTCACATTCATCAGCAAATCATTGTTTTTGACTCTCGTTATCCTAAATGAGTTTGTCAAAAACGGAAAGTGCTTCAAAGGGTTAAAAAAGAAAAAATGGCCGGTTTTGATCTTCTTATCGTGTTGCAAAATTCCTATTATTCTCTGAAATTAAAGGTTGTTTTATAAAAAAGCGAAGACTAACTCCGTGGAATATTTTTAATGATATTATTTTAATGAACCATGAACCGTTTAATATATATTTGAGGAGTTCATTTTTTTTGCTGTACAACATGGTGCATTCAATTTTTGCCAACCTTTAAACCTTGCGTGGATTAAGGCAAGGATGCGTAATATCCCTCATGTTCTTTAATGTTTACTACGAACCTATTTTCAAACAAACCTTGGAGGAATGTGATGAAAGCATACTAATTAATGGCCAACGTTTAAACATAATCAAATACGACGCAGTGATATTCACAGGCAGTTTAGAAGGCTTACAAACACCGATGACACGTATAACTAAAATTAGCCAATTGTACGGATTAGACCTAAACACAAAGACAAAATATATTGTCATTAGCAGGCACCCAGTCTTATATACACAGATGATTATCAACCAACAACCAATTGGAAAAGTTGAAATCTACATATATCTTGGCATGAACATAAATGGTCAGTGGAATCACTCCTTAGAAAAAAAACAACGTACGGCAAAAGCCAGCCCAGCATTTATAAAAATTAGCACCGTCTTCTTCTTCTTCCTCGCTACCATGGACTCGTGTCGTTATTCGACAGCCGCTCAAGTCCGCTAGCACCGTCTTCAAAAGCGGTGACCTGCCGCTGAAAACCAAAATCTTGTACTACAGTGCTATACTTTTTCAGTTCTGCTACACGGAGCGGAGGTCTGGATGCTCTCGGAAGAAGCTACGAAAAAACTGGAAGCATAGAAATGTTGTATTACAGACTTATCCTAAGAATCCCATAGGTCGACCCAATTACAAATAATGAATTCATACGCAGAATAAGAAAGAAATGTGAAATTATTGCCTTAATAAAAAATCTACATTTCTCCGCCATATTAAGACTGGACTGTTGCGCATAGCCGCCAACAAAGTAAGAATGGAGAAGTTGGCCGCCAATATTCGGAACAAATAAATACTGCACGAGGAAACCATGAAAATTCACTGTTTCAGAGATATCAATAGTGGCACACTTTATTTAAGCAATTCTTCAACGTTTCACATTTTGACATAATTTTAATAACTATTTAATTTTCTTTTTAAATAAGAATTAGCAATAATTATTTGTGTATAAGAAACTCTTAGCATTGAACAGTCGAGTCCCGGGACACCTTGTATAAGTAGAAACACATACAGATATTTATATTTTTGAAAAAAATTATACTAACCCTTTTTCTTAAAATGCTGCTTACAATCTGAGCACCAAGTTAAGCTGTCCGAGGTATTTGCTGGTCGAGATAGAAACTGTTTGGACTTAATTGTCTTCTTTGGCAAAGAAAAAAAGGTTGACTCATATTTGGTACAGAGGGAACACGTTTCAGATTCATGGTGTATTTCGGAGGAGCAGTAACGATCGAGTGGCTGCACACTGTTACTACTATTATTGGTTTTGATGCTTTTGATGATACTTGTAACACTGGTAGATTCTGGTGCGCAAAGGGAATCACTGCAATAGCAATAGGGGATGCAGTCTTTGCATATGTTATTATTGGCTTTTGGGATGGCTTCATATCCTGCCATCTAAAAATAAATGATAGTATTCATTTCTGCTTAATTAACTTTTAAAACGAAGATGCACGTTATTTTTCTACAAAAGAAACACAAACTTATTAATACATACAAAATTCTACTTTAAATGAAAGCGTAGCTTGCTTAGAAATAAGCAAAAGTAAAACTAAAAAATTTCAGCCAACATTAAATTACAATATTTGGTTTACGTTTTATTATACATATAAAAAAAATTGCTTTACAGTAAATAAGATGCTACAACTTCAAATCCATAAACGGTTTCAATAGCAATTAAAACTGACGATGTTGAGAAAGCTTTGTGATAAACCTTTGGACCTCCACTGACCCTAGACTTTGAAACATCTATAATAAGAATAAGGTGTTAGATTTCGGATTAGAAGGTTTCGGAGAAGGATAGATCGGTTTTCGGAGTCAGGGAAATGGCAAGAGCACTCCCAGTCAGCCGAAAATATCTCATTCCACTGAGCGCCCGCAACAAAGTACGGCATTATTTGCTGTATGACTGCTCTACTGTTAAAACTAAAATCGTTGATTGAAAAGGGAATCACCTCTTCAATCAACGCTAAAATCGTTATTTTAATTCGCCATGGCTGCTTATACTCCGAAAGAGTTCAAACAATCAAAAGATATGACGACGGTAATTCAGCTACAGCGTGTAGAAATTTATTTACAGTCACGTTTGACGACATCTTTGTGCAAAAGTCAAAATGTTTCTGCCACAATAAACAAGAATGCATAGAACAGCGGGATGAAATGGTTTGTAGTGCTTCATAAACTAAATATTTGGGCAGGTATTCTGGAAGACAATATTATAGCACCGTTTCTTATTTATGGTCCTTTGAATGCCTAAAGTAAATGCCTTTCTACAAAACCAGATTCTTCCTGTCATTATATTATATACATGGTGGCCCATCGAAAACAGTCCAACAAGGTTTAGGGCTCTTTTTTAAAAGATTTAAAAAAATGCTCGGACCCATCGATTTTTGATTGTAGGGGGACAATTTTTTTAAATACTTTCAAGCCCTTAACATCAACCCCTTGTTGCAACCTCCTCAAAATCTTAAATAAGAGTGAGGGTCAAGTGATTATATATAGCTTATTTTATAGGACTTATTCTAGTTACAACTGCCAAGTTAGAAATTGCTTGAGTTTTCGCAGTATGAATACCATTGTTTAATTCTTTTAGCGCTAGTTTTTAGAGGTTCTTGATTTACAAAACAAAAACGCTTGCACCCGTCGATTTTTGATTTAAAAAAAAAGATTTTTTGTTTAAATTTTTAACCCCACAATTTCAACTCCTTAGCGGGGGCGACATTCACCCTCATTTTTTTAATGGGAAGGGGTGTGTTGTGATACATCTTTTGAAAGGGCATTGAATTTTCTTTACAATAGCGTTTTGTTTTTTAAATTTGAGCTACACATCGCCAAGCAATGGAATTCTAAACATTTTACTGGATATTTTGGGTCTGAGTAAAAAATTGTTTTTAAACTATCAAAAATTAGTCAACAATCCGACTTTATCTTTAGTAAACAAGTTGATGTGAATTAGTTATTTCTGTGCTTTTCTTTCGATTCGATAAAAATGGTTTATTATATTGAAATTATTGAATTATACTTTATAAACAATCAATGTGCAAGACTAACGGCAACTTTGTTTAATGAGACACATGCATATAAACACGTACATCATGGTTACATCCTAGAGTTAGTGGCAAAATTTTGGGAAACTGGTTCGGTGGCAAATAAAAAACGGAATATTGAAAATCCAGTGAGAAATGAGGCAGTAGAAGTCGGTGTTCTCGGTGAAGTTAGTATGAACCCTACATGAAAAATTTTGTCATGTAAAGGGGAGTCTCGCGGACCACTGTACAGCAAATTCTAAAACATAATAAATGACACCCATATAAAGTTCAACTTCTTCAAGAATTAAATGAAGATGATAACGACCACCGTTTACAGTTTTGTGAAATAATGTCCGAACTAATTTCATATAATCCCAACTATCTTTTAAATGTTTGCTTCTCAGACGAATGTTCATTTTTTCTCAATGGCACTGTCAATCGTCATAATTGTCGGTACTGGTCCGACACGAATCCAAGGATCTACCATGAGGTTCACACTTAACACCCTCAAGAATTAAACGTTTGGGTTGGTATTTTTGGTAATCACATAATTGGACCATTTTTCTTACCGGGAGATACGTACTTAGACCTTTTGGAGAATGCCGTTAACCCGGCATTGATTGAAATTATGGCAAACGACCAACGCTACCATGAACAAAATGCGATATTTCAGCAAGACGAGGGGCTCCTCCCCATTATGCATTACCAGTACGGTAGTTTCTGGATGAAACGTTTCCTAGTAGATGGATTAGGAGAAGGGGTGCTATCGAATGGCCAGCAAGATCACCCGATTTATCTCCTTTTGATTTCTTTTTGTGAGGACATCTGAAATCGAAATGTTATGCTACCCAACCTGAATCGTTAGGAGATTTATGGAACTGCATCATTCATGAATGCCAACAAATAACACCCGATATTCTTCACAATGTCCGGGAACACTTTGAACAGTTACTGTACTATTGTATGAAGGTAAACGGCGGTAAACATTTTCAACATTTAATAAGATAATGCGTAAGTATTAACTAATAAAGCCAAATTAGATTTCTCTGGAACCCAGAGCTCATATTTAAAAAAACTCACCCCTTCCCATTTAAAAAATAAGGGTGAATGTCGCCTCCGCTAAGGGGCTGAAATTCTGGAGTTAAAAATTAAAACAAAAAATTGTTATTCTAAAATCAAAAATCGTTGGGTGCGAGCGTTTTTGGTAAATCAAGAACCTCTAAAAACTAGCGCTAAAAATATTAAACAATGGGATTGTTTCAAAATCTTTGACAAGCTGTAATAGTGCGAAAACTCAAGTCAGCAATTTCAAAATTGACAGTTGTAACTAGAATAAAAAGAACTTAAAATAATCTATCACTTGACCCCCACTCCTATTTCAGATTTTGAGGGTGGTTGCAATCCTCGCCAAGGGGTTAATGTTAAGGGGTTAAAAGTATTAAAAAAAATTGTTCCCCTAAAATCAAAAAACGACAGATCCGAGCATTTTTTATTTTATTTGTTTAAAAGGGCCAGAAACGTTATAGGTGACCGCCTACATCTCCTGATTTGTCTCCAAATGCGTTTTTTGTGAGGTGATTTTAAGGAAATGATCTACAGCCACCACGGTATTAGGCCAGCCAATTTAGAGGAATTAAAGAAACAAAATAATGTGTCACAATTCCTTTAACGTGAAAAACTCTTTCGGAAGTATAAAACAATTTTCGCAATGTTCTAACAGAGTGTTTAGCTAAAGAAGCTGGTTTATTTGAGCCTTTTATTTAATATTATTTGTTCATATTTTTTATTGAGTTATGTTATTTGATAAGATTTAAAGTTTTTTTTTTATTAGACTAATTCTTTAATTTTTATTTTGCATTACACAGCAGGCGAGTAGCAGAGCGCACAAAATGCATGCATACGTGTTGTCGTATTTCGCCTTTAAGCATCTTTCCATGCTAATGATCGATTCTCCAACCTGTATATGTTGTATAGTACAGTTACGATTACGGAGTTACGGTATTTTGAAACTCAAAAAAATAATTACAAAGTACATTGATGAAATGATGAAGGTTAAAAGTGTCTAGTTAACAGTTTTCCATAACCTTAAAAAAGCTCACATGGCTCTCTTCATGATGTTTTCAACTATAATTATTATTTGGTAGCTCGTAAGCAAATGACAAAAATCAATAATAATTATTGAGTTAGTAATATTTCAGAGGATCTAATTGGCATTCAATATTAAGGCACAGTTATGTCCTTTACATTTCTCTCTTTACACACACTTTACTGATATTCTTCCGATAAATGTATCCTATACAGATAACACCACTGTAATTTTGTTGAAGGAAATGTCGGAAGTATATGCAAATACAGAAGTCTCAATAAAATAAGAAAATGCCTCGATACTTTTAAACATTAACTTTGAGTGCTGAGAAAACGAGCTATTTTCCTTCTTAATAGGCGAATAGTTCGAACTTTAATATTTATAATGTAATAGATAACGAGTAAATGGATTGGAAATATAGAGACAACTTATTATCTAGGAATAGTCATTCATCAGAACGTTAAGTTGAAACAACATGTGTCTAGGTTAACTGATAATTTGTAAAAAAGTTAAACATAAATAATTTCATATGATCAGAAATATTCTAAGATGCGATCTTTAAGTCTCTATGTATGGAGTTGTTAAATCTTTACTAGGGTATGCTATAATTGTATGGAGAAGTTTATATTGGGTGTCAATTTGCAAATGTCCCTCCCTTAATATCTTTCTTGCAGTTAAAAATATGAAAAATCGTAAAGAATCGTAAACACAGACAGTTTTATTTGTAAAGGGCACATTTTAAATGAATATTTTTAGACTTCTTGTTTCAACCAGTAAGGATCATGTCACCCTTAGAATCTTAAATAGGAATGGAGGTGTTGTTTTCGTATGTGTTCGTCAAGTGGCACATCGTTTTAAAGGTCATTCAATTATCTTTTCAGCGGTATCCTACTTTATTGCTCTTTATTGTTCTCGCGTCTACAAATACGTTGCTTTTTAACCAAACATGGTAAGATGTAGCCAAAATAGAAATATTATTGTTAATTCGCTGTTGCTTGTTGGACTTTTTAGTGATAACTTTTATTAAATGCATAACGTGTGAGAATGGTTTATTCTCTTATAAAAAGAACTAAAGTTATTTTTATTTATGAAGAGGTTGGCAAGTAAGCACGAAGTCACAGATATGTGCTGGGTTTGGTGGCAAAGTTTTCCGAAACTGGTTCGGTAACTAATAGAAAAAAAACCACGAGTGATGAATAAAGGAGCTCAAATTGTGATTTTGGGATTATTTGCTGCAAAGCTTACCAGCTCCTTGTGGACAGTAGTAGACCAGGCCGGAATATTACATGAGACAGTAAGAAAGGCACGGAAAATGCATAAACTCCATCCAGACAAAATGCCGATACTTCAAAAACTCTCTATATCAAGATGATTTTGATGAAGTTTTGTGAATTCATGAGTCGCCAAGTCAACGCCATTCCTAATATTCTGCCGAATATTTGCCTCAGCGATGAATATTAATTTTTTTCTAAATGGGAATGTTAACAAACAAAATTATCGATATTAGAGTGATTAAAAGCCCAGGCGTAAGAAGAGTTTAATTCTGGTGTTATGAATCTCTTAATTAACTGTATGTATCATCCGCAAAACAATTGCGAGAAAATGAAAAGCTATAAAGAAATGGATAAGGTAAATCCCCGACATGATCATCACTATCCCAAAACAATAAGCAACTTGTTCTGGTCGTATATTAGGTGAAGGCCATAAGAAATTTAAAAAAAGTGACAAATTACATATAATTATCTTCGCAACACATATAATCTAAAGGCATTCAAATATCACAAAATTCATTTGTGAAATTTTGAGTTTGAAAATTTTGGTTTTGAATGATTGTGATTATGTCTATTATCAATCTGATTTTACTTAAATTACGGCAGTTATATTTTATTGAAAATTGTATTTGAAAAAAAGTTCTATGCATTTGTTGTTGCATACCATTTATAATTATATGTAACGTGCTCCTTTAAATACCTTTTAATAAGTGAACTTCTTACTCATTTAATTGACAAACTATTAATTAACTCACAACTCATACTAGATTAACTTATTGTCTTCTTATTTTCGTTTTTTTTTATTCGACATTTTTTGCAGGGTATTTACTAGGTGCTAAAGAGTATAGAGAAAGAAAGAAAATGTGCTATATTACGTAAGAATAATCTTGTGTACAAGCATCGTACAAGCTAAAAAAAACAAAACAAAAATACAATTTCAAAAATTGACAAAACAATGAACAAAATTAAACACAAGAAGACAAAACTTTTTGAACATACTTGAATTAAAGATAACTAAATAAGACAAACAATTACTAAATAAAGATAAACTTGTTGACAAAACTAGAGAAAGAAAACTTTCCAACATGTCCAAGGTTAAAACCTATCATTAAAAAAGTCATCCAAGTTATAATATGACTTAGCCAATAAAGGCGTCTTTAATTCTTCTTTAAATTTCTTAACATCCGATATATGTCTAACACATAGAGGAACATGATTGTACATTTTTTTACTTATGTAAATTAATGAGTTTTTGGTAAGGGAAGACGTTAAGGGAAGGAATAGGTAGGTGAACATCATTTACACGACGAGTCAAATGGCCAGTGTCAGAGGGTAGTCTGGGAATTTTGTGAATAAGAGCAGCTGTTTCTAAGATAAAGTGAAAAAAGAGTTAGGATTTTTTCAGAAATGAAGAGGGGTTTGCAAGAATCTCTTAACTTAGCAGAACACAGGTATCTAACTGCGTTTTTTTGAATAACAAAGACAATTTTAAGTAGCCCCTTATTAGTTAAACCCCAAAAAGGCAAGCCATACCGAATATGAGATTCAATAAGTGAAAAGTACATTGAACGTGCAACCACCCCTCACAGCTCTTGTTTAGCCATTCTTACTGCAAAACATCCAGAAGATAATTTCCCAGCTAAATGTAAAATATGATCTTCAAACCGAAGGCGACCATCAATGGTAATTCCTAGGAACTGGCAGCACTCTTTGTTCTGCAAGAGGGAATTTTCGTCAAACATCAGACCCCGAACATCGCACTTAAACCCCATAATAGACGTTTTTCTTACATTAAACACGAGCCTGTTGGAAGCACACCACCCTGATAAAATCTGAAGGTCTTCAAGGATACAAGTCTTAATATAATCAGAATTTTTATGGCTCCATAGTATGGTCGTATCATCAGCAAACTGAACCACCTAGCCCTGCAGTTTCAATGAACTCAAGTCATCCACATACAGTAAAAATAACAGTGGTCCCAACACTGAACCCTGGGGAACGCCGCATTTTAGGGATCTAGAAGCAGACAAACGCCCAGACACTGTAACCTTCTGAGTACGATTTGATAGATAGGACTCAAGCCATCGCAACGCTACGCCCCTAAAACCATATTTATCGAGCTTAGATAACAGTATTCCATGATCCACACAGTCAAATGCTTTGGATAGATCACAAAACACTGCCGCCGATGACTCTCCAGAATTCAAGGACACACAGACGCTCTCCAAAAAGCTAAAAACAGCATCATGAGTCCCTTTACCGGCTTGAAATCCAAACTGATTTGCAGACAAAATGCCATTATGACGTAAAAAGGACAAAATTCTGCTTTTTGCAAGTTTTTCAACTATCTTAGAGAGGGTAGACAAAATAGAAATGGGACGGAAATTACAAGGCTGATCCAACTCTCCACCCTTATGAAGAGGGATAACCACTGCCTCTTTTAAACATGAAGGAAAAATGCCAATATATAAAGAATTGTTTATGGCAGAAACTAAAGCATTTAAGAAATTACAGATAAATGCCCTGCAATTATAAGTAGAATATGACTGTACAATCAATACTATATATAACTTATAAGTACCTTTTAATATACTTACCTGCAAATCATATTTATTTAATGCAACAACTATGTCATCTTTTAAGACTTTTTCGGGATTAGTTCTCAAAATAAGATCGTCCTCGGCCTTCTTATATTTGAAAATTGGCCTGGAGTCTTTCTTCGTATTCTTACATCTCTGCTGGGCTCTGCTGTAAGACGTGGTGTGGCAGACCTTCCTTGGATGAAGTTTTTTTGGCAAATTTTGAGTAACGCAAGAGGATTTGGCAGGATTATTGTGAAGCATTTTGTTGGTACAGCGCTGTTTAACTTCTGAGATAACTTCTTCTATGGTTGTTTTAGTGCGCAATTCTAGTTTGGGTGATAGTGTTCCTGAAAATGGAAAACAACTGATGTTAGTACAAAACACCCAATGCATCATTGTTCTTTCTATTCAATAAAGAGAAAAACACCGGATCAATATGGGTTGGGTTGATAAAAATTAACAATATCGTATTGGTTCGGTTAATCGGATTTCAGAAGGCACTTACATATTACGTTATTATACATTTATATTATACGTTTATATTTAAGTGCCAAAACTAATTAATTATATGGTAACTAACAGGCCATTAATTCAGGCTTCCAGAATCATTTAATAAGATAGTGCCTGAATTCTATTGAAGCCTAGGTATTGCCTAGCAAATACTACAGATTACATATACTTAATAATAAATTACATCACATAATCATAATTTGTTCAGTCGGCCGGAGAGACTGACACTTCTGTCTAGTAATCAGCAGTAACGATTTAGTGAAAAATACGGACATGTGAGTCGCCCGCGTACCATATTTAGTCTCTTGTACATAATTTTGCTTAAAACAAATAAAATAGTGATAGTAAAATAGTAATCAACATTTAGTCGTAAAGAAGAGCTTGAAGCAAAAGAAAAAACATCAATACCAGAAGGATAGAGAAAGGATCTCTTCTATACTTAGGTATACCTTATAAAGAAACTCAAATGATTCATTCAGGTTGATGTTGCAGATCATTCAACAAAAAATACATACCGAATCCGACATCAGAGCTGTATTTGACTTAGAAAGTACCGTTTCATTCTAAGCTTAAAAGTTAGTTCGGAGGAAGCAAACTGGCTAATCTTAAATCTATTTGTATTTTATATAATGAACAATCAAATATGAAAAAGACCTCTTAAATAATTTATTGTGCGACGGGATAATTAGAAGATCCTTCCGCCTAATGTTAAGAAATTTGACTTTTCTAAATAAACATGGAGGTGTTTTAAATTTAACAATTTTATTTAAAAAAAACAGAGTATATGTAAGTCTCGTCGGCAGTGCATACTCAATCAGTTTGCTTCAGTTAACTTATGAGATATGTGGTCTCTCCTCCTTAAATAAGACTTAGATAACAGTTTTGAAGCTTCTGAATTCTGGCCACATTAGAATAATCAAGACAGAGGCCATAAATAGTGTCAAAAAAGTTTAATGGTGATAAAACCAACGAATTACATAACAATTTTTTGAATTTTAGGGCTTAAAAAGTGCCTAAGAGAAAATATAGACTTCAGAGTAGAATATCCATTTCTAAACTTAAAAGGGACATATTCTTTAAATCTTACTTTATTATCGATAATAAGCCCTCAATTTTTAGCAGATGTTTTAAACGATATAGTATTATTGTTTAAACGCAAATTTAAATTTTCCAAGATATATGCTCGGTGATTATCACTACAGAAAAAAGTGGCAATTGATTTAGTAGGGTCAATTGTTTTGGGCTTCAAGATATAACATATTTAAATCTTCAGCATTAACTACCTCAGAACTTTTGAACGAAAAGTAAAGCTGCCTGTCATCTGCATAGCAATGATATTTGCAGTGTGTTAGACCAGTGATTTGTGATGTATAAAGGGTATATAATAACGGGCCCAAAATGCTACCTTAAGGCACTCCCAATGTGACAGCAAGTATCAAGTGTAACCTTTTGCTTACGGTTAGATAAAAAAGATTTGGATTTTTTATTTTAGGAAAATGTAAGACATTGGCTTCTTTCCATTGATTACGAAAATAGCTTTCCAACAAACATTTATAATTTTAAGTTAGTGGATCGAGAATAGCCGGGCAACATAGCATAATAAGATTTATATTTAGTTAGAACCAAATGCTATACTTTTTATACTGTTTAAGATACTTATAACGGTATTTTGTGTTATTAACTTAAATTGAAACTCGTTTAATGTAATTCTATGTTCTTTAAAGAACCTGATAAACTCATCAGGACTATTTGCATTGTGATTGTTTATGCTGGTAAAAAATTTATTTAAATCATCTACATTTTGTAAGGATATAGGCAATTGTTTTTTTATGAGAAATGTTATTTTTTTTTTAATTCTTTCCAGGCTGCTTTGTTAGTACAGTTCTCGAATCTGTAGATCAAATAGTTTTTTTCTGCTCTAATTGCACTGGTAATAAGATTGCGGTATTGCTTATAACTATCCAGGCTGCTTATTCTTTCGAGTTCCTAAATTTATTTAAAGCCCTTTTACGAAGCCTCTGCATAAGTTTAATGTTGGGAGTAATCCAAGAACTATAAGGTTTATTTTTACCAGTTACGGTCCTCAAAGGTGCGTACAAGTTCATAACCTGAAATACAGATTGAACCAAAAAATCTACCTTGCCATTTACATCTTCCATATTATAAATGCCAAGAAACAGACATCATATCGATCTGAAATCGATTATTGTCGATATTGTTTAAATTTCTGTAAGTGAAATTACATTGAATTAGCTTGGGTGCCTCTAACCTAAATGAGCAATAAACTAACATATGATCTGATATATTTATATCTCGTATTTCACTATCATCTATGAAATCATTATTAGAAAAGATTAAATCAATTAAGGATATTATTGTATTTTATACTCTCGTGGGGTCAGATATTAGTTGTCGAAGCCCATACACCTCAATAATCTCGCACAAGGGCATGTTCATATTAAAATCTAAAAAGTTTACGTTAAAATCGCCCATTAATGAAATTGAGTCATAGATTCTTTGCCATCCACGTAGACCTTGTTATTCTTGATGTAAGCTTTGTGATTACTCTCTCTGACCCTTTTTGGTGTTATTTCAGGAGATATGTAGATGTTAGTGCCCTTTAGCTCTCTGCAATTTTTCAGTACATCCAACTTAAGC
This sequence comes from Anthonomus grandis grandis, assembly GCF_022605725.1. Classification (NCBI taxonomy): domain Eukaryota; kingdom Metazoa; phylum Arthropoda; class Insecta; order Coleoptera; family Curculionidae; genus Anthonomus; species Anthonomus grandis. The sequence continues at coordinate 42,976,568 of NC_065567.1, forward strand.
TTATAATCAACAAACTCCACTAGAAGTGGCTGTTACTTTCTTTGTTCTGCCTTTCTAAACGTTAAGACATCTGATATCTGATATCGTTAATGCGGCAGTGGACTTTCAGTTCGTTGTTGACGAGATCCAAAAATTTCTGAATATCTTTAGTTTCGTTGACTGATTCTTCCAAACCATAAACAACAATATTATAATTTTTGCTCCTTTTTTCTACTTGTTCCAATTTGACTTTTAGTTGTTTATTTTCTTTTTTAAGTATTAAGTTTTCAGACCTTAGTTTAGTGAGCTTTTCCAAAACCTCGGTCTTAACAGCTCCAACTTTCTCCTTTGATCTCCTTCCTAATCATAAGATTTTCCTCTTGAATTTTCTTGTTTTGTCTTACGATGTCCTGAATTAAATTATATAAATCCTGATTTATTACTGGGACATCCATATCTGATTGCTCCTGTATTTTGTATTGGGTCAAGCTTGCGCAACCTTTAAGGTACCTTTATAAGTACTCGCTGTGCGAAAACTCCAGATAGAAGCCGAAGATGAGCTAGTTACGAGTCCTAACCCGCTACCTTATGCCGACCCTGCGTATTAATTGTATAATAAGCCTTTGTCAGCAAATATATTATTATAAATGCCATATATTTTATTGTAACCAGGTTCAATTAAGTTCAGTTAGATTTAACACTTAAGTTAAGGTTAGTTAAGTTAAGTTAGTTTAATTATTGTAACCGTTCTCGAATAAATTTGTTTTTTAAAAGGCAAATGCCTGGAACTATCTTTTAACTAGCTGGAGAATACATAATGAAAGAAATTTTATTTTATCAAGGTGGTAAGATATAGAGAATTGGGACTTGCTGAAACCTGCCCACCTTAAAAAAGTGTTACACAAATGAGAACTTTCTGTTCAGATACCAAAGGCTAAAGGTGGGTTCATAAATTCCGTACGGTATGCAGTAAGAAGTAACACGGAAGAAATAAGCTCGATGCAGTAAGGCTCGTGCGAATTCATAATATAAAAACGTAAGAAGTAAAAAAACGTAGCAAAGTCTCTCTTTCTGAATATTTTCCTCTCTTAAATCTTTACTAGCCTACCCCTTTTGATTGGTTATATTGGCGAACATTACTCATCACTTACGATTCCGTAAGAAGTATGACGCAAGAAATGAAATTGAACCATTTCAGGCGTCTTACTTCTTACGGCTTGTGGCATACGGCAAAATAGGAATATCTTGTTGTATTAATTTGAATATTAATTTGAATATTAGTAGTTTATTTTCCTGGCGTCATACGTGTCACTTCTTACTGCTACCTTACGGAATTTATAAAGGGCGTAAGACGACTTTGTTGAGGTTTCGAATATTATCGGTTCTTTAATTTACTATTTAATAGCTACACCTGCCACTTGAACAGGCCAGAAGCATATATTTGCTAAAAATATACTAACCTGGAAATAATTTTGTCGGTTCTAATAGCAAATCCACATCGGTTCCGGGCATATTGGCACTTTTGAAAGCGCTTGGATAAAGCAGGTCGTCAAGGGTTGTTTTAAAACATGCTAAAATGATTCCTTCGTCGCAGCTCTTCCACTGAATTAATTCAGCACAGAGCCATTCTTTGCCAAGGCTGTGTTGTAGTTCATTTAATCTTCTTTCTTTGACAAAGGTTTTATAAAAAATGAATTTTTCTTCAAAAGTAATGGGAAAGTAAGGCTTGTAGATTTCCGTTTGTATAGTTGAGTCTAGCATGCTTAACTAAAAGCAGAAAGAATAAGTATATATTAGGATATGCTCAATAAGAAGTAAAATATTGACGAATAAAGGTAAAAACGCTACAGAGGATCATTGGCATAAGTTTGACGTCACGGCGAGCAAACAGCAATTCCAATGTAAAAGTCACAATTCTGAGTTACTAATAGCTGCTACTCTTATTTAAAAATATTGATAATTATCAAGGTCACAGTGAGTATTGTAAGGTTTCCTAATTTGTATTTTTTTATAAATGTACCATTTATTCTAAATTAAGAAATACGTTCTCGTTTGTCAGTGCTTTGTCCGCTATAATGAAAGAAAATATATATGTTTATGTTAACTGGCGACTGAAGAGAGGATGTAAGGCCAGAATAGGTATTAAAAATATAGTTCTGTGACGGGTCACGCCGAGTTTAGTTCTTTTAATAAGTAAACGTTTTCTGTTGTCAATATAATATTGTCTTTTATTTTTTTTACTTGAGCCTTACATAGCAGAGGTGGGATAGACTCAAGTTTTCGAGTTGTGTGTTCTATTGAATTACTCTGGCTTACTCTTGTTGTTGAAATAAGATTTTCAACAATTGTCAATAGTTATCTGTTTAGTGTTTAGTGAAGTTATAAAATGGAAAAAATCTAAGCAAAGTGAATCGTTTTCCTCCAACTCGTCCTCAGAAAGTTCCACACAAATTTTTACCACAATATTTGACCTGAGTGCTGAGACGTTAACAGTTACTGAGTGGATTCAGAATGTTGAAGAACTGTCTACATTTCATAAGTAGGATGAATCACTATTATTAGGTCTAGCTACTAGTAGACTACTACTTTCGGGGAAATGCTCGCCAGCGGTATGATAGTGCTAATGTGCTCTTTTTCGCCTCCTCCGCCAAACCAAAATTTAGATTATTGTTTTGAAAAAGTTTTATAGTTAAATAAAAGCTTTTGAACCACGCTCGTCAACTTCTTATGAAAATAAGGTTAGGGAGCGCGAGCGTAAAAAAAGATAGTGTCTTATAACTGTGGTGGTGACAATTTTTTAAGTCAATGTAGAAACTTAAGTGTAACTAAAATTAAGTGTAGGTTATGAAAAAGTTCGGACATAAGGTAGTAGGAGTGTTGCTGTTTGTGACGTAATTTTGATAAGGTTGCTTATTTATTTATGAAAACGGCACGTATTAATGGACATAAAGTTAAATGCCTTATTGATTCTGGTAGCACCTGCACCCTACTGAAAGCATCAATTGCTGAACATTTTAAACTATATAGTGGATCTTCCAAAACATTAAAATAATTTAATAGTAACTCAGTATTAACTAGAAGTAGTGGCGGCCACTGTCACAGCTTTAATATTAGATGATTGTCAGCTAAGTTACGACTTACTACTACTAGGTGCCGATTTAATAAATCAAGAACATATCGTACTTAGCAAAACTAGAAAAACTGTAAGTCTTAGTTTGTTAAAACCATTTTGTACGGCTGCCTTGAATGCTTTTAATGTCAACCCAATATCTGTTAATACAATAGATGCAATATCCCTGGATATGTTAAAAGTGAATTGAAATGAAATGAAATGAAAAATTAAAGCTAGTAACTTTAATTAATAATTATCGTGATTATGTTTCATTTTCTTTAAGAGACCTTGGTAAAACATCAGCCACAAAAATGATTAAAGTTTAAATATGAAGTACCAGTAGTTTATAATCCTTACTGGATGTCCGTTTCTGAGAGATCAATTTTGCGGGAACTTATTAATGAATTGGTGTCCAATAATAAAGTCCGTGAATCTATTTCACCCTATGGCAGTCGGATTTTTTTTATGAACAAGAATACTGGAGGCTATCGACTAACAATAGCTAAAAGATCTGATTGATTGAATTGGCGGAGTGACTATTTTATAACTCTAGATATGGCTTCCGGATTTTATCAGATACCTATGGATGAGACTTCTATTGAGATAACAGCTTTTATAATGCCAGAAGGGCTTTATGAATTCCTAAGAATGCCCTTTGGTTTAGCGAATTCTCCTGCAGTTTTCCAGTGGTTAGTTAATAACGCTTTAGGAGACATGAAACACTATAGCTTTTCCATACGTAGATGACCTAATTATTTCAAGTAAAACCATCGAACAGGGTTTAGAAAGTTTAAAACTGGTACTTTGCGCTTTACGCAAAAATAATTTAACGCTAAAGTTAGATAAATGTGAATTTTTCAAAACATGTATTGATTATTTGGGCAGAGATTTTTCCGGAAATTTGTACAAAACGTTGCATATATTGTTGAACCACTAACGCACTTACACGCACAGAAATCCGATGGTCCAATGAACAAGAAGCTGTAAATAATATAAAAAAACATTTGTCATCTAGACCTGTCTTATCCATATTTGATTAACCTACCTAACTTTACCTACTGAGTTGCACCAGTGCTATGGGCGTTGGAGGAATCCTGATGCAGGGAGTAGCTAAGGATAAAAAGGTTGTAGGTTATTTCAGTAAACAAACAACTGGTGATCAGAAGTGTTATCACTCCCACGAAATGGAGACATTAGCCGTAGTATTGTCTAAAATTTTTCAGAGTTTACATAGTAGGAATCGAATTTAAAATAGGAACAGATGGGCATTACGAACAACATTTTCAAAACATATTTGATTCCTCGAGTTGACCATTGGTGGTTAGAGGTACAAGACTATGATTTCCAGATAGAATATCGCTCAGGTAAAAATATGCTTTATGTGGATGCATTAAGTCGCCTGCCTATGTTGGAAGAGAAAGAAGAAGAAATTAATGCAGTAGATTTGACTGAATCTGATTGGATTTAAGTGGCGCAAATGCAGGATGCGAAGATACGAAAAAAAAGTAAAGTATATAGGAAGTTGTAAACTATGCCATGATGATGCCAGACACTTTGCCTTGGCGAAGACTTTAGAAAGGATGTCAGAGAATTACTGGTTCCCAAAAATGAGAAAGTTCACCTCAAAGACATTTGACACATTTGGCTCAGTTTACGGAATTAGGCATATCTTTAAGGCTATTGCAACTCCAAGGGCTAACGGGTAATGGGAACGTGTGAAACGAACGGTCCTAAATTGTTTGGCTACTAGAGCCAACCAGGTTGATCAACCAGAAGATCTCTGGGATTGCTATGTCAAACAGATACAAAGTGTTCTAAATTGTACTAATAAGTCTACAAAGGTATCACCGTTAGAAGTTCTTGCCGAATATAAAGGCAGGGTTAAGGTGGAATCCAAAATACTTAATAGTATTAAGGATTTTTGGAATCAGATTGATTTGGAACAGATGCGTTCAGAAGTAAGTACCCGATTAACGGTAGAACAGTTGGCTCAGAAAAAGAGGTATAACAAGACCAGAGCAGAAGCTAAATAATACAAGCAGGATGATGTGGTAATGGTTTTTAGAACGGATAATCCAGCTACAGATCGTAGTCGTAAACTTTTTAATAAGTTTAAAGAGTCATTCTTTTAAATGACAGATATGAAGTGCAAGACCTAAGGGAAGGATTTAAAAATTATAAAACCGTAGTGGCGGTAGATAAAATAAAACTGTGGGTTATGTTTTAAAATGCCACAAAAGAAAATCCATTTAATTAAAATTATGCAGTTAGCAATACAGTAAGGTAATCATAGTGTTTTTTTGATAATACAGTAAAACAGTCGTTTAAAGTTTTGGTACAGTTAAAGTACTATTTATTCTTTCATTGGTATAGTAAGTACTACTTATTATTTCATTTTGCAGCTTGCGAAATTTGTTCAGGGTGTCCCAAATTAGAGGGTGACCATTGGAATCTCGGAAACCGTAAGAGTTATAGGGTCAGTTAAATGGAGGCAAAGTTGCGCAATTTAGAGCTTAATAAAATGACGTTTAAAAAATTTAAAAATTCCGGATACCGGAGTTATCCGAAAAAAATCTAAAATTGTCAAAATCGTTTTTACCTTCTACCGACATCGGAAAACTAAAAACAGTTTTTCATTGCAACATTTCATTTTTATGTCCTACAACATGACGCAAAAAAAAAAATCAGACGTTTCGTTTTTTTTTCGATCATCATCAGCTTTATTTTTTCTTAAGGGCGCCATATTGGATTTTGTCATTTTTAAAAATTATTTTTAATTGCTTTTAAAATGAGGTATCGCACTTGCCGGTCCGATTACTCCTTCTAATACTTCCCATAAGAACTCCATGAGAGCAAGAGAGAAAGATATATCAATGGGATTTCCAAATAAATTGATTTTATATAAACTGAAGCCATAAAATACTCTGTATTTGATATAGTTTTTTTTAAACCAATTCAATAAAAATGTATCCGTTCCTAACCTAATATTTTGATTTTTTTAAATTTATATAGTAGGACATGACAAAATGACATTAGCCGGTTAAACTTAATAAAATGAAAGGATACATTTTCATAACGTCAATAAGTTTAATAATAATTTGAATAACGTGGACAAATATTTTTCAATTTTACATGGTTAAGCGGGGTTTCCACATGCAGTGATTACTGGCGCCAGTATTCACCAGTTTACTGGCGCCACAATTAACTGGCACCATTGAGCGTTTCCACAGGTTTGTTTAAAGTTCTAAACTGGCATGTTATTTATGTCATCAAAATGGCGACAGCAGCAATTCTTCGTGCTAGTATCAATGTTGTGTTGCAAATTTTGTGTTCAGAAATGCGGAAGCAATTGAAAGAAAAGAAAAAACGTAAACATAGGTATTGGATCCGTGATTGGATTTCACGAAGAAGTACGCTAGGAGTATCGCATAGGTTAATCCGTGAATTAGAAAATGAAGGCCAAGAATCATATCGTAATCACCTAAGAATAACAGAACAGTTTAACTTTTTGTTGAATCTCATAGCCAACAAAATACATCTCAAATTACAAGTAACACTATGATTCCTGGCTACGGAAGATTCTTTTGCCTCCCTACAATATATGTACAGGATACCAAAATACACAATATCAAAATTTATATGTGATGTTCTGGATGCTATTTATACTGTTCTAAAGGAATACATCAAGGTAAGGCATTATTTATTTCTAATTTTCTAACTAGGTAGGTGCTATAAGAATCAAAAAGTAATAACAAAAATGTATTTAGGTATTGTTCCAAGCTTGGCTTAATAAATTAGCGGTTTCATGTTAGGTGATGAAATTTTCCATTTGTGATCTCAATATAGTACTAGTTTGGATATATGTTTGTTCCTGAAAGTTAACACTTGCTGAATCCGAACTGGAACCTGTTGGTTAAGGGTATGGTGGTATTACGGGTGATTGATTCTGCTGATACGTAAACGTGTTTGTGGAAAAAGAAGCATACCGTCCTGATTTTTTTGTACCAAATATTTCATTATATCTTCTTGACTTTGTAAGGCATCATATAGTGAAAGACGTCTCAAATGTGCAGCAACAGTTTTTCCAAATGCTTCAAACTCATCGGCATTTTCGTGTAAATGTTCAGCTTTGTTTGCAATGTCTTGGAGAGTAGTAACCGCCGCTGTGATAGAATCCCTTTTTGCTTTTTTAGAAGGTGCAGATTTGTTCCTCGTTTTTGCTATCTTTGCAAAAGACGCTGAAGGTACCTGAAACGAGCTTTCTGTTGTTTCTTCCACAATTTCGCTGTTATCCGAATCAGCAGTATCATCACCATCTATTTTCTCATCTTGGGTGTTCTGTGATTCTTGGGATTCCTGGAATGAAGAAAACATATGTATGCTATAAATTTTTATACCTTAATGGTTTCTTTCTTCACAGTAATAACATAAATGTATTTAGGTATTGCTCCAAGCTTGGCTTAATATCTACTTTTACTTAGTGACTATGAACATTTGGTTATCTAAAAATTTTTGAATTAAAATATGTTTTCCAAGAAAAATTAACTATCATATTCGTCACATCATTGCTTTTATATTAAATTTTTCCAGATACCTGCTACACAACTGGAGTAGAAAGAAATAGAACATGGTTTTACAACTCGATGGAATTTTCCTGGATGTGTGGGAGCCATAGACGGCAAGCTTGTAAATATAAAATGTCCAAGCAACAGTGCCTCAGCTTTTTATAATTATAAAGGCTATTTTAGTACGATAATGTTAGCATTGGTAGACAGCAATTACTGTTTTATATATTTAGAAGTGAGCGCAGCAGGAAGAGAATCAGATGGAGGGATATTTTCACGACCTGCTTTAAAAACGGAAATTGAAGGCAAAACTCTCAATATGCCATCGAATTGTGTTATAGTGGCAGATGATGCGTTCCCTTAAAAGACTTATCTTTTGAAGCCATACTCACGAGCTACTCGACTTGTTATGAAAACAAATTTTTTAATTACCGTCTAAGTAGAGCAAGACGCATAGTAGAGAATGCTTTCGGAACATTAGTTTCCAAATTTAGAGTCTTTGAGAAACCCATTTCACTATCTCCTGAAAAGGTGGACAAATTGGTTCTGTCATGTTGTGCACTACACAACTGGTTACGCAAGATTTCTTCTTATTATTTAACTGCAAGACTAATAGATTCGGAAAATTTAGAGACAGGGGAAATGGTATCAGGTACATGGCGAGAAATTAGAAGAGATGGATTAAGCAGCATCACGAATATGGGAAGTCATAACTATCCAAGGGAAGCTGAGGCAGTAAGAAATAAATGTGCTCAATAATTCGTAGGACCAGGAAAAGTTGCATGGCAAAACGAAAGGATCTAATATTTTACACGTTCCGTCTTTTAAATATGCTTAATAAATGTTTTACTTACCAAAGTGTTTTTTGTCTCCCTTGATTCAACAATAGCACTTAAAAAACGATCAGCAACTTAAAACCATCCTAAAGTTGGGGTATATAAATCATTTGTAGATGATCCAGTTTTATGAGATTTTAACACCTTGTTATGGTCTAGGGTGTAAGCATTCCTAATACTATGAATTTTTGCCTTTGTCGAATTCACATCAAACTCGCTAAGATAATCAGACATGATACCAACAATTCTTCTTAAGGCTGCATCCCTTTTATTTCGGTCCTTATAGTCACCAATTTTATTATTCCATAAGCAAGGTTGTTGTTCGTAGGCTTCTAAGAACTTTATTATTAACTCACTAGACCATTTTTTTGTACTCCAGCTTATGTTCACACAAATACTGGCGCCAAAAAGTACACGAGCGTTGAACTTTACTGGCGCATGGTTTAGTGGCGCCACTAAACTTGCACCAGTCGATATTACAGGTTTCCACATGCAATAAAACTGGCGCCAGTCGAATGGCCCCAGTATATGTAGCATCCCTGCATGTGGAAACCCCGCTTTATACAAGAAGTGTGAACAAGAAGTTAAATGAATACCTATGTTTTTTAAAGAGCTTAAAATTCGAGGTATATTCTTTGATGTTATAGTGTTTTCGGAAACATGGCAACTAAAAGATCCAACTTTTTATAACATTTCAGATTATTGTATGTATTATAATAAAGAACCTCTTAAAAAACGAAAGTTAGGAACGTACTTACAACTTAAATGATGTAAAAAAAGAGTCGTTCGAATGTTTTATAAATATGTTAACATATCATATAGAAAAGTCTACAACTCTACAAGGATATCTTATATTAATAAAAAACAAGAAAAGCCTACACCAATGGGTTCGTAAAGGCAGTTAAAACAAAAAAAAATATACAAAAATGCTGCCAAGCAATATGGAATACGAAAGAGTATATAAGGCTGATAAAGGTAAACTGAAAAAACTTATGGAAGCGAGAAAAAAAAAGGATATGTTAGGTAGTTTAGCGAAAAACTAACTTTTGACAAATATTGAAATTCGTTAATCTGTACACGTCACAAAAAAAAAACAAAAATGTAACATAATAAACGAAATAAAAGATGGTAATGATGACATTATAACGAATAAAAGCAAAATATCGAATTACTTTAATCAGTAGTTTACCAAATTTATTCGAAATGTTAGCAAAAGACATTAAAAATCCATCAGAATCAAATCAATTATATTACATGTCAGGATGTCAAGCATTTGCACAGGTCAAAAAAAAATATACAAAAAAAAACATTTAAAAAAATGTGGCGTGGCACTGATTTAGAGACAATACAAAATACTACATACATATATAGAATAATTAATCACGAATACATGTAAAATAAAATAAGACAGCATTACATATCAAAAAGCCAACACTTCAAGTTCAAGAAAATCTGAAAACTAGCTATAAAACGCTTTTGTGAAAATTACGTTGTTTCTTAAAGATTTTGACTAGAAAGACCTGCTATAGGCCCATATTTCCTTTAGTAGTAGGGGTAAGATACTTTCTTAATGTGTTTTACAACCAAAGAGATGTAGAAATATTGTAAAAATATTATGATATTTCTAGTTGAATTTTTTTAGCCGAAAACCTAATAGTTATAGAATAGACATAGTTTTAAGAACTTAGACGATGCGGTGGAATATTCTAACCAAATAGATGCTGATATTGCGCTATTACCTCCCGAGATGGTGACTCGGGAGGGGCGGTTGATGTGCAGGACGTCCCAGGGGTTGTGGAGATACAGGTAGAAGAACAAAATGATTGGGAATCGGAAGATGATCTACCGCTGTCAAATTTCATAAAAAGGAAAAAGGTTGCATGCAGCACTAAATTCTGGACACCAAAATGGATTAAGGAAGAACCCATGTATGAAAATATTGAAGAAGGTTGTGCCGAAGCTTTCCACAAAATAAAAGAAGAATTACAGGAATTAACACCACTACAAATATTAGAGAAGTTTTTTGATGACGATCTTTATAATCTTCTTTAAACAGAGACCATGAGATACGCCCAACAGAAAAATAAACATGATTTTTTTGTAACTTCGGAGGACCTCAAAATTTTTATCGGGTTTTTTCTGGCTATCATTCCTTACCAAGTGAAAGAGACTATTGGTCTGAAAGAGAAGATTTGGGTGTTCCTCTAGTGAAAAATGCGTTTTCCGGAAATGCCTACAAAGAAATAAAATCTTGCAAATGATAACAAGGACGATAAGTCATTCAAAATAGGGCCATTATTTGAAGCAATAAATACTAAATTTAATTATTTTCTTTGACAACTTTTTTACGAGTTACAACCTCTTGTGTAGCCTAAAAGAAAAAGGCTTCCGAGCCACAGGAACCATATGGGAAAATCGATCATCCAAGTGTCCCACCAAGTCATCCAAAGAACTTTAGAAGGAACCGAGAGGGGCCTATGACTGGCACTTTGACAGTAGCCAAAAAATTCTTGTAGTCAAATGGAATGATAGCAGGTGCGTTTCGGTGGCAACCAACTTTGATACACTTTACCAACCACTATTGTACAAAGGTGGAACAAAAAAGAAGGTGGTCGTGTTTCAGTTGCCAACTGAAGAGTGGTCGAGCTAAATGATCTAAGTGCCAAAATATACATTTTCGTTTTTTTTCTCTCAATATATTCTATGTGCCACCGCCAATATCCTACTATGAGATCAAGTGCAATGAGATCAATTTCACCCTGGGGCTTGCAAACGAAGTCCAAAAAGGGCCACCTCTATGTCCGGCATCATATTCTTTGCTAATTGATCTAAGTGCCGGTATGCAGGTCGATATTCTTGGTTGGTTTGACGTTAGATTCAATTGTTATTGTCTGTGTATTTATATGTTAAAGTAATTACAATGAACTCTATTGCGTTTGGCGATAATACAAATACGAAATCAAGAAGAAAAAAACAGAGTGAAGCTAGATTGAGTGGAAAATCTTATGTTACACAAAAATCAAAGCTGCAAAAACCTGGAAAAGCCGTTCCCAAAAATGAGGTTAGTACGAGATTTTTAACGATATTTCGCTTAAAATTTTAGACTGCTCACGGCTCGGCCCGATAGTCAAATCTTTGTAACCGATAATTACATTACCCTGAGATTTTTTTAATTTCAGATCACCTGTAAATGTAAATTTAGCTGTAGGGATGTGATTGATATGAAAGTTAAGCTTTTCGATATATACCATGGCCTTGAACTCAACGAGCAAAGCAGCTATCTCATGGGATTATTGCAAGTTTTACCAGTCCAACGTCGCCGCCACGATGATTCAGCAGAAAGCAGACAACAATGTACCATAGCTTTTGCTGTTCCGGATGGGAAACGTTTTTGGAAATATTTGCTATCAGTCCGCAAAAGATTACCACGCTTGTTAGGCGTAAAAAGGACGGGCATACAACCTTCAAGGATGAACGAGGAGGTTGTAAAAAATTCAAGTACACTCTTCATGATAGACAGATGGTAAAGGACCACATCAACAGCTTTCCGAGGGACGAGAGTCACTACAGCCGTTCAAAAACTGAAAAAGAATATCTCAGTACGGACCTTAATGTCTATAAGCTATTCAACGCTTTTAAAATAAAACATCCTGGTTGCACTATAACATACAAATTCTATAGAAGAGTTTTTATAAAGGATTTTCCAAATCTTTCTTTTAGAAGACCTAGAGTTGATACGTGCAAGACTTGTGATTTACTTTTTTTAAGAAGCATGGACATAGACTTTAATGTATCAAGAAAAGCTAAAAACGAGCTGGAGTTGCATCATAGAAAAACAGATAAAGCTCTAAAGGTCATTCAAGAAGTAGTACTCTTCCAGGTAGCGATACCTGTATCATTACCAAGGATCTACAGAAAGTTTTTTCCCTACCAAAATTAACGCATAGTAGTATGTATTACAGCCGCCAGTTGTCATGCTACAATTTTGGAATACATGTGCAAGATACGTCAGATGGGACAATGTGCATCTGGCATGAAGGACTGTCGGGCCGAGGTGGCAACCAAATGGCATCATGTCTTCTACAAGCCTTGAACACAGGTCAGGTTTCAAATTATAAGCGAAAACTATGTATATGGAGTGACAAATGCGCAGGGCAATTAAAAAACCGAATGTTCATTTTCTTATACATTTTATTAGTAGCCAATGGACATTTTGACACCATCGACCATAAATTTTTAGTTTCCGGCCATAGTTTTTCGTCTTCAGATAGAGATTTTGCCCTTATCGAGAAACAAGCAAAACGTTCTAAGCTTCAGACAGTAAACGATGTCAAAACGGCAATTGCGGCTGCAAGACCTTCCAGGCCATACAGACTCTTAGATATGGGTGAATGTACTTTTTTTGATTTTGATAAACTATCATCAAAACTTATAAATACAATTAAACTAGGCATTACACAAGCGTCGTGGTTACGTGTGACGAAAGAAGAGCCCGGCATAGTATTTTACAAGAAAAATTTCAGTGACTTAATAGGATGGGAGAAGTGCCGTGTATTAAAAAAGGGTGTGACTGCAAAATTTAAAGTCGGTTGAGCTCTTAGCCTTGCCTGGTGTTAAGCAAATAAAGGAAAGTAAGAAAAAAGACCTTCGTGCACTGCTAAAGTACATTGATCAGGACAATAGGGCATTTTTTACCACTATTTTAGATTTTTAATAATTTATTATTTTTGTGGACTTAGATCATTTCCGTTATTTCTTCACTTATTTTGCTTCACGAAGTTTCTTTGATGTCTTACCAAAGAACATTTGTTTTAGTTTATCTCTGTGTTTGTTAATAAAGCCAATTGTCCATAAAAAAAATTACATTTGTTTTATTTTCCTTATTTGTCAAGTTTTCTTTGATTTCTAGCAATTTTTAATTTTGGCACTTAGATCACTTAGCTCGACCACTCTTCAACTACAATAAGCATATGGGAGGGGTGGGCCACCATGATTGGTTGCTTGAAAAACATCACATATCAGTACGGGGCAAAAAATGGTATTGGTACCTTTTTACTCGAGTGATAGACATGTCGATCGTAAATAGCTCAATTCTCTATAACATGATCCATACTGGAAAAGAAAAAAAATCCATAAAAGACTTTAGGATGGATGTGGCTTATTCATACCTAAAGATTGGTCATGGAAGAAGAGTAGCCTTTGGTCGTCCCTTGAGTTTGTCCAATACGTCTCGGAGTAATGTTAAAGAAAACGTAAAATATGATGGCAAGAATCACTTGGTAGCCAAGTGAGAAAAGCAAAGGAGATGTCAATTTAGCACATGCCAAAGTAAACCCCGCACATTTTGTTCGAAATGTAATGTCACTCTTTGTGTACCTTATTGTTTTAACAATTTTCATAAAAAAATAGTTTTTTGATTCATGTTTCATAAACACCTCTGATTTTTTTATCAGTACATTAGTTCTATCTTCTAATATATGAAGTTTTTGTATTTACTTATTTGTTTTTTTTTTATATTTCAATATGGGATTACATATATTATATAAGCCCAGCGTCCTCATATGAGGACGGTCTATTTTTTGACCCAGTGATCAAAAAAATGAAAAAATTTTAATTTTTTTGAGCCAAAACAAACATGTTAACCAAAACTCAAATAGAAATTAAAAAAAAAAAAGTTGGGCCTTAATGGGTTAAATAACTTAATCTTCACTACCTTATAACGCTTTAATTTTTATATTTTGCATTTGGAGATTTTTTATATAGGTAGTGAGTCCCTTGTTCAAATTCTTGTTATTCAAATTATTGTTGTTTTAATTTGTTTACTTTTATATAAAGTTTTTATACATCCTATTATCTAGATATTTTCGTACTTTGTTCTGTGGATAACACTCAATTTGAATACAGCAAACGTTTTACCTTATTATATAATATGATATATGGAAATTCATATAAGAATTACTCCAAACGCAGCGTCTCTATGCTTGGTGGATTTTTGGTTTATTCCATGTTTAGTTTTTAATAGTAAAATGGTTGTAAATTTGGAAATAAACGTTTTGTATTTGTATTTGTAATATACATTTTTCTTACCAAGTTGGAAATAATTGATTACAAATGTTAATCATTAGTTCAATAATAAGAATTTTTTTTATGTAGAGATCAAATTGTACAAAGGAACGTAGCATACGGTCAAAAAAGTCGATTTATGCATGGTCAGGCTACGCATCAGCAAGAATTTCCTAAATTATCTCTATTGAAATATAATAAACTTATGATGAAGAGAAGAATTGTGTGGTTGTGCCAGGGCCGATCCGACCCGGGAGTGCAGGGGGTGCGGGGCACCCGGGCGGCAGGTCAGAGGCGCCCCAAAAAAAACTAAATAAATATTTTTAAAATTTAATAATTTGTTTCAAAAACTATTATACACATATTATTTTAAAATATTATACATATGTAAATATTATTAATTATTAATTAATGTATTAAAATTACTTTATAACATTCCAAATATTATTAGTTATATTTCCGATTCAAAATTAATAGGTATACCTAGATATACGCTTCAGTCCGCTTCAGGTCGCACCGAGTTGGAAAAAATATGTCGCGACGAAGATTTTTCAGGAAAATACTTGTCTGTCGTCAAGGCATATAACTTGTTTCATTTTAAATTTTAAGCGTGTAGCCTGTAGTCGTGTAAATCGCAACGTTATTAAAAGCTTTTGCTTAATATTGTGGTAAAACAGACAGTAAAAATTAAAAAGGTAAGTATCTCTACACATACGTTAATTTGATTACATTTTTTTTGAGCTGTCATATAAAATTTAAATATCGTTTTTATATTTTTGAAATATATAGAATGTTTGGAAAATGGGTAGCCAAACGGAAATGGTGGATGATTGAACCTACTGCCTATTTATAATGCATAATATTTTTTTATTTTTCCTGAAATTTAAGGAGTTTTTTTTCCTTTTTTTAGATACTCCTATTAGAAATCTCCCAATTTTTTTACTCTTGAGATTTTTTAAATTTTTGTTAGCACAATTTTTTTATTTTAAAAAGTAATGTTGACTTATTTAGAGTTAAATAATATAATAACTAAAAAAAAAATAATTAATTTTGAACTTGAGGAAAAAATGAAAAAATGATATGCGTTATGAATAGCCAGTAGTCGCACTCATCCACTAATTCCGTTTGGCTACTCACCTTTCAAATATTAGTTATTTGCTTAATAAAAAAGTAGCATTTAATCCTAATATTTATTTTTTTTTTATTTGAAACGTTAAAAATATATCTCTTTATTCATTCAGGCAAAATATAGGATAACTTGGATTTATTTTAATTTTAAATTTGTTTTATTATAGATGTCTGATAATCGAAAAAAGCTTTCTGGAGCACAGTACAGAAAACGAAAGCGTGAAAAAGAAGAATTAAGTAAAAAGGCTTGCAGTTTACTCCAAGCATTTTTAATCCCAATAAGATCACATGACAAACCATCAAGTTCCCAAGCCCGAGATGAAAATGTGACGGAGACTATATGTACGAGGGTGGGTCAATAAGTCCGTGACTTTTTGAATTTCCCGCCCTTTAATGGAAATGGCAACTCTGCTCCTGTCAACAGAGAACTGTCAGTTGACGCCTGTCAAAATTTGAACAAGCTGCGTCATTTAGTTTGTGTTTGACAGCTGTTGATAGCAGACTACCACTCGTTTTGAGAAGAAAATGGAAAAAAGTGAATTTCGTGTGCTCATTAAGCATTATTTTTTACGGAAAAAAACCATCACTCAAACCAAGGCTAAGCTTGATAAATATTATGGGGACTCTGCACCATCCATTTCCATGGTAAAGAAGTGGTTTACTGAATTTCGATGTGGCCGTACAAGCACGGAAGATGCCGAACGTTCTGGATGCCCAGTCGAGGTCTCTACATCCAAAACAATCGAAAAAATTCACGGTATGGTTTTAGCCGATCGGAGATTGAAAGTGAGAGAGATTGTGGAAGCCATAGGCATCTCGCATGGTTCAGTAGTTTCAATTTTGAATGATCATTTGGGTATGAGAAAGCTTTCCGCAAGATGGGTGCCGCGTTTGCTCACAATCGACCACAAACGCAACCGTGTGACAATTTCCCAGGAGTGTTTGGCGTTTTTCAACCGCAATATGGACGAATTTTTGCATCGTTTCGTCACCGTGGACAAAACGTGGATCCACCACAACACGCCGGAGACCAAACAGCAGTCAAAACAGTGGATTTCTCGGGGTGAATCGGCGCCCAAGAAGGCAAAGGTGGGTTTGTTAGCCAATAAAGTCATGGCGACCGTTTTTTGGGATGCACGCGGTATAATCCACATTAACTATCTTCAAAAGGGGAAAACAATCAATGGAGAATATTATACCAACTTATTGGATAGATTCAATGAGAAACTGAAAGAAAAAATACCACATTTGGCCAAAAAAAAAGTTCTTTTCCACCAGGACAATGCAAGGGTACCACACATGTGCAGTTTCCATGGCAAAAATCCATGAATTAGGTTACGAATTACTTCCTCATCCGCCCTATTCTCCACATTTAGCCCCCAGTGACTGTTTCCTATTCCCAAACTTAAAGAAATGGCTCGGCGGAAAGAGATTTGACTCCAACGACGAAATCATCTCTCAAACAAATGCCTATTTTGATGACCTCGACAAATCATATTTTTCCGAAGGGATAAAAAAATTGGAGAAACGTTGGACTAAGTGTATAGAACTCAAAGGAGACTATGTTGAAAAATAAAATAACTTTTTATATAAAAACCTGTCAATAGCGGAGAAGAGAAGGAGAACTCATCGAATACCAAAACTGTAGTGGAAGGTGATGTTTTATTAACAGAACAAGGATCTGAAGTAAGCTTTGAAAATATTAACGTCTATAAGGATCCTGGCTATTGGCCAAATGTTTTATTGGATAAAATTAAATTAACTCTGACATAGTTAGGGCCTACGCGACTAACAAAGGCTGATATGATGTTTCCTTTAAATAAAGACAATAGAGGATTCTCATCTATTTATTAAAAAAAAAAATGTGTAATGGAGAAATAATTCCGAGGGTTTGGCTAGTATATTCTAAATCAAAAGATTGTGTATATTGTTTTCCTTGCAAAATATTTAAGACTTTTTCTGGTGGTAGTGGTTTGGTTGAGGGTTATAACGATTGGAGACATTTAAGTCAACTTATAGAAAGACATGAAAAGTCAAAGGGGCATATTTGTAATACAAAATCTTGGCTTGATTTAAAACAATCAATTTCTTCTAAAACGACAACTGCTTCACTAAACGACAGATGGGTTTCTGTTTTGAAAATTATAATTTATGTTGTCAAGTTTTTAGCCGGTCAAAATTTGAGTTTTAGAGGTGAAAATAACAAGATATACGAGCAACAAAACGGAAACTTTTAAAAATTAATCGAAACAATTGCCAATTTTAATTAAACAATATGCGATCACATTAACAGGATTAAAAGAACTCCATCAAATATGCCTCATTATTTAGGTGTTCATATTCAAAATGAATTAATTTTCCTTCTGGGAGAGCAAATAAGACATGACATAGATATAAATCTATGTTAAATGCTAGTAAATATTTTTCAATTATTTTGGATACTACTCCTGACGTGAGTCATCAAGACCAACTAACTATTGTAATAAGGTTTGTTTTATTAAATTATACATCAAAGCAAATCGAAATTAGAGAGCATTTTTTGGGATTCATTTCAATATCAGATTCAATATCAGACAGGACAAGGCTTAACTAATGTTTTATTGGATTTTTTGGAGACTCACAACATTTGTTTAGGCGATTTAAGGGGTCAGGGATATGATAATGGAGCGAATATGAAGGGTCGCAATAATGGTTACAACAAAAAATTATTGAATTGAACCCTAGAGCTTTTTACGTACCTTGTGCAGCCCATAGCTTAAATTTAGTTGTTAATGACGCTGCAAAGGCATCTTTAGAAATTACAAGTTTCTTTGCTATTGTGCAGGAACTTTACGTTTTTTTCTCCGCATCAACTAAACGTTGGCAAGTTTTAAAAGTTGAAATCCCAACGTTAACACTAAAACCTCTTTCTAGTACTAGATGGGAAAGCAGAATAGATGCTCTGATCTCACTTTACTCTGATAATAACAGGAACTCCGATACCAAAACTATGGCTAATTCATTACTCTTAAAAATTAAGTCGTTTAAATTTATTTGTTCCATTATTATATGGCATAATGTCTTAACAAAAATTAATATTGCAAGTGATGCAGGAATCCGATGTTGCCCTACCTAATATTATTTTAATCTTAAAACAGACTAAACATATATATCTAGTATTAGATCAGATGAAGGTTTCACTGATATTTTAGAGGAGGCCAAAAAAGTTGCCGAAGATATTGATTGCGACCCTTCGATTCCTCCGATTAATATTGTTAGACCCCGAACAAAAAAGCGTTTATTTGACTATGAGTGTGTAGACGAGGCCCCTAAAAATCCAGTTGATCAGTTTAAAATTAATTTTTATTTTGTTATATTAGATACTACATTATTAAAATTGGAAGAAAGATTCGAGCAAATGAAGCAACATGATACGTTGTTTAATTTTCTTAACAACCTACATAGCTTTCTCCAAACAGAAAAATCAATTAGTTTTGCAAAATGTGAAGCTCTTGAGAAAATTTTATATGATCCATCAAAAAATGAAAAAGATATTTTAGTTCAAGATTTATCTGATGAAATTGATAATGTTGCACCCCATATTTCCCCTGAAATGAATGCCTTAAATGTTCTTACCTACCTATTTGTAAATAACCTCATATATGTTTTTACCAATTTAGTAATTTCCATTAGAATTTTCTTAATATTACCTGTCACAGTAGCTAGTGGAGAAAGAAGCTTTTCTAAACTCAAAATAATAAAAAATTATTTACGATCCACAATGGGTCAAGAGAGGCTTTCTGACTTATCAATAATTAGTATTGAAAGAGAAATTGCAGAAAATATAGATGTGTCTAACATTGTTAAAACATTTGCATTAAAAAAAGCGAGAAAAGCAAACTTTGTATAATCATTGGATATGTTAGCTACCTGCCCCTTTATGTATACATATACATATTATAAAGTGCATGTTGCGTATGTAAATAATATGTATGTATATATTTAATTACAACTTATTTGTAAATACATACATTACAAATAAATTGTAAATAAAATTATGATTTAATATAAAATAAAGTGTTTATGTTTCTAAAATGTTGTTTTTTTTTTAACGTTAAATTATTTCAAGTTATTTATTTACAAATGTGTATCAAAGGCCGGATTCGGTGGGGTAAAGGAGGGGCGGCAAAATTTTTTTCACACCCGGGCGGCAGATACCCTAGGAACGGCCCTGGTTTTTAAGAATCACAAAGATCTGAAGTGCAGATGTAGTTGCTTTGCAACCTCTCACAAGTTAGACCGCAATATCTACCTCATACTATGTTTTCAAAGGCAGCATTCAACAATTTATCATATTCAATTGCATTTATTTTTAAAAAACTTTGATTAAGGGTTTCAGAAGAACCTTGAAAATCGTTTAACTTTTAACACAAAACATTTAACTACCGAAAACGTTCTTTTCAAAATATGAAAGTCTTATAAAAGTCTATATATTTCAATAATAATAAGTTGAAATATATAGATTTGGGATGGAAACGCCCGATGAAAGCCGGTAGGACAATATGAATGCACGTCCTATTTAAAAAATATCAAGGAGAATGTTCAATATTTTCAAAAAGGAACAAAAGTTCAAGAAGTCTGTCATTATCGGGGCAACTAAACTTGTTTTATTTCCATTCTAATACTAACTTTAAGAGTCTTTAGAACTCATTACATAACCTAAAAATATTTGAAATCTGAGTACTCTCTGCCTAAGTAACCTAACCTTAAAAAAAACACCGGCAACCACAATTCAGCAATCAAACGATTTACAGTCATTTAAAAAACGATACATACATTTAAAATTTATAAAATTAACTACAAAACAAACCCAACAGATTTTATTCTACATAAAACTTACTTGCAAGGAGACTTTTCCATTCGAACATAGCCATACTCCCGGGCAACTGATTTTCTGGATAATCAGCTCCACTTTTACAAGAAAACTTTTAGTGGGCATGTTTATTGTATACGTACAAATAATAATCCTTGTTAAATTAAGTTAATTACAATTTTTTACTCATATTCGGGATTAGTGTATAAGAGATCGATCAAAGAAACTTGTAAAATAATCGAGGTTAACGGAACGCGGACGGATGAGTGTCATTGCGTGCCTTGTCAACCTTTCTCCGTTACTCCTGGAAACCTGGAAGTCAACAATGGCATTGAACAGGTATATAACGGGATATTTCTATAGGGTGGCACAAAAACAATAAATTTTATAAAATTTTCAAGATAAAACAGATTATTTGTATGTTTAGGCGGGAATGCTCTTTTAATATGGGGTATTTTGTATACTTCCCGATTTATCAACACCAATTAAATAAGTCATCACAAAGCTCAAAAAAGTTATATGGCTAAAAACTGAATAATTAGAACAAACTATTAATATTATAATATAAAGCACAGAACACAAATATAAAGTACAATAAAAATGAAATCATTTTTTCGCACTACGGACAGGGGGCGCTAGTAATATGTAGAGCTGGCAATGGCATATCGATATATTGGAATTCGATTTATTTTTTTATCATTTTTTTCATTGATATGATTAGTTTTTTTGTTTGCGTGATGTTTTTTTAAATGGCTTATGGGGTATATACTCATATTCCCCGTATAAACTTATTCTCGATTAGGTGTTTAATGCCGCTTAGTTCGAAAATTTGCAATGCATCGCGCAAAAATTGTGGCTTAATCCAAAGATAATTATACTAACGAATAGATAACCCACGTAAATGGCAAGCTGTGAACCGACAAGGAGACATTAATGCTTCCTTAAATAAGAATATTTTATGCGCTAACCATGTAAGAATCGAAGCGACGTTGCCATTACTGATAACATTTTAAATTTTAGCTGTTAGTGAATAATTCTCTTGCGCCGCGCCGGATAAAGGCAGAACGAGGTATTCGCAAAAAATTAAGTATTGGGAAAATGGATGTTTTAATGAATTTTTAGTTTATTCTTAACATATTGATTTAACTTATTATTAGAAACTTGTGACTATGTTTTTTGCCTTATTTATTTAGATACACTGAGATAAAATTGCTTGGGCCTTAATATATAGTGAGGTTTTGTAGGCAGTTTGTAGTTTTGTTGTGTTCAGAGGCATTATTTGCCTCTGTAAAACTACATAAAATATTACACCTACCATATTATTGCATTGAAAAAATTTGTAAAAATCGCGAAAAATTGTTGAGTCATCATTTTGGTTTTGTTCGCATTAAAATTAAAATTTCTCCATTATTATTTCAAACGCTAAAATTTAAAAAAAAATGCACGTCCCTAGAAAAATAAAACGATTCCAAATCTATAAGACTTAATTTTTGGCATTTTTTGCATTGATTTGTCTTTGTACCGTATCGCAGAATTATTATTGATAAGGCCTTAATCTTTAAAGTTGACATTTGAAGTTAATTAGGAATAAAGTGGAGGAATATGTTTTAATATGTTTTAATAGAAAATAACTCTCACAAACATTTTAAATAACAAAATCGAAGAAACATTACTATAATATAATATAATATATAACTAGTACCTATATTATTTTTATGAAAAAACTTAAAGTTATGGTTTAAAGCTAATTAAACAGGACAAAATGCCGGGTTGAATTTTGGTGCATAATTGCCTATATTTTATGACAAAAATTTAAAAACTTTTAATTTTAATAATATAGGTATGTACTTACATAATATGTATATATATGTACTAAGTATATGTATATTATACTTCCTGCTTAAGCTAGGTATTCTAAAATTGGATTTTTATATACATGTAGGTAGTACATATTCACATTTTTATAACATTTATTACTAAAATCTTGGATCCGCGAATAATTAACACTTTTAGACGACAAAAAAAAGAAAATTATTCTAATACTTATACTTATATGTACATCACATACATATAATCTATATAATCTAATTAATACACCTGTACACCATGTATATAATCTAATACAATAGAAATACGAATTATTTTAATTTACAGCTATATAATTGATACAGTTAAGTGTTTAAACTCAAATTGTAGGATTTTTCATAAATATGAGAATACAGGGTGTCTCAGATTTAAAAAAAACATAAATTTTGATGCAATTAATGGGTATTGTTTTTTTAATTTTCTCCCTAAAAAATCCAAAACTAATTAAAAAATGAGCGCTTGACAAAAAAATTGCAAATAAAATATGCATTTTTAATACAGCGTGTCCCTGGATGAACGTAGTCGAAAACCATTTACAAAAGAATTGTTTTCGAAACCAAGAAATTATAAAATATCGCAATTTGATAGGGTTGATAGGGATGGGGGGGCATACGACTTCAATATTTTTATGCTGGTGGCACTTCCGGTTATACAGGAAGTTAATGCTCATTAGCTTATCTTAAATTATGTCTATACAGTGTGTCCCACTTAAAGGTTAGCCATCCCTCTAAAATTTTTGTTTCTTGACCAATTTTCAAAAACTTTTTTTTGTTGGATACATGGTCAAAAATGGCACTTATGAGCCAAGTTCGACATTTAGAGAAAGCAGGTCGTGGCCTACAGTATTCAAGTTTGAAAATCGAGAAGTAGTATTAGCGCTATTTATTTTTGAAAAATGGTACTGGATTATTATTCAGGACCACTTAAAACATAAGTGTATCAAATTTGGTATAGGGTGTTGAAATAAATTGGAGTCAAATTTTTAACAAGCGCAATAACATTCTAAATCAAATACGAATAACGTTTTTCCGTCCGAAAAGCGCTGTCCGCAAAATGTCTCTCACACAAGTGTTTATTTTTCAGGATTTCCAGATCCATACCAAGTAACATTGCGTTTCCTGAAATCGGTAAATAATAAAAATACCGTTTGATGATTAATTTTTATTTCGGGTGTTGCATCGCCAAGGGACCTAGGAAAATATTGACTCTCCTTGTAGAGAGAAAAAATATTTAAGTTAATTAAAGAATAATAAAATCTTCTACCAACAAAATAACTTTTATTTTTTTTTAATTGGTCTGTTTAGAGGTTATGTCCAAAAATCTTGATGAGTTTTTTGTCACGCTGTACGTATACGTACTGCTCAAAGTAAAAAGCCAAATGACTACTGTATTTACTACCAATACAGTAGTCATGTATAAAATGACAAACTTATTTGACGGTCCACTAGTCAAGATAAAAAAATGTTGGTTGTTACCTGTAAATATTTTGCAATAAAAAAAGATAATTTTTTATATAGATTTTTGGCTATAAAGCTTAATAAAGCTCACAGAATCGGCGTGAATTGATATATATGTCAAAGGTATTTTGACTATCAAAGTAACAAGTGGTAGAGATTTAAGCTATTTAAATAAGTAAAAAATGTCTGTGCGTGACGTGCTATTTTATTGCTGTGCTATTTTATAGGATGTAGATTTAAGTGCTCTTTAATAAATTTTAATACTTTTTTTTCTAAGTTAAAGAGGAAAGCCAATCCCCATAAAAAATAACATGGGATTTCCTGTGTGCCACTTAGCAATGGCAACACTAAGTATACAAAACTGCATGAGCACAAAAAAACGATGGCGCGAGAGAGAGAAACTCTATCAAAAATATTCATATCAACGATCCCATCCTCAAACTTCCCCAAAATCGGTATCATATAATACCTACCTATTTAAAAAGAAAAGCGTAACTTATATTTTTTGTCAACCTGATGATGTAAATTTGACGATTCGCTTTACAATTTTAGGTTTTTATCTTTCTAATTTTTGAGTTTGTATACTTTAAAGTTGGTCAAGATTAGAAGATTCAATATAATAAAATAAAATAATATATTTTTCGCCTTCACTCAAAAAGTTCACTTTATTGACTTTTACAGATGAGGCAGTAAAATGATTAATAGGGAGTAAAATGATGAAGTTTACTACATGAGCTTTAGCGAAGGCAGTAATTTTAAAACGCCTATTTTACTCTAATAAATAACTATTATTATTTGTTATGGTACTATTTTTAAGGTTTTATCTCAAAGTAATTATTGTTTTGGAATTTGACTATTTAAACCGGTATTATATATTTTTATTCTTTAAATTTAATTTTCAGTATTCAAAAATTAACTTTGTACATCACCTCATAGTGTTACCACCTTACACATTTTTCATTTATCTAAAAGTCAGAAAATTATAGTTTTTGGTTAACTGTAATTTTCATTGCCGAATAGTTCCCAATTAAAACTTGAGATAGATATAGATTGTAGGTGATGTTCATTTCACAGGTATTCAGCTGTAACTTTGCGTAAAAATACACGTATTTATACCTGGCTCTTCTAGGAGCCACAGTTAAAGACCCATGAAACGAACTTTAGGTACAAGGTGTTTCATTTAAGAGGAAAAACGGCATATTTTTTACTTTTTCCGTATATTTACAAAATTGAAGATAGCCAGTCGACGTATTTTAACTCTGAGAATTTGAAAATCGTAATAAGAAAACAATGTCGTTAGTCTTTTTTGTTTTTTATGGAATTGTTTTGTTATTACGATTTTCAAATTCTCAGAGTTAAAATACGTCGACTGGCTATCTTCAATTTTTTTAAATATACCGGGAAAGTTCAAAAATATGCCGTTTTTCCTATTAAATGGAACACCCTGTACTTACTTACTAAGGCACTGTTAAGGTTGAGTATGTTTATAGAACTCTAGGCACAGATGTAAATAGCTCAGCACGGAGCTATTTACATCTTCAGATTTCAACGCGTAATTTCACCGATGGATCCTCGCTCGAAAAGCGGGGATCCTTTTAGGTGGTCAAAAAATTTACACGGGATGGATTTTCTATAGTTTACTATTATTTTCTTTGCTTAATCTTTTGATTACTATTAGATTCTATAGCTATCCGAAAAGTAGTGCCGTGCGTGCATACCGGTTTTCATTCGTGTGAGTGTTAAGCAAATCCTTTATTATGGCTAGCATAGATAATAGGGATTTTAACTTCGTTAAGCTCAACGAAACCAATTACACTCTATGGAAATTTGGTGTAGACCTAGCTCTGGGATCAGCTGGTCTTTTGGGTTATGTCGAAGGTACAGAAACAGAGCCGGACAAAGAGACAAAAGCAACCGACTGGAAGAAGTGGAGCACTAACTCATTAAAAGCAATGAGTATTCTGGTGGGCTCTGTTGAGATGCGTTTGCATACGTGTCTTATCAATTGCACGACTCCAGTAGAAGTTTGGCAAAAACTAAAGGAACGATTTGGAGAAGTCGGCGATGATGAGAAGCAAAGTGCGTGGCAAAAATTCTACGACTTTCGTATTGTCGATGCTGTCCAAATTGCGCAACAACTGGAAGTGTTTGAGTGCATCTGCAAGCAGCTTGCTGATTCATTAAAAACCATCTGAAACAGCAAAATAGTCAAAGCTTTTGTGTAGTTTGCCACCTAGATTTTCAACGTTTCGTATGGCATGGGAGTGCACGCCATCAGTGAATCGAAAAACGGATGTGCTAATAAGCCGGCTAATTCGTGAAGATAAGCGTCTTTGTGATACTGACTCAAGTGTGGCATCTCTAGCCTTGCAGACACAGGCCCTGAGTTTAAATAAAGGTAATCAGCAGCAAAGCAAACAAAAGTTTGACAACAAAAAACGAATCGCAAATTTAAAAAAACGAACGAATTGCGCGATTTGCAAGCAGAAAAGCCACTGGGCACGAGAGTGTCCGAACAAAAAGTACCGAGGTGAAAACGCGCAGAAAGAAGATTCATCATATAATGCCGAGGCATACATCAGCGATGTCAGCGTTTTTTATTCAAAAACTGTCTCGAGTGATGAAGATCTGTGGTTAGCGGACTCTGGGGCTAGCATGCACATGACATACAAAAAGGAATTTTTTAAAGACCTTAGCGCAGTAAGTGATTTTGTGAAAATTGCTGATGATAAAGTCTTGCCTGCAAGCGGCAAAGGTACGGTTATGATTCGCGAGAAAGTAAACGAAAAAACTGTGTTACGAGAAATGCAAAACGTTTTGTTAGTGCCGGAACTTCGAAGAAATTTGTTTTCGATCGTGACTATCAACGATAAGAAGTTTTCGTTTCATGCGTATGAAACGCATTGTGAAGTGCGCGACAAAAATGGTAAGCTTACTTCTCATGGCGAAAGACATCGTGGACTTTTTAAAATGAACTTTGAAGTACCTATAGTAAAGTGCAATATGGCCGAGTCAAAGCGTAATATGCTAAAGCTTTGGCATGAAAGGCTTGGTCATGTTAACATTCGTGCCGTGGTAAGAACAAGTAAGCTGTTCGAGTTCGCAGATCGTGATTTTGGTAACGGAAAAGACGATTTCTTTTGTGAAACATGTGTACTTGGTAAGCAAACCCGTAAGCCACATCCCACAGCAAATAATTACCGGTGCATCTTTAATCCTGGAGAGAAAATTCACACAGATGTGTGCGGGCCAATTAATGTCGAATCTCCGCGAGGTTCGCGTTATTTTTTGCTTTTCAAAGATGAGTGTACACATTATCGAAAAATATACTTTTTGCAGCATAAGTCAGAAGTATTTGAAAAATTCAAAGATTTCAAGAATTTCGTAGAGACACAAACTGGTAACAAGGTTAAAGTTCTGAAATCGGATAATGGGCGTGAATATACCTCTGAACAGTTTCAAAGGTATACAAAAGATAATAAAATAATTCACGAATTTTCGTCACCATACATTCACGAGCAAAATGGTCGCGCCGAGCGTGAAATGCGAACCATAGTGGAAAGTGCGAGAACAATGCTGATTAATAGTGAAGTGGACGTCGAACTTTGGCCAGAAGCAATTAGTACTGCTTGCTATTTTCTGAACAGAGTGTTATTAAATTAAGAACAAACGTCAACTCCATATGAATTTTTTTTTAACCGTAAGCCAGATATTAAGCATCTGCGGGTATTTGGTATAGACGCATACCTAAATGTGCCTAAAGAAAAACGTCGTAAGCTAGACCCGAAAAGCAAAAAACTCATCTTCATAGGCTACGAACGTGAATCAAAAAATTACAGCCTTTGGGACAAAGAAATGCGCAAAATCCATGTGAGCAGCGATGTCGATTTTCACAAAATAGAAGCAGTAGTGAAAAAGGAAGCAAATTATTACACACTTGATTTTGGTCTTGAAGAAGAGCCCAACGCTCAACCAGCTGATCAGATTGCCAACTATCAGCAAGCGGTTAAAGCAGCAGAACCGAATCAACAAGCGCTTGAAGACAAAGGCGAAGATCAGCAGCAGCAAGCCTTTGACGAACCGGAACAGTAAGGTCCACTGTTACGCAACAGAGAACAACTTCGTCCCATTGAACGCTATGGCGTACCTGTTGCGTTTCCTGCTGAGACTGTCCCGGTGACCTATGGTGAGGCAGTCTCGGGCTCAAATGCGGAAAAGTGGCTAAACGCAGTGGGAGAAGAGAAACAAGCGCTGCTGGAAAGCGATACGTGGATTTCTGTGCCTTTGCCTAAAGGTAAGCGTGCGATTGGCAGCAAATGGATGTTTGCCATCAAGACAAATTCACATGATAATAGCAGCAGATTTAAGGCCCGACTTGTAGCAAAGGGTTTTTCTCAGCGAGAAGGCATCTACTATTTCGAAACCTTTGCACCCGTGGTTCGTTATAAGTCGATAAGGATACTTCTTTCGATAGCGGCGTACGAAGACCTTGAGATAATTAAGTTTGACGTAAGAACGGCGTTTCTTTACGGGACTTTAAAGGAAGAAGTTTATCTGCGTCCACCTGAAGGCTACACTGAAGATGATAACACCGTCTACAAGCTGCAAAAGAGCTTATATGGACTAAAGCAGTCACCGCGCTGCTGGAATGAGGAATTTGTGTTGTTTTTGCGTCAGTTTAGCTTTACAAAAATTAATAGAGAAAAGTGTGTTTTTGTAGGGGAGATTGACAATTTTAAAGTGTATTTAGGACTTTATGTCGACGACGGTTTAGTGATGTGTAAAAGTAAAAACGCGATTGACAATGTTTTAATTTATTTAAAAAGCAAGTTTAAAATAACGGTCGATCAAGCAAATGAGTTCGTCGGCGTGGAAATCAAACGCGATCGTGAGAAACATTTAATTAAGATTAGCCAGTCTCATTATATTGACAAAATTTGCAAAAAGTTTGGTATGCAGGATGCACAAACTCCGTAAGTGTTCCCGCGGAGCCCGGGCTTTATTTTGACAAAAGTGTCAACGCGCCAGAAAATAGTGCGATTCCATATCGTGAAGCAGTTGGCTCGCTTTTATTCGCGGCTAGAGTATGTCGTCCGGATATTGAATATGCAGTCAATTATGCAAGTCAATTTTTAAATTCATATGAGCAAAAGCATTGGCAAGCCGTTAAACGTATTATTCGTTATTTGTTGGAGACTCGCGAGGACGGAATAATTTTGGGAACCAGTGGGAGTATACATATTTGTGGCTACACTGACGCAGATTATGCCGGCTGTTTGCTGCCTTGGCGGAGACGCGTAGGTCAAGAAGCGGATTTTTATTTATGCTGTACGGCGGATCAATTTGTTGGTCTAGTCAGCGACAAAGCGTCGTTGCATTGTCAACAGCTGAAGCTGAGTACATTGCATTAGCGCACGGTACCAAAGAAGCTATTTGGCTGCGCCAAATGCTTAATGAATTAAGGATTCTGGTTAAAAGTATTCCGATTTATGTGGACAATCAATCGGCAATAAAGTTATCCAGCAATACGGAGTTTCACAAGCGTTCGAAACATATAGATGTTAGGTTTCATTTTATACGTGATGTGGTCAGTCGTGAAGAAATTTGCTATGTACAGTCAAAGCTGCAATTAGCCGATATCTTTACAAAACCATTACCGAAGCAACAGTTTTGTTTTTTGCGGGACCAATTAAATATATCCTGAACATTCCAAAATAAGTGGGAGTGTTAGATTCTATAGCTATAGAAAATATTTTTTAATGTTAAGGATTTCCTATAATATAATTTAGGTATAAGGGATGAAAAAAAACCCAAACTTGATCGTAATAAAATGTGATCTAAAACAGATGCCTAAATGTAGTGTTGGTTCTTTATCTTTTCTTACAGCTTTCGTTTTTTTGTATTTTGTCACGTTTAGGAAAAACGCATCTGCGATGCCTCCTTAAATTTAGTCGTTTTATAGCTTTTGTCAAGAGCAGTTTGAGCTTTATTTTGTAAACTCACAACTTGTTGTTTTTTTCTGGTTTATTAATAAATACATTTTTCGTTTTGGAAGTGCTCTGTGTTTTTTTTATTTTGTTGAACATCAACAATATAATCAATAATTACATAATTTACCAACAAGCAGGGATTTCAAGTGGCGGATGATTGTACACTTCTCTTGTATTGTATAGTATACAGCTTTTAACTAACTCTGACCGTGGGGTTGGAATGTAGGTTGGGTACTTGTGAAATGGCCTTTCTCGAATTGCTGATATATGCTTGCGTATTTAGCAAAGGAATTCAAATATGAATGAAGAAGGAGTTAATATTTTATCTTTTTTGAAGAGGTCTTGACAGGGAGTCCTACTATTAAGTCAAAGTGAATAACGCACAGCTCTTTTTTGTAGTTTAAAAATGCGATCAAATTGGGTTTCAAAACCCGTACCCCAGAATCGAAGGGCATATCGGAGAAGTGACTCGAAAAGGGCCTAATATACTAGTCTAGGCGTTGCCAAATTTAAATCCCTGGAAACCGATGTAAGAGCAAAACAAGCAGAGCTTAATTTTTTGGATAAGTTATCGATGTGCAAGTCCGATTTTAAGGACTTGTCTACAATCAGTCCCAAAAAATTTTGTTTCTAATGTCATTTATTGTATTGCGAATCTCTGCTAATACTATGGGCGTTAAACAGAAACTGTATACATTCTCATTAGGAAGGTATGAAAGTGGATCATGGGAAGAAGTGAGTATTCATTCATCTTTTTGCAACATTTACAAAATAACTGTTAAAGGACTTAGGTGAAGTAAGGATTAGGGGAGAGTGGGGGAATATCGACTACTTAAGCGCTACTGAGTTTTTTAAGTAGAAGTATTTGTACAAATATGTCTAAAATGGTAAAATTGCTTTGTTACTTTATCTAGTAGAAGATTTTTCTATTGTTTTCGCAAATGAACAAATATTTTTTTTCTAAGATGGGTTTTTGTAAACATGGAAAAAATCGGGTAATTTCGACCGATAGGATAATATCGACCACAGTGTAGGGTAAAATCGACCAGGCAGTAATATTTTGGAACTCATTTTATTTTAACATTTAAACATTAATTTATACTGAGCAAAAGTCACAAATATATACTGAAGCTTTTTCTGCGCTAGTACAGTCAGCATGAGCCCAGGTTGCACAAGAACGGCTCCGCCACCAAATCTCATTATTGTATCCAAATTGTTCACAAATAGCGCAGATTTCATCAATTTCTCTTTCCTCTCCAACCGGGGTTTCCACTTTATCTGTAATTTTTCTTGTGACCTTCTTAATTTTGTCATTTCCCTCCTTCTTACCTGTGATTTTTTTTGTGATCTTTAATTTTCCATTTTCCTCCTTTTTTTGTTTTTTTAATGTCTTATTTTCGAGCTCTTCTATTAAAGGGGTAGATGTTAATATTTGAGAATGTTGCCTTTTTCGCTGTGAAATTCTTCGTTGAAACACTGGAAGTGGACATAACTCGTGAAAGGAAGTATTTTCCAGTGTTTTCAGGGTTTTATCACCATCATCGCTTAGACTGTCTTCCGCAACTTCTTCCAAACTTAATTCAGAATCAGACGAATCTGATGAAAATCTAGTATTACGTAAGGTATTCAATCTTCCTGGAACAGATCCACTTAATCCACTTGGCCCTAGTTTTGGAGAAGAAGTCTTTTGTCTGAATTCTATGGGTTCTAAAATATTTTCTGATGTATTTTCCTGCAATGGTAAATCTCCTGGAGCCGTTGTATTTGGCGGATCATTATTATCTTCATCGATAGGTACAAAGTCGCACAAAAACTTTTATTTTTTCATAATTTCTACTTTTCATGTACTTATCACATTCTTGGTGGTAAGCAGTTTTCAAGGACTTGAAGAAAGTTACGTCCAGAGGCTGTCTCCTGTGAGACGTGTGGGATGGAAGCGATAGTAAATGGATGCCAGCATTTCGACAAAAAGTGTAGGAAGCTAAAGAAGAATGAGTGGAATGGTTATCCAGTATTAAAAGAATAGATTGTTCTGGAGTAGCATTAGCGAATTTCGCAAAATGTTGCAACCATTCGGTCAACAACTCTTCGGTAATCCATCCAGATTTTGAGCATTTGTATATCGTGCCTGCCGGACCATTTTTTTCCAAGCCATCTTTCATTCTCATTCTCTTAAAAATCAACATAGGCGCGATATATTGCCCGGATGCACTAAAACAGCACACAATCGTAGTATTTTGACCCCTTTCTTCACTTGTTATCGCACCGACTTGCTTCTCTCCTTTTCTTGCCAATATGCGACCCGGATTGTGGACATTGGAAATACCAGTTTCGTCAACGTTATAGATGCGATGAACTTCAAAATGGTATTTTTCAAATAGTAACTCTAG
This sequence comes from Anthonomus grandis grandis, assembly GCF_022605725.1. NCBI lineage: Eukaryota > Metazoa > Arthropoda > Insecta > Coleoptera > Curculionidae > Anthonomus > Anthonomus grandis. The sequence goes on from NC_065567.1 coordinate 43,008,806, forward strand.
ATTATTGAAAAAAATATTCATTTCTTTTCTGTTGAATGCGGTAACTCTGCTAAGGCTAGTAGCTTCTGGTTTGCGAAAACTAAGCTGCGGATAACGTCGCATAAATGAGTAGATCCAATCCTTGCCGCACATCCCGTTCTCCTTATTAAAAGGATGTTTAATTTTATTTGTCTCTCCATATTTAAAAACCAATGATCTTATGCTTTGAACTGTCAATCCATAAAATAATTTTGACAGTTTTAATATGGTTTCAACCATTTCTTTTTCCTGATTTTCGGAAAAGACAGGTTTTCTTTCCAACGTAAGTTTTTTTGGTTGAAATCTACCTTTTAGCCTATCTTGAAGAGTACCATATGGTACATTAAACATTTGTGCGGCACGCCTAATGGATCATGTCTTTTCTCCCACGGCTTTTATTGCTTTTTTCATGGAATCCTCCGTCCATGAGGAACGTCCAGTTTTTCGGACGTATGTTCGCGGCATCTGAAATGAAATGCTGACATGTAAGTACCTAATGCTTGCATTTATTGCGCACTTTATTATATAAAATATAAATATATAATTAGGCCACAAATATTAGGTAGGGTAATATCGACCACTGCAGGGTAATATCGACCAGTGTGATCGATTTTACCCGAACCGGTAAACCTAACCTAGATTTTTTTTAACTCAAAATATGTATTATAAGTGCACCAAATTGGACCTAATAAACGAAAGCATATCTGCAGCATCATATAAACAGGAAATGCAATACATTTAGAAGAATTGTAAAAAGTGTTCCCTACCTTAATAACGGCAGCGGAGTTTTAATAAAAAAAAGTCTAAACACGAGCACAACTATCAACAACAACACAAAACGAGTTATGGAACGATACTAATTCGATATTCCCCCACCTTCCCCTAAGCCAGATGAAGAATACTTATTTCTTAATTCATTCACAATAGATCATGTTTCCCTAACAACATTACCTGTCTTGGCCAGCCTTACTATAATAAAAATCCTCGGCAGCCCCTATAGTTTCGTGATACATTTTTCTGTAAAATCTGATATAATCATGAAAGCAGACGCAGTCCGAAAATTTCTTTTAGTATGATAATAAGCGCATTTTCTCTAGCAGATAAACGTAAGCCTGGGGTAAAGCCTGTAGACCAGGGCTTATGATGTTTGATTTTGACAGGCCGAAGAGAAAGGCATGGAAACCAAGGCTAGACAAGGACTTAGTAAACCTAGAAGACATAAAAGTTTAGAAAATTGTTCTCTTCAAAAATTCGGCGTAATTTGTGTATCTGATTCTTTTAATACTGCTTCATGATAAGAGAAACCCGAATTCTGTATCCCACATGTCAGTACACTCAAATGAAAATAAGCACAGCTGACACACAACACACTGAACTAAATACCTAGAAAAGAAATATTTTGTGTGAAATAAGAGAATAGATCGATTTGGTTAAGATTTTTTGCAAAATTTGATTAACGAAACTAAGTTTCTTGGTAGAAATAAAAAAAAAACCCAAACTTTCAAGGCCTTTTCTGGAATTCAATAACTAGTAGGATAGTTCACTCCCGGGGTAGGGATGGCACGAGATGTAGACACTATTGACCGCACGCATTCATCCCCATTCGGTGTCACTTCACTGCGCAGTAACAGGTGCGCAATTCACGATGTAGTTGCAGCGTATTACAGGTGGAGAGCACCCGAGAGAGAGAAGAGAGAGTCGTTGGGTGGGGCTATTACGCTGAGCCCGATTTTGTGCCTATCGCATCACAGGCCGGACACGGAGAGAAATGAACGATCCTATAGCATCCTACTTTAGTTATAGAATTCATATTCGAATAATACAGAGAATGCATTAAATGATTACATTTTTACTGGAAAAAATTCGTTTTTAGCCAAATTCCATAATGTGTTTACTTAGCCGCTCCATTTAAATGATTGAAAAGAAGAAATGAGCATTTTGAGATTTGCTACTAAACGAGCTTAAGAAACGCGTAAACAGGTGAAATTAGTCTAAGTAGTAGAACTTCTTTAGTACTTCTTCAACGCTGCCCCAAATACTTATTCAAAAATACCCACGCTCAAAGTTTCTTAATTCGTTTGCTTTTCGGTATTTGATATATTACAACGGCAACTCTGTTTACCGACATTTAAAACACGCAGTATATAATTTAGATTAATTAAAATAACAATTATAATAATAGTTAATATAACTTACGAAATTAACATTTTCAGGCCATCTCAATAGCAGAATCCGAACACTTCAAAAGATATAATACTACTCTTAGTTCGATTCCATTCCCAAATTGTGAACATCTTCCTTTTAATTCAGATGAATACTGGAGCTGCTCAGTAAGACAAGTTGGTAAGTTTAGAATTACTTACGTTTATTATCTATATAATATTTTTTATTTGGCTACTTCATTAATCTAGGTACAACTCTCGGTCATCACGTAGGCACGTGCAAAATGGGGCCAAGTGATGACCCTTCAGCAGTTGTGGATGACCAACTTAGGGTATATGGAGTAAATAATTTAAGAGTTGTAGATGCGTCCATCATGCCTAATATTGTCGCAGGACATACAAATGCTGTTGTTTTCATGATAGGTGAAAAAGCTAGTGATATGATTAAAGAAAAATGGGGAGTAAGCTGACAAATACAAAAATGTGATATAAATTAAATATGATTACTTTAAGTTAGTAATGATAGGTGACTATGTAAAGTTATATTAGTTTTAATAAATAATATTTGTTTTATCTAAAAAAACGGCCATTCAAGATACAGGGTGTTTTTTTTAATATTGCGACAAAATTTAGGAGCGTGTTCCTTGGAGAAAATCAAGCAAAAAAGTTCCGATAAACACATGTCTAAGATTTAACACTACCACACCTCTTCGATTTTACACTACAAGTTGATACAGTTGAAAGAAAAAAACTTTCGTCGTCGAGTCGTTCCAGCTTTTCAATTTTCCCTTGCAGTTAGTTCTCTCCTTCTATTAAATTTCCCTCCTTTGTATGAAGAAGTAAAGGGCATTTAGTATTTAAACATAATAAGAAATAACAAGATATATATATGATTTAATTGTTAACCGTTTAACTTGAAGGTCATCTAAGTAATCTTTTTCCGGCACAAGGTTTTGGACAGTAGATTGGATCAGAACCTATTGTCGTTATGGCTGTTTTTTTTTTATAAATTGTTATTCAGTTCTAAATGACTCGATCTGCTTTAGACAGTGTAATTGTGAGAGATTTCAGGCCGTCTTCTTGATTACACTGAATCATCGTCAGTCAATTTTTTTTGAATTGCTAATATAGAATTGCCTACACCTGCAGTGTCCTTTACAGATCTTTTGCTGTGGTATTTAGTCCGTCTAGTTTCTGAGGTAGTCTCTACTTTCTCACTGTACTTTGTCTTTGCAACCCTTTGCGCTTTTCCGATCTAGACATGTAGTAGTAGTAACGGTGGGGCGACAGTATCCGACGGGTACGCCTAAAAGTCCCTTTTCGCAGTCTCCATCTGCAGTGCCCTGTTAGGACTTCAGTCATGTCTGCGATAATCTCTCTGTCTTGGGACAGCAGCTTAGGATTGGTTGGATTTGATAGAAGCTTTATGGCCTATCGAGAACCGCTATTCCTGCTCTAATTTTCTCTAGTCTCTCTTTTCCCATGCCCAGTTATCCAGGATTTGGGAAATGTATCTCTTATTTAGTTCAAGATAGGGCTCAAGGCTGATCGGTGGAAGAGGTGACCCCAGCCTGACGAGTTCGTTCGCCCGCTCATTGCTCTCCACTCCACCTCCACTCTATCCCGGAACCCAACACAGTCGGACTATCTCCTCCTACCCAACAAGTCTAGCGCATCCCGGCACTCTTGGAGCCTGGTTGTTGGAGTAAATAATTATTTCGCCATACCTCTAGAATGGCGAAAGCCTCCGCTTGAAAGACCGTCAAACATCTTCCAAGCGAAAAAGCTTGCCATCGATCGGTGTCGCTACGATACCCTCCAGCTCCTGACAGCTCTGTGTGGGCAATTCTAAAAGCGCCTGTCTACCATATTTTCAAATGATGAGCCTTTGTGTTCATTCTTCCCTGCTTCCTACGTCAACTTTAAAGAAACCTCCTAGCCATACCGAATCCTCTGGCTTTGTATTGATAGACAGCAAATTGGCATTTCCTTCTCTAATTGATGATAGATAGATGCCCTACTACCCCAGATTAATGCTGCTATATGGCGCTGTCCTTCATCCTTACACAGGATGTCAGCGCCTCCCTCCGAATCCACAGAGGGATTTCCAGCAAACTTAGGAGAATGCTTAGCGCTGCACCTGGTGTGGTGGTCAACGCACCTCTAATGCCTTTGCAGTCTAGCTAGTTTTTAAATATTTGATGTCTTGTTTATTTCCGTCCACCAGACCACCGTACATTACTCTAAATCTGATCACACCAATATAAAGTCAGTCCAGGATGTTCTTCATTATATCCCACATCCTACCAACTACCCTTTGAACTTGCTATAAAATTGCAATTCCTTTGTGGACTGCCTCGGTTACGTGTTAACTCCACGTTAGCTACTTGCTTTCCAGGTATGCCTAAGTACTTGATTTCTTGCTTGATTTGCAGTGGTTGCTCATTGCGGGCACCCACCACCCACCCCAATCTTTGTCCGGTGATCTCCCAGAGCTGAGCTAGCAGTCCTCTCTCGCAGTGCTGATCTGACCTAACCGACCAATGGTGTTTTATTCCTGGCCTGTAGGACCTGCTAGATCTCCCTGGTTTTCGACTTATCGAAGGCTCCTTCAACGTCAAAAAAGAGATCTAATGCAATCTCCCTCCTTATTGTTGACGGCGTTCTCTACTTTTTCAACTATGGCGTGTAGAGCAGTTTCAGTAGATTGCCCTTTGGTGTACATGTGTTGGTTTGTGTAGGAGTAGATTTGCATTCAGAATTACCTCAGTTAAATGTTGGTCAATCATCCTCTCTAAGGTTTTCATAAGAAAGGACGTTAAACTGATGGCTCGATTTGACCAGTCTGTAGTTCTTTCGATGTTTGGACTGATATTCCGGGCTAGCACTTGGCTCTTGCCGGTCTTATGAGATGATACTTTCATCGAGATTAGGCCCCATCTTTTTATGATTCTGGGTCGCATCTAGGTGCTTGGATTTTTGACTCGCTCGGAGAATAGGAACCGACTGGTCGGGATGAGGTTTGGTTGGAGGTATTTATGAAGTCTGGGTGTGATGTTATTGGACGCGAGCCTGCGGAGCAGACCACGCCCCCTCAGAATGCGGAACTTTTGGCTAATGAGAAAAGGTCGGGCGGAGGTGTGAACGTAAACGGTCTTTTACGGTGCTTTTTGGTAATGTTGTAGGTTTATGGCGTTTGGATTGGGTTTTATGTGGAGTTTATGTGGTTAGTATGGATGGAAATTAGGATCTGAACACGTTAGGAAGGAAACGAATGAACACTGCGAGAACATAGACCTCGACTCCTAGCAATAGCTTAATCGCCGGGTTAGAATTTAACTTTTAAATTTTGCCATCAGATTGTCGATTTTCTTTTCCAACATCCCGTCAGGCAAACTTAGAAGATTTAAGAAGTTTGTGTTTTTAATTGGAAACTCGGGTCGTTTCATGTGCGATGATAAAGTGCCATCCTTTGGCTCCGCTCTCCTGGTGTTAGAGTCCGTATCTGTCCGGTCTTTTTCTCAAGGTCTCAGCAAAACTTTTTTTTTGTTTGTTTATGTTTGGGTTTTTGGGCAGCGCCAATAATTCGCCGGATGGGCGCCACCGCAATTGCAACATTCTGCCAGGGTTGCTCTGTTCTTATCACAGTTTGCGTAAAAGTGATCGCCCTTGCATTTATGGCAACACGGCTTTGCGTTGCAATTGCTCATGACGTGACCATATTCTTGGCAGCGATGACACTGCCCAATTTGCCTCCTATTTTCGATGGTATCCTTAAGCACTCGACACGAACCCTAATGTTTAAAAGGTGTTCAATCTCAAACACAGCCTCTCAGTATCACATTCAGTTTCCTGTCCTCTTCAAGGAAGAAGGAATGGAATTCCATTCCCTCCTCCTTGAGAAGTCCTGTAAGTGCTTTATGATCTTTGGGTGTTTTGGGGAAGAGCGCTAATCCCAATCTATCCTTTTGGACTTTTTCAATGTTGATTTTATTGTCAGAAAATAGTTTATACTTTGTGGCCCAGTTTGTTGTGTCTCTTAACACTACCTTTGGGACTTTGTTTACATTGGGATCAGCGCTTCTCCCCTTACCCGCTAAGGAAAGGTTGTTTAGGAGCATGTATAGTGGATTTTTTTTAAGCTTTGGAATGGAATTTTCAGTGGGGATTGGGATAGGGTTTGAGGCTGACGATGTTGAGGGGACTGGTTCCCTGTTGTTTTTTCAGGGTAAACCGGTTCAGAGACCGGCTCGCCTCCGTCTTGTGAAGGCGGAGACAGGCCCGCATCTTTCCTGGTCCTTTTCTTTTTCTGTTCATTTTGATTACTATTACTAGCCAGACTCCCCAGCATCGCCAGATGCTCTTCGAGTTTAATGTTTTTGTTAGTAAGGGATTTGTTATGGTTCAGCACCTCCTCGAGTTTTCTACTCAAGTCGGAGATCTGCGCCTTGATAGAATGGTTTTCTGAGATAATCGAGTTTATCTTATATTCAAATAGGTGTAGTTTCTCGGTGAGCTGTGTGTTTTTGAATTTAACTTCGTCAATCTCGTTTTCCCTCCTCTCAATACGCAAATCTCTTTCCCGAATTTTCTCCTCGAGTTTCCCTATGCGTTCTTCACTTTGCCTCAGCTCCGCACTCTGAGGCGTCGCTTTGCCAGCTCCCAGGTCGGGGAACGGAGGGGTTTTAAGTGTTTTGGACAGACTGGGGTCAATACGGGATTGTGATGGGGGTTTTTTGAACTTTGAGGAATTATCCGAAGTCTTACCCCGCTCTCTCTCTTGTCTACTTTTAGATCTCTTATAGTCCTCGCTTTTGGTTGATCAATCGATAGGTCAATTTTTCGCTTATCCTCTTTTTTATTCCGGCGATGGTTGAGCCCCCCCACTGACGATGGGGGGCGAGTCGACGTTTTTCTCCGCCGTTTGTTCTTTGAAGACTTCTCTGGTTTGTGAGTAAATTGGGTGGTTCATGCTGTGTTTATAACAATGACTGAACTAATCCGACGTGCTCTTATGGCGACTACTGTAGTAGTAATAATAATGTAGTTGTTTGTGTACGATTTGAGGACAGACATTTCACTCAATTGGATGAGTTCCTTCTGACTTCTGAACAGTTATGTTCGTAACAATTTATGAGTCTGTCTGTCAGTTCCTTCATTTAGTGTTTTTATACACATTATCTTTTTACCAACCCGCGCTAGTTGCCCCTGGAGTTCCGCCTTATAACCTATTGAATTAGCTCTTCTCGGATTTCGATAAGTTATTGCTTCCCGGCTAATACCGGTAATATTAAAATAGATTTATCTATGATCTCCAAAACTTTTTTCCATAGATACATGCTAGTCTTTAGTAAAGTTACTGTTGGGAAATAACCCAACAACACCCTTTTCTGTCATCGAGATGTATTTATTTTTAATTGGTTTATGTTCATAATTTTAAGGACATCATCGATCCCTAAGGTTCCCACAGGTCAGAAAATTATCAATTTGAAGTGGTTACTTTTAAACGCTTTAAACTTTTAAAGACAACAAATATAACCATCATGAAACTGTCAGGCTCTTAGGTCTTAAGCCTTTTTTCACATCCCTTGTTGATGAAAGATGCACTTATTGAACATCTTTATACCTACTAAGTAAAACAATCTAGTAAAAAGGTCACATGGTCAGAGTTGCAGTACACAGTCGATCTCAGTTGTTGTAGAAGTCAGGTTGGGTCACGAGTTACCCGTATTCCCTTTACTCTTTAAACCCTAATATGGGTCTCTCTCTCCAGACTCTTGATGGCTAAATACTGGTTCAAGAGTTGTAGTACTCAGTCAAGTTGAGGCACTGTCTTCGAGAAGTAGTGTGTGAATCGAGTCGCGAGTGGTAGTCACGATCGAAGTGAGAAGTTGCTCACGGAAGTTTTCCCTATTATCCCTATTACCCCTAATACCCAAGACGGGTATTAGGGCTCTCTCTCTATCTCGCTCTCTCTCTCTCTCTTTACACTTTTAGTGACCTAGAAAGGTCCGTAAGTACCGTTATATTCTAAACCCAGTTAAAACTACTTGTATTATTGTGGCTAGTTATGAGTTCGGTTGTCGTGTGTTGATACAATAGGGTAAAGTAATTAACTTATTGTAATTAGATTATAAGCATTGTAAGTAGTTAGTACGAAGTGAGTGAAGTTACTGCTAAGAAGCAAAGTGAGTAAAAATAAAGTAAAATTAAGTATACAAAAGGACAGCAACGACAACTCATAGTTTACAACTGCTTTAATGAATAACTGTTCCATTTTCCTGTCTTCGGATCTAATAAATGAGCATATTTTGTATTGTAAAAGTTTTGTTTCATTTATTAAGTTAATCGGTTCAGCGCCATATAGGCTGTGGTCCTTCGATAAACAAATATACAAAATAAACAAGTACAGTCCACTAGTACTCTCCAATGGCACAATTAAACAATTGTGTTCCCCTCTATTTGGGGAAGAAGCCAGGCAGCAGTTTTCCCCCGAATACTTACCTACTGGCATAAATCACCTCTTTTACTTTGCTGCCCATAATGTGCGTTTGCATCATATCTTAGGATTAGGCCTTAGTCCCTGTGGCTCCTCAGTAGTTTAACAATAGCCGCCGCTCAGAGTAGGCTTAAATCATCATAAGGAAGGTACGCCAATTCAAAAATAAAGTCCTTCGATCCCCATTCTCTATCAGTTATTGACTGCTACCAGGTTCCTCGACAGTTAATTTATGTTTTTCTTTACAAGGATGCAGGTTCTCGGTTTATCAATGTTTCTGTCATAGATCAGCACTCTAGAGAACACCCAAGACCTTTTATTACTTGTTTGTTGAATTGGGACTTCTGTAGTTCGGTATAAGGACAATGTCAAAGGATTCCAATGCCCTGTATGGTGCAGTCGACGCTACCGTGGTGCAGGTTCATCTGCACCACACTCATCTTTTTTGTCATCTTGGGATCTGTTTCTGGATGACTTTCTTCAATTGGTAAAATTCCCTGAAGCCTGGCACCTGTAAGGTCTTGTCAAAAGCCGCATTCAGAACAGGCAGACACAGGCCAGCATCTACCCTTTCTCATCTGTGTTTCAGCTTAGTAAATTCCACTCCTCGAGATTCAGGTCGGGGTTTTATGCCTTCACCCGGGAATAAACTATCCTTTTCCACCAGATCGGAAAACCTTCCGATCATATTTGGCCTCTTTTTTTTACTTCAAGGGCGCAAACCTCTGAACATAATGGTGCAAGTGCTAAGCGGTTATCAAACTTGGTTTTAATATACTGGATGATCAAAGAACCAAAAAAAAATATTAGTAAATGTATTTTTTCCTTTATTATTTATAACTAATCCTCTACTATGTACAAGATTATTTTCGCAGCCATAGCATCAGCTTTAATATAGTGATGCAACTGATAACATTGATAAACTTATCAACCTGTTCCGCGATAATTTGATATATTACAACGGCAACTCTGTTTACCTGTGTGAGTCAAATCCCTAGTCAACGAGTATGTAATAATTTACAAATAGTTATATTTTTTAGAAATGTTTCGGTTAATATTGGGCGCGGTTGTGGTATTTTTTGTTTTTGTGGATCCTAAAAAAGTAATATGTCAAGAAAATGAAGCTAATCTTGAAGATATTCGAGCTAAGCTTACGGAAGCATTAGGTAAGTAAATAATATTTAAATCGTATGCTAAACTTTTCTAATATATTATATTAAAAATATGTCCAATTAAAAATTATCTGCTGCAAAAGTGTTTTTGGAATAAATTTGATGTTTTTTCTATTGCATGTAATTATTTAGATGTGAAAAGCTACATAAATAAGTTATAAACATAAAATCCACTAAAACGTACGGAAGAACTATTAACCTATGAGAAACCAATAAACATTAAAACAAACAAAAAATGTTTATAGTTGTAGAATCTTCTCTTATTTCCAAATGTTAATGCCAAATTATGGTAATAGAATAAAGCTTTTGTGACTGAAATAATAAAGAAAATTTAATTTAATTCTTGATATCAAATTGACGGTTGAAAATGTCCACATGATGCTCTAATGCCGTTTTGAAGAAAAAAATAGGAGGAGAACTTTGTAACACTGGGAGTATGTATTAGAAATTTCTATTGGCTGAAAACTCTTAGATTCTGCGAGATGTAGGTTGATACATACATATGTAGTTGATACTAGAAGTCTGCTATCCCTAATTTCAAAACCTTCCCTGTTTCCACAGTCATCCTCACTTCCAAATGCCGTTTTGTCTTGCCTATATAAGAGTGTGAAGAAGTCCCAGGGGACCTGATGGATGTAGTTGCATACTAGGCTCTCAGGTTTCGCCTTCATCAATTTTGCCTGAATCCCATATGATCAATGTATCAACATACCGATACCATAACTTGAGTTTATGCTGAGTAGTGTTGATTGCTCAATGAACGTGTTAGAAGACTCGCATCCTATTCGTAAAATCTACCTTTTTTGCTTGGAAGGAAGAAAATATACCTCTAAAAGCTCCATCACTGCCTCCAGCCGCTGTGCAGTGACAAACTCACTGCACTACATAAAACTGCTGCACTCTAGGCCTAGGTTGGCATATTTCCACATCAAAGCTAATAAATCTAGTAATCGGCCTGATGTTAATAGAACGAAGTAAATCCACAAAGTGCCTAGAAACCCGAGCGAACTCTTCAGTTCCCCCAACCCCTTGGAGAATATGAAGAAATTTAAAAAACTCGGAAGTGAGCCAATCTCTAAGGTTTTTATAGTTCGTGAAGGCCGTCAATTCTAGGTAGACCTTAGTAGGATGGTGATTTGCTAGGTGAGGTGTTAGTTCACAATTTATACTTTCAAGTAAAGACGCTCACGACGAGAGACTTTTAGTGGGTTGATTTATCTATATTTTCAAAATGGTATATACGGGTAACTTGGATTGGCTTTATGTCTAATCATGTTCCTGTCTGTAGTAGAATTATATTGTAACGTGATTCAGGAACATACTCCTTCTGGAACACACTTACTTCAGGAATACTCTTTTATATCAGGAACGCATTTTTTATTGACAACATCAAAAACACTAACCTAGCTCGCCTTGACTGTCGTTTAACTGTTTCCGAGGTAAACAAAAAAATTGATTGAAATATCACGAAACGCGGACCTTTTTAAAAATACATGGAACAATTTGGAAATGTTTTTGATTTGGAATAATTTTGAAAACGATTTTTCTATATTATTTTTGCCGATGAAGACCAATAATTTCAAAAGAACACTGAAAGTCAAAGCGAGCAAGTATACAAATTCTACAAAATTTAAACTACCAAGATCTAACACTAAGCTAATTTACCTTAATTGGGGCCCCAATGGGGTCCTAAAACAAGATGAACTACTAAAAACTACATAGTATAAGTGAAAATAATAAACTAAACGTAAATAGAATCGTAAATAAACTTAACTTACTAATTAACTTAAACTGCAAAATACGAGTAAAACAGTATAAAAACTGACGTACTCCTGACTGCGAAGTGAAGTGAATGCTATTGCGATCACTATCATTAGCTTCTATCACGATATACTGTATCTTTTTGTCTTGAAGAAACAAGGGATTTCTGTCAAACAATTAGCATTTAAACTGACCCATTAGCATTTAACCCACCCAATGATTCTGTGAATCATTAGGTGGGTTATTGTTAAACTAGATTAATATAAACTAAATTAGGGTTATTAATAAATTACGTAGTATAAAGCTTAAAGATCGTATTTCAGAAAATTCGATATATTTTTTCTTTTAGTGTCTCACAAAAAGTGCCTAACCGACACTGACTGCTTTGAAAATTCCTTTTGTTATGGTAATGACAATCAAAAACTTGGTTTATGTAAATGCCTCTATGGTTGGGAGATGTTATTTAGAAATAGAACCTATTATATGTGCCTTAAATGTAAGTACTGGCTAATATACTGACAAAAAACCTTTATATTATTATATGTTATTCGCAAATGCCGAAATCGGCCACTGCCCAAAATTTTTACTCACAACGCGTTCTGGGTGTACAAATCTATCCACGACGCGACGAGATCCAATTTTTTCGAGCACTGAGTAATTCTAATTGACCAGAATGTATTGTGAGTAAATTAAGTTACTCACAACGCGGATAAAGTGTTGTTTCACTTTGCGGATCATCTATTTTACCCACGTCGGCGTCGCATTCTGTTGGTTGCGCTTTACTCAGCACACGTTTTTAATAAAACAATAAATAAAAAAACTTTTATTTAAAGGTTTATTATTAAAGCTACCTATCACATAATCACATTAGGTATGTGTATAATAGTGATGTATTGAAAATAATACAAAAACAAAAAGGAAAAACAGGTCAAACATAACTAAAAAATTATTTGTTTTCACAAGGAGCGCTCTTATGTCATTTAGAATTACATAATAAATTTACTTCTTACACACGCACATAATAAGCCATGTGCTACATCCTTTAAAACAGTTACATTTAACACATCCTTGCTTATACCCAGAAGACAACATAGCTTTTTGTCCCAGATACTTTCGCAACCTCAGATAGCGATAAAATATCGAATGTAATAACTGAAATTCTTTTTTTATTTTTGGTTCCCAGAATGTACAAACCTTGATTAATCCTATGGTTGGAACCTTTGATGTGACACTCAAATTACGATACAGTTTTGCCACTAACCAAACCTCTTTATTTTTACTCTCGACACGTGTTTCGCCAACAATGTTAGCATCTTCGGGCGAAGATTGAAACTGATTTAATTTTCTCCCGAAGATGCTAACATCGTTAGCAAAACACTTCCACAACTACGGCGAAAACATTTCTAGGAGTTCATTAACTTCTTGTTCAAGCCCCTGTTTGCAACCTTTTCTTTCGGTATTAGTTGCCCTTTTGTTACTACAAAGCAAGCACAATGGTTAATCTAAATCAGTTGCACAGTCGATATGAATTGATTCATTGCATTCAATGTTGCCATATCAAATTGGGCTTCGTTTTTTAATTCCTGTTCGATATTAAAATCGGTGTCATTTTCTTGTTTGTTTTTTCAGATCAGATTCAGCTACAGGATTGGTTTCTAGGGACTCTTTTATTATGTTTAATTGTTTTTCAAGCTGTTCTTCGGTCGTAATTTGATTTAATACACTAGTGTCCCAGCACGAATTTAAGAATCCATTTTTCTGTCGAGTTCCAAACATAGCTTCATAAGGTGTTCGTTTGATACCTGTGTGGAAACTGTGGTTTTTAGTACTTTGAATAATTCTAAGGCTCTTTGCCCAATTTTTACTATTAGTGTCTGACATCCAGGCTACAAGTCTGTCACGGACGTCCTGATTCGCTCTCTCAACAGAGCCCTGACTCTTGGAAAGTCGAGTCTTACCGTGAACTACTTTAATAGACTGATATCGCAAACTGATATCGACCACTTCTCAATTCATCAATCACTTCTCAACGCATTCTGGGTAAAGCAATTTACCCATAACACGTTCTGGCCATTTAGGTTTACGCAGTGCTCGAGAAAAAAGTATCTTATCGCATCATGTGTATATTTATAATCACAACGCGTTGTGGGTAAAAATTTCGGGCAGTGATGGATTTCGGCAATTGCGAATAACATATATAAATTGAAATTATATATATTGAAATTTTGGCACAGTTGGTAGTATATTTATATATATACTTTTTAGTTTGTAAAGTTTTTATTAATACACCCACGCTTCCTAACGATAACTCAAATTACATGGAAAAAAGTAATAGTCTTTTTTAGTTGCTAATTATGGTGAAAACTGTGTCTTAGATATTCAATGTCAAGGATATTTAGGCACTCAGGGACTATGTGACAATGGAATCTGTGCCTGCACCAACAACAGTTTTAAATATCCTTGGGATGGGATGTGCTACCAAAGAGTATGTAAGTAATCATAAAATATGATAATTATCAGTATTTACTTAGATATTATCTCAATTTACTTCTCCTTAAAACAATCTATTTCTATGTCTAAAAAATTATAAGTCAAAAGGCAGCTTTTAATTTCTTATGACTGTTGACGTTTAATTTTCGGAAGCGACTTTCCTTCCTGCTAGAAGATTTCTATTCTAGGTAGAACTCTACCATTTTTACGCTGCTCAACAGGTAGCGAAAGTTACTTTATATGACTATGTGCATTGATTAGCCCATAAGCTATTCTAAACTAATATTTCGTCTTTATCTAAATATAAGTTCTCTAACATTACACATGAATACATTCTTTTAAAATAAAGTTCCAATTACTCAATTATCGGTTTATAATCCAGCAGCTAGGAAAAGTGATTAATAACATACTGACGTTGGTATATATTTTCCATCTTCACACATTGTGGTAATGATTTGTAGTAAAACAAATCAGACTCTCTGGTTTGAAGGATTTAAAGTCGCTCGGTACACTGTAGGTGTTACCTAAGAACTTGAAACTGGCGCGCGTGAGTGCTGGGCACTCCCCAATAACGTGGTCTGCAGTTTCGTCCTCCTCCCAACACCACTGCTATTCCGGGTTGTCCGCAATGCCGAGAGTGTAGAGATTAGGAATTAAATGCCAGTGTCCGGTTAAAAGACCCATCATTAGCCAAATTTCGCGTCTTTTTAAGCGCAGTAAATTTCTGGTGAAACAAGCAGAGCGCTCGTCTATATGTGCCTTAGCCTGTCTGATGCCACGTGCTTCAGTCCATGTTTGGAGGATCCATTTGTCCAGCAGGCGCTTCATTGATGCAACCGCTACGCATTTCGCGATGCCGAATATGGGCTCAAGCTGCACCGGCTGTTTCGCAGATCCTAGTCTAGCAAGGAAATCCGCTTCCTCATTTCCAGAATGGTCTGAGTCCTCAAGAAATGAAACGCAACAGAGTTTCTAGCGCTCTGGTTCGCATGGCACCCATTATGCTGAGACATGGAAGGCGCTGGACTCTATCTAGGTGGGTCCAGATTTTTGCTTTCTCTGTACCTGGCCACCAAACAATAGCCACTTATATGAGAAGAGTTTTGATAATAGATCAATAGATCCAGTGAAGAAGAATAGTAGGATAGTGTAGCAATAGTAGCTCTGCTTTTTTGGAGTTGATCCTGAGACCCACTGACAGGCTCTATTCTTTTATTATCCAATTTGCAGAGCTCTTCTGCGGGCAGCCTCTTGCTGCCACAGTTTAACAACCCCGCTGTTGAGTTGAATGGATATAATAATGCAGCTCTCGCTGCGTTATGTATCTACCCGTCAATATACTACCCACCCTAATGACAATACTTCTATTCAACTCACCAATCAGGGTTCTGATCATGGCACTCGAGTGCTTGGCAGGTTATTGTGAAAGGGGTCAAACGCTCCGGCCATATCTAGGATCCCGACCAGGTAGGCCTTATCATTGCTTAGAGCACCCTTCATTTTTCTTACAAGGTAATGTAGGGCCATATCCGTGGTTTTGCCCACCTCTTAGGCATGTTATTGCACACGCAGTGGTCTTTTTGACCAATATGCTTTCTTTTAGATAGCGGCCAGTCAGCCTCTCCATTATCTTCAGCAGAAAACTGGCAAGGCTGATTAGTAAGTACGTTTTGTGGTCTGTATAGTTACTTTTTCCTGGATTTGGGATAAAGACAACTTTCACCTCACGCCATAACTTTGGGACGTAGCGCTGAGCAAGGGAAGTCCTAAATAGTCTGCCGATATGTGGAGTTAGTACATCTGACCCATTTTATATAAGTCCTAGATATAACCCATCTATGCCCTGAGATTTAAAGAGGGGCAATGATTTTATTGCCCACTTCACCCTTTCGTAGGTGTCGATCTGGTAGGTGTGTTTGGCTTTGCTCATCCCACTTAAATCCTAATAACCATGGCGTCCCTGCTTAAGCTTGTCTCACAAATTATTTGCTAATCTCTTAAAAAACAAGTCATTGAATAGGTCAATCTCCTAAACAGATGTTAGATGCTAAGTGTCTTCAGTTTTTGAAATGATATACCGACTTAATTTATAATCTTCGGCTAGAGAACTGATTCCAGAATGGTTCTAGGAGTACCCTAATTTGATAAAGCTTGGTTGAACAAGCTACTATCATCTTTGTCTTTTTCTACTATCCACCTTTATACTCCTAGTAATCTTGTAAAAATAAAGAGATTAGTAATGGCATCTCACTTAAATTCTAATAACCATGAAGTCCTTTTCTTGCTTTGATAAGCGATTAGCGTAAAGAAGACCTCTACGTCATTATCCCTAAGGCGTAAACAGTACCTAATTAGTAGAAGAATCTTCCATAGGTATCTTCAGATAAACATAGTGGCGCAATTTACATGATTAACGAATTTCTCGTCATATAACTCCATTACGTCACAGAATATATAAATGGTTTCGCCCTATTTGTTGGAAAAATTTAATGAATTTTGACTTGAAAACTTGAGATTTGTCATATTATTCATTTGAGGTCTATGTGCCCTTGTCATAGTTCCGCTTTCTTAGCGGCGTAACTTCAGAGATAAAGAAACCATATTTTTATTTTAAAGAAAGAATATTTTTAATTTAATTGTATTTAATTTGGTAGTAGATATAACTACCGAAACGTTGGATCAAATTAGGTATTTTTATTAAATAAGTAGGTTTTCTCATCATTTTCAATTTCAATATTTATAATAAAGTTAGGTAGGACATTGAAAAGAAGAAACGACCTCAAAGATCAATAGATTAAACTTTAGCTTCTGGGTATAAAAAAAATCTATTATACCTCAAGTAAATTATTGTATTTAAAAATTATTGAACTTAAATTAAATATAACGAAAGCAATCGTTAAAAATTTAAGTTCATATTTCTTTTAAAGACGTGAATAAGTCTATTTTCTTCTTGTTTTTAATATTTGAGCGTATGAGATAGTATTTTCTAAATTGATTTTTACTATGAGTGACATAATACCCAACAAATTAATAATTCCTTATATAGCCTCGCGCTCAGGGATCTACAAGTTCTACCTACTATCTTTTAGTGTAATTAAAAACGCAGCGTTTATAAACATCTTAGTTCACTTACTAAATAACACACCCTGTTAATTTTAAAGTTCTATTTTTTGCGACTGTATTTCAATTTTTTTGTAAAGGAGTTGTTGACATAAGAGTTTTGATATTTATAAAGTCCGCCGTTTTAGAATTTCCTTACTTATTTTTAGTGCTAGGTGATATCTGCAAAGCCAGCGCAAGCTGTATGTTAGACGATAATAGTTACGGAGTTTGTAAGGATAGTCGGTGCCGTTGCTACTTAGGTCTCAGACCTTCTTTGGATCAAAGGCAGTGTATTGATGCAAGGAATTTAGGAGAAGACTGTACCGATGACATACAATGTTCCTTTACAGACAACAGTGTATGCATGGAGATATGTCGCTGTAAGATGGGATATGTAGTCAGTAGAAATGAAAGTACTTGTCTTAAAGGTAATTACTTTTACTTAATACTGAACAAACTTTAATTTTTGTATTTTAGCTGCCAAGAAGTTCTATGATCCCTGCTCCGAGAATGATCAGTGCTCTGAGTTTTTACAGGACAGCATCTGTATTAATGGAAATTGTTCTTGCCAAAGTGGCTATCATAGTTACGGAGATAAATGTGTAAAATCAGCCAATATTGGACAAGCTTGTGGGAGTAAGTAATACTTGCATGTTTTTTCTGAACCTAAAATATGCTGCCTAAGAAGTAGGTGTTGTAGAGGATAGATGTTTGAGGTCATTCATCTCTATTACGTTATAATGAAAAAAATTATATGCTGGACGCGTCCAAGTCTGCCATGTTGAGTCAATCGAGAGAAACTGGCCCGTAAATTTGGCATTTGTTCTGAAGGTGCCATTGTTTAATATTGTTACAAAGTTATTTTACTACGGCCCTGCCTTGGCCGAATAATTATTCTAATCGATTTATATTTGTTTATATTTGTACATAACATTCATTCATTCATTCAATAAACCATTCTATGAAAATTAAATAGATATTAGTAGAAGACTCTTATTGGATAATCTTATTGTATATAGGGAGGGACTTGATTGGATGTTAAGTTAAAGTTTATATTTGTGATTTGAGCATGCTAAATGAATAATACTTCATTAGAAATAGTAAGTGAAGTAGCGAATAAAAGTTTAGTGTTAGTGTGCTTATTCATTGAACCCACGGAAAATTCGAAACAATATGAATACACAACTTGTATATCACAGACCCTCTATCAACATTTTCCAATAATTTGAGTATTTTTTAAAATTTCTTATTATAAAATATTTTAAACAACCTGTATGTTGAGATAATGTTCAACTTAATTTTTAGGTGCTGCACAGTGTCTTCCTAGTGCTTCTAGTACTTTGAGGTCTAACTCCATAGTAGACTGTATCGAAGGCGTATGCCAATGTTTAGTAGGGAGTTCAAATCAGAACGAAACATTTGGATGTAATGTTAATGAAGCTGACATAAAAAGACTGAATATGTTTATGTATTTATTTTGTTTAATATTAATAACAATTATAAATACCTATAGATATAGTTAACAACTATTAGGCTTTATCAACACGGAATAGTTCAAATTGAAGTGGTCCTGACATTTTTGTATTTAATAACTATAAGACATTTTTTTTTAAATATATAACTTTTTTTTATATCTACTTGTTTATAATGATCGCTCATAGTCAGACTGGTTTTTATTCTCAGGTAATGCTTCTTAACGTACAAAAAGCACAATGGGCTCCGAGTGAGATAAGAAAATACTAAAAGGTTAAAGTTCTGACAGTGAAAGTTAAAGTGTGTTGTGAAATAAGAATATTAAGTGTAAAATAAAACACTATGCACAAAAATAGTCAACTGATTTATTTACACACTTACACTACTAAACACGGACCCTTAAGACTACTAGAGATGTTTATTTACTATTATTTATGTCCGATTTAAAAGTCGCCTGGCCTCCCAGCAGCGACGTGGCTCCTTATATACTCGGCAGAGCATGGCTCCGGAAGATTCGCTAACCTTCCGTGCATCTCCAGAGACGCCATGCGGTGTGCCTACTTGCGCCATTCCGGAATGACGAAGAACAGCTGGTATTAGTGGTATTGTCTATTTTACACTGCCTTCTTCCTAAGCTCATTTTGGCCCGAAATGATTCCAAAAAGATGATGGGTGTCGATATCGGCAGAAGGTTTTCCTCTTGCAACTAAACCTCCCTGTAGAACCCTACCCTAAACCTGTAGAAATAACAATCAACACTTTACTCCAGAGAATGGCGTTAAACATTATAACAGATTATTACATAATAGATAACTTAACCTAGTGATAAAGGTCAAAATTGCGTAGAGTTCTATTTGGAACATTGAGACCTACTTTAGAAAAAAGGTCAGGAGCATCATGCCATTAACCAGCTTAAAGACAAAACAAAGATTAGCGTTCACACGCCTTTTGGCCAATGTATCCAGGTTAAGTCTTACTCTCATGTCCTCACGGTGGTACTCGTCAAAGCTAATGCCCATTCTAAATGCAGCACACCGTAAAAATCCATCTTGCACTCTCTCAATCATATCTATTGAATTCTGATATAGAGAAGACCACACTACTGAAGAGAATTTAAGATTAGATCTAACCAGTGAGATAAAGGAGTCTATAAGCTTGCAGAGAGAGATGTGAACTATACCTGTTTACAGCACCCAACACTCTTAGTCCCTTTAAAGTTATTTTAGAGATGTGATGAACAAATCTCAGATGCTCATCGAACCACACGCCCAAATCCTTGACTACATTCACATACTGCAAGAACTTACCAAGGATACTATATGTAGAAGTGAATCTCTTCGAACCTCTATGAAATGATATGTAGCAACACTTGGAAATATTGAGCCTCAATCCGTTCATCACTGACCACTCACACAAAGCATCAAGGTCTTCCTCAAGTTTGGCTATATCATTCACCTGCTTACTCTGCATGTAGAGCTTCAGGTCATCAGCAAACATACTTATAGAACTATGATTGATCACAATAACAATATCATTCACAAATATATTGAAGAGCAGAGGAGCACAGTGAGATGCCTGAGGAACCCCTGAGACTACATTAGTAGGTGCAGAAGTACAGCCATGCACCTTCACACTCTGAGTTCTTCCTATCAGGAAACTCTTTAGCCATTTTAAGAGGGAGTCATGAAAACCAGCACTTTCCAACTTGGCCAGCAAGAGACGAAAGTTCACCCTGTCGAAGGCATTGGAGAAGTCGGTATAGACCGCATCAGTCTGAACCCCCCTCTCCAAAGCCCCCAACAGATCACACTCGTATTAAATCAAACTGCTGGTTGTGGATTTCCCAAAAGAGAAACCAAACTATCAAACAATTTGGCTAATGAGTTTTGAGTACATACTCCACGATAATTGGCAATATCCCCCCTATTGCCAGCCTTAAATATCGGCATAATATTTAAGGTCTTTGATAAATAGGTAGAAGATCTTTCGATCAGTCTCTTTAAGGGTTATCTTGTGTGCCTGCCCGACGCAGCTCTTAAATTTTTCAAACTTTCTACGGAAAACCATAGCCATTCCTCCAGAAATTTCTAAATCCTTAGCCACACAATGTGCAAGAGCATACAGTTGGGGCAGTAAACAAGTTTTACCGACAAGTTTTTTTGTACCGACTCTTTCGGCTATTAGAATGATAGGCCATAGATTCATCGAATGTCAAATCCAACTCTAGTTGGATCTGCCGCATCTTCGCGGAATTCATATTAAAACGAGTCAGTCGGTTGAAGTGAATGACCCGAGCTTTATCTCGGATTTTGTATTCTGTAAAGAACATCCTTGATTCCTTTCAGCAATTTGTATGTCCCATCCCAGGATGTTTGAAATTTTGCTGACAGACCCTTCGGTCTCTTACTAAGTCTCAAACTTGTCACCGTTGTTGTAACTCTGGCCTTTGGCAATGACATCATATGCGTTCTTCATCGAATCGCTGGCATCCTGAATGGAAATGAGCACTCCTCAGTCAAGTGCGCATTTTCTCATAGGATGTAATTCACGACTATTCCTCCTCGCAGCTCACTGACGTAGTCCTCTCCGGCAACATCAGTACCTGACGGACAACCAAAATTCGTCGTATGGACCGTCGTAAAAATCGTATGGAAGACGGAGTTCTCTGCCTTCACTATTCGAACCGGAGACTCTCCGGTGCTTTCATGGATGGCCGATCGATAAGCTAGCAGGAACAAATGAAGAAACCTATCCCAGTCTCTTTGGCGGCTAAAGACTATTTGGGCCCAATATCGATTATCGGTTCTATTTATTCGCTCCACCATGACATCTGACTGCGGGTGTATTGTAGTAGTCCTTAATTAAAAGTGTCTTACAGATGTACTGGAATAAGCTGGATTCAAAATCTCGACTTTGGTCTAAATATAGCTCCAAAGATACACTAAATCGGCAGATTCATTCTTTTATAAAATCGTAGCGACAGTGGACGCTTCCTGGTTTGCTAGAGGAAATGCCTCAACCCATTTGCTAAAGTAGTCCATCACGACCACAATGTAGTTATTTCCTGCTTCGGATTCGAGAAATAGCCATTTTTTCAAAGGAACTTCCCATGCTCCAAGATGTCCTCCTGATACATTGGCATGGATTTCCCCTAGTATAGAACTCCGAAATCGGACATTTAGGCACAACGTCAAAAATTTTCCGCTGCAAGAGTTTTATTGTGCCTAATGACATTGGAAAAATACTTGGCAACTTCCACCCATTTCCAGAGATGTCGTTCGATGTTTCCATTTGCGTCATTCCGGAATGACGAAGAACAACTGGTATTCGCGGCATTGCTAATATCGCTACAATAGGATGCATTCACGAACTTAATAAATATACCTGGACTGCCAATTCAATGAAAAGTAAATGACCACTACTAGGTCGCCGCCATTTTGCGTAATTGTGTCCTTTCGATGTTGGTCACTCTGGCAAATTTTAGTTGTGCCAATTGTAGGGAAACAAAACTTTGAAGACAAATGTTTGAGAGGCTATGTTTACAAAAATACAAAATAGAAAGTTACATATGAGTAAGAATTTAAGATAGTTGCGTTAGATCTGTGATTTTTCTTGTACTTTCTAATCCTCACCTAAAATGAGATAGTTTCAATCAACTTGGAATAGATGCATGCACTTTAAAATATTTGTTTTATTATTCTGATAATCTTGAATCTTATAAATCCTAATACCATGAAAATGATGATCTATTAGCTAGGGTTTATAATTATTATTTATAATTAGCAAGGGTTTATATAGAAAAAATATATTATTCTATCATAAACAACACAGACAATTTACAATAATTCGGTTTTGAGAAACAGTGAACCAAATACCTTTAAATAAAGATGGATACATTATTCACGTATTAAATAAGAAGTAAGAAGTAAGAAGTTACATCGCCTGTTCCAGACGATATACCGAAGCGTCGTTTACAAATCGCCAAAAACTAGGGAATCCGCTATACACGCACGTCAAACGTCAGCGTCGTCATTTTCATTACTATTATTTAATATATTTTTTGTTGGCAACACTAAAAATGTTCAGAGTGACCAACATCAAACGGACACCTACATAACAACTATAAAAATGGCGGCCACCAGACAGCGGTCATTTTTGGGTGTCGTGGCCATATGTATTAGCAGTCCAGGTATATTTATTAAGTTCGTGGATACAACATACAGTAAAAATATATAATTTATCAACTCGCTTATAATACACCCGCTATCCTTTTCTTTACTAACCTCTCTCCCGCAGTGTGTACTGAGCTAGAACAGGGATTCTGTGTCGGGGCATAGCAGTCCGCTTCTCCCACGATGCATCTATCGTGACCAAAATCAGGCAACCACCGGCTAAAGGGTAGGAAGGGCCTTGGAAGAAAAAAAAGGCAAAGAACAACCACATATTGACCACAATCCTACTTTGTTACTTGTTTTCACCAAAGCACTTGAGCTGCAGTATAAGCCCATAACTAGGAAATAAAATTAAAACATGTCTTGGAACATATTTTCTATTTCTATAGCAATACCAAAACTTCACTTTCTCATATTCCCTTCATACATACAGACGACAGTTTTAGAGACCCCTCTTCAGAGAATTTAAAATTAGATTCAGAACCTTATGAGTTTACTACATATCTTCTTGAATGAGTAAAACAACATCTAATACTTCTTAAGCCTCCCTCCAATACAACTCATTTTGATTCTTTAATGTTGTCTGGCTTTTTGCCAAAACATTTGAACTAAGTGAGAATAATGTGTTCAAGCTAGTTCTAGTTGTTTTGTCAATTTACTTGATCTGAAAAAGCGATGGGTTAAACTAAGTGACTTTTTAGTGGATGCCGGTTTTTCAATATTTACATGCTAGAACCTTGTTGGAATTCATAGGCCTTAAACATGACAATGAAACTCCATGGGAAATGTTCTAGAATATATTGATATTAATTTAAAAATGTGTTTTCTTTTGTGCCAATTAACGCGAAGGACTAAATAACATAACATACATACAAAATAAAACTAAGTCTTTACTTCAGGTGAAAACATCTAACAGTATATAAAAACGCGTTTTATAAAATAAACCTAATGACTAAGTGTACATCACATTTTAAGTATTATTATTAAGTAACATCTGCTTTTGGTTTTTGATTTCCTTTAAATTTGGTATTTTCCTTTTTTTATAATTATCAAGATATTGAATTATTTAAGTTATCTTACAGATTTACACATTATTTGATAAAGTAGATCAGTTTCTTACGTTAAAATTGATAAAAAAGCTCTGTATCTTTTATTAAATGCTGCTTATTCAAATAACTTCTAAACTCGTAAAAATGCAACTATCAAAGAAATTCTTAGAGATTTCTCATTGACAACACCTTTCATATGTTTTTAAGTACACAATATAAAAAATAAATAAAAACTAATTATTAATCACTATTAAACCAATGGCAAATCAATAAACTACGAATAAACTGTCCAAATATTTTAGGTATTTAGGTACAGTCCGATCCAATATATCGCAACAAAAAGTAGCCTGGATACTGATGGTTTATGTTTGGAATGAGCGGTGGAGCCTGAAAAAGAAAGATATAATAAGAAACTTACAGCGTCAAAACTGCTATTAATAAATCTTAAAAATTATAAAAATAATTCATATTTATTTAAAATAATTTACAGGTTGTGCAGTGGTACTGGGCTCAAGTCAAAGAAAAGTATGTCTGCTCTTAACATCTTATACAGGGTGTTTCAGAACTATGGGATCAAACTTGTTGTTGAAAAAAGGTTGATCAGTGTAACAGTAAAATCCATTTGAGTATAGGAACCCATGTCCGGAAATGCGTCACTACGCCACTACGGCCCTAAGACGCGTTAAAATTTAGAAAAAAATATTAATTACCTAAATAGGATCTGATGCATTTATTTTTACCTTTTGTATATGATACCATCACAACAATTGTTCAAAATGTCTTCCTCCAACCTCAATACACCGATTTAAACGCCGCACATAATTTCGGCGGACTACACTAAATATTTGATCCTCGTTTTGAATGATTTCAAATGCTGCTGTTATTCGTCCAATTAAGTTTAGCTCTGATTCTACTGAAGCGACGTTAAATCGGGTGACCTAGGAGTCCAAGAAACTGCTCCACCTCTGGCAATCCAACGGTGCCCAAACCGCTGAGCCAAATATCGCGTACTTGTACAGCAAAGTGAGCCGGCGCTCCATCATGCTGAAACCACATTTGCTGTCTAACGTTTAGTGAAACATTTTCAAGGAGTTCTGGGAGAACTTCCTCCAAGAAACGCAGATAAAAAGGTCCTGTTAACCGTTCCGGTAGAAGGTATGGCCCAATTAAATAATCATCAACAATGCCTGCCCATACGTTGACAGACCAACGATTCTGATGTTTTCTTGGAAAAATTGCATAAGGATTTTCTATGTCCCAAATATGGCTATTCCTACTATTAAAAATACCGTCTCTTGTGAAAAAGGCTTCATCGGTCCACAAAACATATCGTAAAAAATTTGGTTGTGCAATAATGTGATTCAGAAGCCATCGACAAAATTGAACTCTAGGATCATAATCTGCTGCAGTCATACCTTGAACTTTCTGGAAGTGGTAAGGATGGAGTTGTAGCTCGTGTAGTACCCGCCAGACAGAAGCGTTGCTCGTATTCATATTCTTGGCGACGTCACGTGTGCTATTTGATGGTTCATCGGCAACTCGCTGAAGCACCGTTCTTATGGTTCGAGCAACACCAGTATCATGCATCTTGGTCTTAAACATGCCCGTCTCAGCGAGCCGCCGATGAACCGCAATAAACTTTTTGCATCCAGGATGCTGTCGTTCCGGATAACGTTCATGATACAACCGCGAAGCTGCTGGTGCATTGCAGTTTGTTGCTCCGTATGCCAAATGCATATCCGCCAATTCTTGATTGGTAGAGTTTTCCATTAGCAATAAATGTTTAAAAATTGTAAGCTATAAAATTTTTAAACATGACATTGAGAATTGACATTGATAAGCGTTGATTTTAAACAATTGTTGTTATGCAGATCCTATTTAGGTAATTAATGTTTTTTATAAATTTTAACGCGTCTTAGGGCCGTAGTGGCGTAGTGAGGCATTTCCGGATATGGGTTCCTATACTCAAATGGATTCTTCTGTTGCACTGAACAACCCCCAGAAGTTTGATCCCATAGTTCTGAAACACCCTGTATATTTCTGCTATTTCATATAAAAGCTATTTTTTATTTTAAAGGAAATTTCGTAAGTTAGTAAATTTTCATAAGGAGGCCAAAATATTGATATCGATATCTCAATTTATCCTCGGGGTACTACAAAAATATATCGAACATTTAAAAATAACTATTTTTTATAAAATAGAAAGCAACCAATACCCTGCTTGTAATGGTGCTATATGAACGCACGTTTTGCGAAGATTATTTTTCAATGCTTGAGTCCAACTACTAAATGAGGTTGCATTTCAATAACCAACGTTGAAGTTTACCGTAGTCATTCTTGGTTTGAAAATGTTAACATTGTTCCCGAAAGAAGTATAGAGATTTGAATAACGTGTTTTGGGCAAGTGGTGAAACTAGCATTTTTTTAAAATTTACAACAAAGGTTCCAGTCCCATTAGGATGTCAGTTTGTATCAAACGTTTACGTTAGACGTTAAAGATGACGGTTAAAATAGGAATGCTGAAGAATGTTTAAAATGATTCCGTGTTCACAATTTTATGTACTAAGATCCAATTTAAGATTCTGTAACATTCCAATATTTAGGTAATCTCAAGGTATAATTTTTACTCACAAATTGGTAAACATATAAATCAATAGTACTATTCATTATATCTAGTGTGTTCATTATATTAGCTGGCACTGATTACATTAACAGGGGTTTTATTTTAGGCAACCATCTACACTTAGTTTCTATGGTGCGCAGTTACTAGATTATGGTTTTTGGTTTATTTAAGTTCACTTTGTATTTTGTTATTTATATATCAATTGATTTATTAATTGTATTATTTCCATATTATGGATCATCTTGATTGTATGATTTTCTTTACCTAATTTTGTTACCTTCTTTTTACAGAAACCTATTTGGTAATTTTATGACTTCAGCATTAATCTTGGTCTCATTTGTAATTGTTAATATTATTCATTCATTTTTTTACAAGTAATTAAGCTTAGTCTTTGTTTTTAAGTTGACAAAATTCAGGTTGCCCGTGCTAAGAAATGTCTGTCGAAATGTTTCTTCATTTATATTTATATTTCATGTCAATGGTGTTCATTGCCTGTGACCTTATTATGGTGCCCTTATCGAGCACCTTCCTTGAACTTGTTCGGACTTGTTTACTTATGTTATGATTTTAAACATTTCTTTTTAAATTCAGCAAATACATTTTCACCTCTGAAAAAGTCAGTTATTTGATTGTCTGGAAGCGCCATGCTAATAGGTGGGGGCTTACTTCACATTTCTAATATTCAATTTGTTTTTCTTAATATAAAGTGTCATTTTTTGAGTTCCGGTGAATCTGCATTTGGGTTCCTTGTTGAAGGGAACACGTTTCGCATTTCTTTCTGATCTGAACGGCCGACCGATTTACTTGGCATACGTCCATTTGATTTCGTCGGCCCAATTTTTTCGAGCTTCTTATTTAACCAGAACGGGTCAAACACAGGCAAGGTGAGTGCCATTGTACTGAATCCATTTGTATTTTATTATTAATTGATAATTTAAATATTCATTCTAAACTTCACTAAATTCAATTGAGGAATGGCAGACATTTTTATCTTGACGCATGTGGTAGTTTGCTTTTTGTTACAGCTCAGCAGCCGATTAAGCGTTTAAGCTTTTAAGCTATTGGTTTCCTTGCAGTTTGTTTTTAAGAAGTTTGCAATCCGACCTGCTGATGTATTTCAAATAATACCTGGTAGACAAGTACAGGATCTTTCAATTGGAACCAAGTGGGTTCTAAGGACAGCGACAACAGGTACCCAATAGATAAACTTGTAAATTGAATCGCATTTTATTTCCTCACTGTCCCCGGACACGGGGGTATGTTCGCAGGAGTTAAGTGGGCTTTACTATAATATTCGTGTGTGGCGCCCTTGACCATCCTAGTTGCCCACACCCTATTATTACAACCTTAACATACAGGGACCAACTACAACCCCTCCAGACCAAAGTGTATAAGCTAGCCAGTAGGCCTCAGTGTTGCTATTATATAGGTCATAATTCAAATGTCAAAAACTCTCTCAATAAAAGCCCCTCTGTATGCTGATGTGATTAGGAACACGATATTGTTAGTTTTGATGAACGTGTAGAGGGGGGCTCTTGGTCCTTTTCACTAATTTTAAGCAGATGCACATGTTGGGCAGTAAACGAGTGTTAAAACGAAGATGCATCCTCAAAAAGTATCTGTTTGGTGTACTTTTTTGGAGAATATTATTATATAATAAGGTTCGCAGAGAAGAGTTTTTCTAAGAGCAGTTAGAAGATATGGATGTGGAATATCTCTCGGTTTCTACAGTGTAGTGCCATCTGCTATACAACAGAATAAACGATACAATTATTGCGTGGTAGTTTGCATTTTTGTAACGTAATGAGGTATTAATTGGTCGCCATAGGCTTGTTGATTTAACGCCCTTAGGTTTCTTCTTTTAGGAGATTCCAAAGGGAGAGTCGACTCCATTACAGAGCTGAAACAGAAGATTATAGCCCAAAATACCAGTGTAAAACCTGACAGTGTAGAACCTGAAACCTAAAAAAAGCAACAAATGTTCGAACGAGTGTCCGGAAATATTATTGTCTCGTAATATGAAGCTCATACACGTTTTTTTTTATTTAGAGAACAAAACAAACTAGCTATTGATTTCAGCATTATGTTATTTCTAACTTCGCCCCTTAATATTGAATATCAAACGTTTTTATGCAGGAGTAGCAAAACACATTTCACATGCTCTGATAACATTTTTATAATTAGGTTTTTATCTTAACTGCTATTAAAAAAGCAAATATTCCTCTGTTGAACCTTAGTGAATATAGACGTGAACTGAAGTAGATAAGAACATATTAAAGATTTATATGGATTAAATGCCCTCGTTTCGTTTAAAATGGTCGAATTTTATTATGTAACCCAACTGTAAAAAATTATCTTACTTATGCAAGCAGTATTATCCTCGTTGGGAATCAAACCATCTTCTTCTTTGCACCGGCATACCTCTTTATTTTGGCTCGCTGAGCAGTAAGCTCCTTCTATACAATGGCTGTCATATTTGCATTTCACTCCAATATCTAAAAAAGAATTAGATAATTGTCATTTAAAGTGTCTTTAAAATAGGAAGGTCGTTAAAACCAATCAAATGTACAAAAGAAAACAAATATGAAACAATAAATAAAGTCAATTTGTATACAAATATTTTATTAAACAAATCTACAGAATACACAAAAATAGAGTAATGTTCATACAATTGACAATTTTATTTATATTATAAATATTTATATTAAAAATGAGTTAATCTGGTTAGTCAAATTACACCATCATTAATCGTAAAAAAAGTCTGTTCATGCAAAAAGTCAATTAATCTACATTTGGACCAAAGTATTCAGTATATTTTCAGTTTCATAAATGTTTACAATATAAATAAGCAAATAATGTCTTAACATAATACTTAAAAAAAACAACACAAATCAGTTAAAATTAGACAAAATAGGTAATAATAATTAAAATAAAAAGTAAAATAAATAAAATATTAACAGATTTAAAATTTCTTTTTTTTAATTTTTAATTTCTATTCTAACAGCATGGTCCTTATGCCGTTACAATAGAAATTAAATAAAAACAAAATAAACAAGCCATATATACAATATATAACCTATAGACACGTAATCTAAAGGAGCAAGGCATTCGCCTATTGAAAATGGTGATATTTCTTTAAAAAATTCAAAGTTTTTCTTTTTAATCTCAAATTGCTTCGGTCGTATTATTGGAGGGAGTTTAATATAAAAAAAAACATTCGCATACGTCGTACCACGCTCTGTTAAAGAAAGCATGTGCGCTGGAATATTTAAGCCCGACGTCCTTGTATTATGCTCATGACGAGGTAAAAGGTGAAAATGATGAAATTGTTTTAAAAGGAAACAAACATTTATGTATCGATAAGTTTCAATTTTTAAACTTTCCTTTACATGATTCTCCTGCCCTAATATCACCCATGGTGCGCAGGGCTCTCTTTTGTATCACAAATACAAATAGAGTACATTATAGGTTGCCACCAAAATTTTTGCGTGCAGATTGTTTCTCAATACTCTTAACCAAAAACAAGCAGAGTTAAGCTTTTTGCAAACTTGATTTTCCAAATTTATGTAACATCAATGTTATTCAATCCCCAGAAAATGAACTGATTTAGAGAGTTCTATATTCTGGGAACGAAACATGTATTGTTTGTGGGTTTGATCTTGAAATCGGAAGATTCTAAAACATAGGAACATTGATTTGTGACAATTTAAAAGTAGTTTATGTCGTTGTCACTAAACCACTCTGCGACTGACCCAATGTTTATTTAGTACAAATCAGGCTGTTCGAGAGATCTGCAAAAGTACATGCTGAACGAGTGCTAATTACGGCCTGAGGCAGGTCATTAATAAACCAGGAGAAAAGAGCCCATGTCACTTCTAGTTTAATTTCAAGTGGTACTTCTAGTTCAACACTAGAGGAAAGTCTCCTAATATGAGGTACTTTTTTTAAAAACACTGTTGTAAAAAAACGAAGTTAATTTTAAACACTACTTCCATATTTTACGATTCATTTTACACTGTTTAAGGATTTGATAAAAGGAAAGATGTTAAAAATTAAATGCAGAAGAAAACATGCAACATTAAAAAAAAGTTGCACCACCCCATATTAGAAACCATGGTATCCTAATATGGGGTACACCAAGTTCATAATATGGGGTACCCAATTTAATATGTAAAAACTAAAAATAACCAAAATATGTTTGTTTTTTTTGTATAAAAGTATTAATTATTAAAAACTCAAAAAAACTAAAAAAATAATACATGTTATGTTACAAATGTTACATGCAACCAAAAAGACAAAACAAACCTATTTTGTAACGCAAAAGTCACAAATATAGTGGCTTCTTTCACAACCAGCACACTCAACGTGAGCCCACTTGAAGCAGCCTTGGCACTTCACCCATTCCTCGCCTCTGACATCTTCAGAAAATGGACTTTCGCAAAACATACAAATAGCATCTTCCTCAAAGTTTTCTACCTTGTCATCTGAATCTTAATATTCCGGTTCAGGAGCCGAGTCTGAAGAAGAAGAACAGCAGGATACTGATTTCACATTTTTTCGTTTTTGTTTAGCCACTGACAATTTTTTTTTCTGTTGGTTTGGTTTTAAATAACCAATTTTTCTTTTAGTGCCCGAAGTTAAAGGTAATTTTTTTTTCTATGCTGCTTTCCAATTCTTCTTTGTAGGGCGTGCTAGTTATAACCGCAGCTTTACCACTTCTTGTACTCTTTTTTTTAATAATATATTTAGAAGTAGTTGGAACAGGCATTAAATTTGCAGGAGTAACCTGTTTCAAAGCAGTAATCTGTCTCTCTGGGGTAATCCGTCTCTCAGGGCTTTTTTCTTTTGGCTCGTTGTTATCTAATTCATCCTCTCTTGTTTCTGCTTCTACTAGTTCTTCACCAGACATATCCTGCACTTCTGCCACAAAGTCATGTTCTTTAAATATGTTTCTGTCAGGAGGGAACATTTCAGTTTTTCTAAAGCCGTTGATGGCCGTTGGTGGCCGCTTTTATGTAGGCTTTCCCAAAAAGTTCTCCTATCTGATAGCCTGTTACTACACGTCCGGGATTCAACCTTAGCCAGTTTGTAATTTCCTGTGTGTAGTACGTTTTAAACGGAGACATAAAAGCAACGTCCAATGGTTGCATCCGATGAGTTGAATGTGGTGGAAGGCATATTATGTGAACATAATTTTCTCGCGCCACAGTTATGAC